>NC_045801.1:73619020-73974408 GCF_009873245.2 Balaenoptera musculus | reverse complement strand
TATTTAAGAAAAGAATGTCTATATGTGTATAACTGAGTCACTTTGCTGCACAGCAGAGATTGGCACAATATTGTAAATCAACTATACTTCAATTAAAAAAAAAAAGAAACGGACTGGCATAGGCAGAGCCCACTGGATGCTTAAATTCAACCTGCTTTAGCTTTATTTATTTTCTTACAGCCTTGCATAATTTCCTTAAGGTTCAAAGTCTGCAGAAAGAGCATCTAGTTTACCTAAATTAAGGCACAATTTGCAGCCGATTCCATGGTGTAGCGAGAGGAAAAAACGTTCCAGAAAGAGATCGCAGGTCTCGGTGCAGCTTCCCTCCTGGAATGGACTGACCATTCCCGTCAGGCTCCACACCATGATGGAAAATTAAGTGTTCAGAAGGGAAATGAAGTGTCGTGTGGAAGGGAGAATGAATGCGGAGGCCAAGTAAATGTCCATTCTCGGGCCAGCTGGGGAACGGACACAGCATGGCACCCAGTGACGAGAACCGCCAAGTGTCTGAGGTGGAGGAGACAGGCAGCTTCAGGACATGACAGGAGGTGGGAAGAGCCCTGAGGGATGCACGGCTGCCTCCATCACCTCCAGCTCTGTCATCCAGGTGTGTGCCCCAGTGCCATGCTCTGACTCCCGACCTAGGCCTCTTCCAACTGTCAGCAAGGTGACAGTAATCTGCAGATTTCCTTGTAACGTTAGTTCTTATTCGCTCTGAGTATTCCAAGTCTGAGACCTCAGCTTTTAGGACTACCTGCTGCTTTCAAGTTGCTCCTCTTTACTGTAGCTGATGATACACAATTCTGTGTCTGTGTGTGTCTGCATGTGTGTTTTCATCACACTCGTCTTATAACCCTTGAATTCACTATTGCCTATTCACTCTGGTTGTCTTGCACACGTGGACCACCACCGAATTATGTGTAATTCTTCAGAAGTATAGCATGACCTCCGAGTGAGTGTAAAAAGTTGGTCCTTGCAACTTAACCCAGTACATGGGCTCATTTCTGCTGTCTCGCATCCCCCATCCTTCACATTTGGATTTGGTAATGAATGGTTCTTGAATTTTCCACATTTATTCTCTCAGGTAAAATGTCAAAAACAAAACAGTACATTCTGAACACCTGAGACTATCTTTGCGGTGAGGCATTTCTCTGGTTTTTATTTTTTTAAAAAACTTTTAACATCAGGATCAATCAAATTAACTCTAAAACCACTTAGTAGACACTAATTTACACTACCATCTAGATTATATCTATTTTATTTTGAAGCCTTGGGACATCAAAAGCAGTCTGCACTCAAAAAGACAAGAAGAAAAGTATTTTATTGAGATTATTTTGCCAGCTATGATCCTTAGTCTTAGTTTTTCATGTACACGTGTTGAATTGCCCACCCCAATTAGAATTTGGACTCCAGGATGGCACAGTTGTAAATTATATATCTTTAGCCTTGAAGATCTAGTATGAATTTCTAAAAAAACTTTTTTATTTGGAAATAATTTTAAACTTGCAGAAAATTTTCAAAAGTAAGGGTAGTATAAAATGCAAAAATATCAACAGTTTTTTATAAAAACTCCCATAGGCTTTTAACTCAAATTCAACTTTTACTCAAAATATTCTTAACAATTTACTCCATTGGCTTATACTGTATGTGCATGTGTGCTTTATTTTCTGAATCATTTGAAAATTAGTTGCATACATCAGGGCTCTTTACCCTTACACGCTTCAATGCATGTTTTCTAGGAACAGAGATATTCTGTTACATAATCACAGTAGAGTTATCAATATATATAAAGATAGAACACTTTATAATCTATTGTTTGTATTCCAGTTTCACCAGTTGATCCAATAACGTGCTGAATGGTATGTTTTTCCCTCCTTACAGAATCCCCTTTAGTATCAGTTATTGCATTTAGTTATCCTGTCTCTTTAGTTCTCGTTAATCTTGAACATATTACTGTCTTTCTTTGTCTTTTTTTGATATCAACATTTTTGAATAAACTATATTTTCTTTTAAATATGCTCCTTTGTAAGTTTCTCCTAGATTGACTATCTGTTTATAATTCTTGCTTGATCCAATCTTTACTATGATGGATGCAAAATCTTGATTTTCCAACTCTACCATTCCCTCCACATTTATCATTTGACTTTTCCTCCTATCATCTATTTGTCTGTCTGCCTATCTATCTATCCATCCATTCATCAATCTATCATCTATCCATCAATAATATACCTATTAATTATTGGTATGAACTGATAGATTTCTGTTTTCTCCAATGGTTTAAAATTCTTTAGTGTTCTTAATTATTTTGGTTCTCAAATTGTGCTGGATTTGGTCAGTGGGAGCCCCTTCCATCTGGTTCCTATGTCTTTCTCATATGCACGCATCATTTTTTTAAGCACTTCTTTAATTTCTGACATCAAAAGATATTCTGTGTCCCAGTCCTGGGATCACCCATTGATCTGTGGAGCCCTGGTTCCTTTTAGTGGTGGTGTTATTAGAGATCACAGTCTGTGTGCTTGGTGTAGCACAATGCTTTTTATTTACGAAACATCAGTAATGTTTTTTGGTGATAATGATATTATGGTTAATGGTATTTATATTTAGTCACTTGCTTACATATCAATGAGTTTATTTGAAGATATTCCATACACACATTTTTAATAGGAGATGGGATACCAATTTTCATATGGTCAAAGTAAGAAATGTGTTTAGAAAAACTATGACTCCTATAAATCTATTTTGTCCAAATCATAAGGTATCCAACCACAAGCTGCCTTGGTGATAATCTCTTCACAAACGGGTCTTTCGTGGTCCGGCTTTGCTGTCTGCTGTAGGATTTCTTTCAAGGCGAACTCTTTGCTTGGTTTGGCTGATGTGGACACTAAGGCCTGAAGTAGAGGAAAATGGACTAATTTTTTAAGCTTATCCTCACTTAAGAGGAATGAGTAATCCTGGATCTGAATTACACAGGGCCGTAGAAAATACACAGCCTTGTCTTCTCTTTGCTGCATTGAAACAGTCATCTGAGGGATCTTTTTTCCCTTATTTCTTGGCAAAGTCACAAGGCACTAAAACCTGGCTGGAATAAAATCTTGTGGGTAGCAATGCTGAGACAGGTTCCAATACAGGTACAGCCTTCTTTTCTCTAGCCACTGGGAAAAAGAGGCAAGACTGGAAGGGGTTTCCTACAACCAGGTATGAATAACATCACACATAAAATACAGATTGCTTTGTACAAATTCTCTCTTTTGATTAGAAAGTTGTTCCTCTTCATTTTCAAGCTACCTTTCTCAATGGTGTTATAAAATTGCCTGAAGTACAGGAAAAAGTTCTTTGTTTTATTATTATTTTCAATGAATTATTTGTCTAAGCTCTCATAGAAACTTTCCTTTTTCTTTATTAGTTAAAATAGTTGTGTCCCCATTTTCCTTAAGATTTTCAAAGCCATGATCAGATCAAAGTATTGAAAGTTTGATGAAAGTCACTTGTATCATATAATTCTGGAAGTAAAAGGTTTTCTTAATATTACTTTAATAAACATCTTTCTGTTACTTTATGTTTTAGTAATGATCTGACATATTCATGATTTGCCTTTTTGTATCATTAACATTTGCTTTGGCAGCTTTCATTTATTTTAGAGCATCCAAGTGGTTAAACTTTAAAAAAATCATTTTTTTCAACACTTGAATGCTCATAATATAACTTCTTATTTAAAGTTTGCTGGGATTGTAAAATGACTACAGTATAGGAAAGACTAAACCTAGACAATATGAAAATATTATAATAATAATATAATAATTTAATGTATATAATAATGAAGTGACCGGGAGAAAACATAGTTTTCTCTAGATTTACTAAAGCTTATATTTTAGATTTCCTGTAGAAATCTTCAAATCAAAGAATAGTAACATTAGAATAAAACTTAAAGGTCACCCAGCCCCAATCTCTTATTGCTGTTTGATTAGTCTCTTTCATATTGCAGACCCTCAATCACCTAACTTCTGTTTGAACTCCTTCCACATTGAGGAATACAGCGAGTTTAGGGAGAAGTCCTTTCTAGACAAAAGTAATTGCTAGGAATTCTTGCCTGAATTGCTGAATCAGAGCCATCCTCCTTATAAACTGCACTCTTTGGTTCAATTTATATTTTCCAAGATGCCAATATTTCTAATCTAACTGCTTTACACAGGCAAATCTTAAATTATTCAAAGCTACTCAGGCCTAAGAATGAAACTATTACTTATTCTTTCTATTCTATGGACATGATTGCAGACAAGATCGCTTGATTGATACATAGTGATCCTAAAGACATTCACATATTTCAGTTAAATAAATTTTTTTCCTTTTTAATGATTTTCCAGTTGACTATTTGGACCTAGGATTTCCCATTTAATAATATTAAATTTCTTCTTATTAGATTTGTTGTATGCTTCTAGCATTTGTATGCCCACGTTTGTTCATTGGATGTATTTTACAGTTAACATGTTCTTCATACTTGAAATAGTTTTACTTGGTTTCCATGACACACTTTCCTGTTTTCCTCTTAACCCTCTGACTTCTCTTCCTTAGTCATCTTGTAAGTTCATTATTCCCTGCTCATTCCCATTACTCCTCAGGGTCCCATGACAAGCCTTCTTCCATTTTCAATCTGCGCATACTCTCTACGTGGTTCTGTGTATTCCCTTAATGAGGGTTCTTGATCTAGAATCCAAAGAGGGGCTTCAGGGGCGTCATAAACATTGCTGCACATAAGTTCATTTTCCCCATAGCATTCACCAGGTTCTTAAAGGCAAGGATGACAAAATTAATAATAATAATAAACAATGATTGATCTGTATACTGTTGATTCCCATATTCTTACCTTCATTTTCATCTCTCCCCTGCTTATCACTCACCACACTGAAATCCTCCTGTACCCTCCAAACTCCAAATCTGCTTTTCCTCCTGGGTTCTAGTTCAATGAATATTATCACCATCCATATAGGGGCCCATGCTGGAAACATAAAAATTATATATGAGTCTTTTCCTTTTCCTTTAACCCATGCAACACATGTAATAAACCCCAGAGTTCTAGCCATGCTACCAAGCTAACATTTCACGGTCCTTCCACTCCTCCATACCCAATAGGAAAGCCACCAATATCTTCTGCTCCTGTAACAGCTTTCTAAGTGGGCTCCCTACCTCCAGACATAGCCCCTCCAATCTGTTCTCCACCCCAAGGAGTCTTTTCAAAAAATGGAACAGATTATGTTATAGTTTAGCATTAAAAACTTGCGTTTGCTTCCATTATTCAAAGAAGAAACAGACTGTACCTTTGCAAACAGGCTTTTATGACTGCTCTCTGCAGGAATCATGTAAGACTCCCCCATTCTCAGTCGGTGTTCTAGTCACAGCGCATTTCTACATATTCTAAGATCTCATGGTCCTGCCTCTGGAATTTGACAGGTACTGTTCCTTCTCCCTGCAACACTTGTTTTTTCCCCACATTCCTCTTACTTATCTTCATGACTCTGGTAGGACATCACTTCCTCTAACTGAGAACAGATGCCTGATGGACAGAGAATAGGTTAGATACTCTCCTACGTAACCCCACAGCTCTCTGTACTTTCTCTGTCACAGCACTGTCTAGAAGCTTCACCATCAATGTACATTCCCATAATCTTCCATGATATCTCTCACTCCAAACACCCCCAAATATATAGCTAAATAAAATCAGTCCTTGCTGTGCAAATGCAGCTTCAAGACAAGCCTCGGAGGCGTACCTTCAACCAGATTGCCAATACTAAATTCATTCTTTGGGGAAAGTTTAGAGCTTCCACTGACATTTCCTCTAATTTATTAAATGTATTTATCTGTTGCTTCTGTATGGCTGCAAATGCTCCAATGGCAGGGACTGAACCTCCCCCCCGCCCCACTATTTCATCCCTAATAAACCTGGCACAGTGCTCAATAAATATTATGATTTGTAAGTTTTCTGAGTATATCCATGACTTCTACAATTTCAAACAAAGCTGGGCTGAAGGTAAGAGTTTATAGTGAGTAAACAGAGAGCTCCCTCTAGTTAATTTCCATTCACCAATGCCCCCTGGGTCATGCAATATAACAAGCTACACAATCCTAATTGTAGAGCTTTTTTCCATTGTGACCACACATCCATTAACAGGAATTTTGTCAAATGCTTTCATGAAACCCACATGTACTTTGTCTACAGCTGATATTACTCCTAAACTTTCAAAAAACGAATAGAATGTGAAAAGCTCAAACTCTAAAATAGAGCATCATTCATCCCCGAGGAGCTCATAGTCTAGGGAAACATGTGTGTAAGTGAATACCTGACAACATCCCGGGGGCCATAAGAGAGATTCGAGGAAAGTAATCTCCAAGAACAAAGAAAAGTAACCCACCAACTCTGCGGCTGGTCCACCACGACTTTTTCCTTGGGGGTACCCAACCTGGTTTCTAGTGATTAATGGAAGGAAAAAGATGACTCATCTATAGTTTACTGAAGGTACCTTGTGAAACTTTTTGAAACCAGGATAACACTTACTCTTCTCTACTGTTTCCTTAATGACTACTGATGGTAGCAGTGGGCTTTCTGGGACAAGTTCTTCCAGTACCTTTGAACAATTCATCTGGGTCCAGAAAATTGGATTCATTTTGAGTAGCTGGGCACTCTCTTACAATCTGTTCACTAATCTTTGAGTTTCAATTCCCCCTACCCGAGATACTTTTCACTCTTTCCAATCTGAAGATTATTCTCTTTGACAGGGAGGACAGAAATAAAATAGGAGGTTCCTATTTCTTTTCTCTCTTCTTGTTTTGCTAACTTTACACCATCTGTCCATAATCAATAAGGTTACTTCTTAGTTCTTTTCTTGGTCAGGATGGAACGAAAACATGTTGTTATTTTCAGCTTCTTCTGAACGTTAGTCTTTAGGACGCAATGCTAATCCTTTGGTTACATACTGAATGTTCATATACTTACATTTCCTTAGTTGTCACTTTTTTCCAGAGTGGATTAAAAACTTCTCAAATAATCTAACATTAATCATATGTTCATTTGCAGATACTAGAAAGTCATTTAGTGGCCATCTGGTACCCTATTTTACAGATGTCTAGCTGAGGTGCTATAGGACTAAATGATTTTCCTCCAGGTACCATGCTAATAAATGGGCCAGGCTGCTACTGAAACTCTTCTAGTTTCAAGGACACTCCTCTTTCCAGAAGTCTCTCTCTCACCTTTTCATTGACAACACAATTATTTTTCCCAGAGAAAGCAATGCAACCACTTTAAGTATCCTTCAAGAGATTTTCTATACATCTACAAGCAAATACATATGTACATATATATATATTACTTTTAAACAAATAGGAGTGTATTCATCTGCTTGGGCTGCCATAACAAAATACCGCAGACTGGGTGGAAAGTAAAAGTCTAAGACCAGGGTGTTGAGAGGTCTGGTTTCTTCTTCTGGTTTCTTCTTTGGTCCCTCTCCTTGGCTTGCAGATGGTTGCATTTCTCACTGTGTCCTTTCATGGTCACCCCTCATTGTGCATATATTGTCTGTGTCCTAGTTTCTTCTTATAAGGAACCAGTCATATTTGATTGGGGCCCCTCCATATGACTTCATTTTACTTTAATTACCTCTTTAAAGGCCCTGTCTCTAACTACAGTCACATGCTGAGGCACTGGGTTTAAAATTTTAATATATGAATTTGGGGAGACAAAATTCACCTCATAACTAGTAGTTTGTCAAAAACATACTTCTTATTTATTTTTTTCCCCATAAAAATATATCTTAAACATCTTTTATCTCTTAAGATATATATAGTTCTAATTCTTTTTAACATGCTTTTATTATTTAAATGTGACATAATAATCTTTACCATTTCCTTAATGATAAAAACAGGTCTCTTTCAAAGTGTTTGGAATATCAAAAGGTAACTCAGTGAATAATATTAAGTATAGATCATTTTACATGTGTAGGATATATTCCCAATAGTGGAATATAAATAGGGCAAAGGTAACACTGATTTTAAAAATTTTTTCTAACTAGTGCTAAATTGCCTTCCATATATTATAGTTGTACTAACTTATACTTTTAGCACGAAATATGAAAGTGCCTCTGTTACCAAATTGTTTAACATTTGCCAATACATATAAGTGAAAACTATGTCTTCTTCCAATTTTAATTTTATATTTCTTTTATTATAACTTAGATCAAGTGTCTTTTCACACGTTTAGAAGTCAAATATTTGTATTTCATTTTCTGCGATTTGCTTTTTCATGTACTTTGCAAATTTTATACTGTTTTAAAATATTTTCTCGTTAATTAGAAGAAATGTTTTACACACAGGGAAATTAATGTTTTACACACTAGGAAAATTAACTTTGTGTTGTGAGTTGCAAATTTTTCCCATTTGTCAGTTGTCTTTTGATTTTGTTTGTTTCTTCAAGCAGAAATATTATATTGTTGAAATATTATATAGTTGAATTTATCAATATATTATTATTAGACTTCTGGGATTTTGTGCCATACTTAAAAGGCTTCATGATTCTGAGATTATAAAAGAACTCTACGTGCTTGGTTTTTTTTCCACTAATTCTTTATGATTAATTTTTCATTTATAATTTTTGAATCTATGTGGAATTTATGGTATGAGGTAGAAATCCAAATTTGTTTATTTTTTCCAAATGGCTAACCTAATGCCCCAATTACCAATTTAGTTAGTAATCCATATTTTCTTACTTAAGTTGAAATGTTCTCTTTATCAAATGAAAAACAAATGCCTTATGGATTTAGATGGATTTTCTATTCTGGTCTATCTAGTTATAAGCATATACCATTCTGTTTTTAGATAGTTAGGTTTATAATGTGGTTTAATAATTTACAAAGGCAGTCCTAGTCATTTTTCTAGAATTATTATGTATATTTTTCCAACCAATTGATAAGATTAACATTGGGGGACTGACCTCATTATGTTGTTGTTTCTTCTGTTCAAGAATATAGCAGAACTTTGCATTTGTTTAAATGGAAATCTTCTTTTGCATCTTTCAGCATTTAAAAATTTTCTTCTTATAGATGGTGCCCATTACTTGCTAAGCTTACCTTCAGTGCTTTATTTTATTTTTTTGCTACTATCAAAGTTTTTTTTCCTCCCATTATATCTTATAGCAGGTTGTTACCTGCATTAACTAGACTTTGAAGCAGCAGTCCATATATTTTATTATGGTTCTTAAAGCATTGTGATATTTTCTGTAATATGTGCATGCTTACACACATAGATATATATATATTCCCATATAGAGAGATTTCCCCCCTTACTTTTTTTTGCTATAACACTTAGCATAATGCTGTATCAATGCAGACATTTATAAATAATGTTTACAATACTTTTCTACCTAGCTATATTCCAGAATAAACTGAGA
This sequence comes from Balaenoptera musculus, assembly GCF_009873245.2. Classification (NCBI taxonomy): domain Eukaryota; kingdom Metazoa; phylum Chordata; class Mammalia; order Artiodactyla; family Balaenopteridae; genus Balaenoptera; species Balaenoptera musculus. The sequence continues at coordinate 73,964,978 of NC_045801.1, read as the reverse complement.
TCTTATATGTAAAATAATGGCTCTATCATGAAAATACCTGTTCTTTTTTATAAAGCATCTATATTTAAATCTCTAATTTACATATCATTTAAATCTATATTTAAATCTTACTGTTATTTAAAAGTAAAACATTTCATTGATGTATTATTATTGCTGGTTTGCTTCAGAGTAAAATCATAAATAAATATGAAAATGGAAGTGTGTGATCTTAAAAATGACTTAGGATGATTGAGTTATTTAATATCCTTGGCCAAAACAACAAGAAACTGACCAGTTTTTTGTGTGTGTGAAAATGGTCATGAACTAACTCATTTTATTTCATATTTACATCAAAATACAAATAAATGTATTAGTAAGTGCTCCTAATCTGTTCTTTGCTTCAGAATTGTAACCTCATAAAAAGAGAATTTCTTCCTAGGGCTTATTCAGCTAGAATATCCTCTGTGTGGACATGTGGGTACAGTTTCTTGTTCTGGGACTTGTAATGGTGATTATGATGTATTATAAGAATAAACATGTTGAATAAATGAGCACTTTTCCCCTGAGGGTATCATAAAATATATGAGACTAACAAATCTTAGTAGAAATTTTGGTTGCAAAATAACCAAATAACTTTATCACAATAATAGCTCGAACACCTCGTTAGATAGTGTCTCTTGCCCTGTGATTCATTTTTATATTATTATTCTTTTGCACGGATAATCAGTGTGATGTAATTCACATGTATTTTTTCACTGATTTCTTTTACTCAATAGTCATTTCTGACCAACTTGATTATAAACTCACTGGTAGTAGGGATTATTCAGTATATATCTTTTTTTTTTTCCTCCCTGCCATCTTCCCCATCCATCAGCTCCTAGAACTTAGAGTAGTTCTGAGCACACAGTAACAAGAAATTAATATTTGTTGAAAAACTTTAGCTTTAATTGAGATAATTAATTAATTAAAAGAGATAATCATCTGTAGTGCTTTAGTGGAGTTTTTTGAAGACAAAAAAAAAAAGTGGATTGTATAATAATAAGCTGTTGAGTCTTCAGACCTTTTACTCCTGTATTATTTCTACCTTCATAAAAAGTCTGGCATATACACCTAGAGTATTAATAATTACAGGGAAATAAAACCTCTGACACTCTCAATAAAAAGTATGCCCACACTTACTGCTGTATTATTTACTGCAACCATACAATATATTGGTATTTCTACCTTAAAACCATAATCTGGCTTCTGGCTCTAAGAGCGTCACTTGTTTCAGACCAATGATCCTACCAAAAATACCTAAATAAAAACTGGATAAACAGAAACAAACAAATAGCTGTTTTATGAGTAGAAGAACAACAGTATACAATACAGTCCAGTCACACCCTTGACCTTCTTTCTAGGGCACACTTTCTCAACCATGAATTACTTAATTTTAGCATCCTTTGCAGTCTGAATAGACCAAGAACCTCCCAAATCATCAAGTGCTGGGTCCATTTTGCTTGGCAATTTCTCTCTTTCCTCTCACATTCTACTATAAGCTGCAAGAAGAAACCAGACCACACCCTCAACACTAGGCTTGGAAATCTGTTCCGCTAAATACCCAGTTTCATCACTGATAAGTTCTACTTTCCAGACTACTTTCCAATTATATTGTTTCCAACAATATAATTCAGCCAAGTTTTCTACTGCTATATAACACAGATTACCTTCCCTTTAGTTTCCTGAAAGATGCTCCTCATTTCCTTCTGAGCTTTTACCAGAAATGCCTTAATGCCCATGCCTAGTTCTGCCAGCATTCTTTTCAAGGCGATCTAGGCTTTTTCTATCATACTGCTTAAGCTTCTTCCATGCTATGCCCTTTGCCCAATTTTACAGATGCTTCCACATTTTTAGGTTTTTGTTACAGCGAGACTCCATTTCTCAGTATAAGTGTTAGTTTCCTAGGGCTACTGTTACAAATTACTATGAACTTGGTGGCTTAAAATAACAGAAATTTAATCTCTGACAGTTCTGGAAACTAGACATTCTAAATCAAGGTGCCAGCATGGCCACGCTTCCTCTGAATACTCCAGAGGAGAACCCTACTCCGCTTCTTCCAGCTTCTGGTCTCTTCAGGTGTTCCTTGGCTTGTGGCTGCATAATTCCAGCCTCTACCTCCGTATTCACAGAGCGTTCTCCTCCGCATTGTGTGTCTTCTCTTCTGTTTCTTAAAGGACTTGTCATTGGATTTAGGGTCTGCCCTATTCTAGAAGGATTTCCTTATCTCCACATTTTTATATTAATTACATCTGCAAAGAGTATTTTTCCAAATAAGGTCACATGCACCAATTCCTGGGGTAAGGACATGGACATATCTTTTGGGGGGCCACCAGTCAACCCAGTACAGCCCCTCACACATTTAAGCCTCCAAACTGTGACCTGGTTATTAAGATACTTTATGACTTCTCTCCCTTTCCACTTGATCACTTTCTTTCCGGGATCACTTTCCAAATAAACTCTCTGAACTCTAATTGTTGTCCCAGGATCTGTCTTGAGGGGAAGCCAAACCAAAGTTTACAGGTGAAATAAATTATGTGAAAACGATAGCAGAAAAACTGTGAGAAGGTAAAAGAATTTAAAATATTCAAAGATCTTTCATTATCTGGGAGGTTATACAAGTACTAATTTATAGTAATCTTTAATAAGTCAAGAATAAATGTTCTGTTCTCTATGGTAATGACTAAAGTAAAAAATAAAAGAACGTAAAACCAACAGTTAATACAGGAAAAAACTGAACAAAAAGTTCCTGATGTTTTTCTAAAAGAAGGCACAGAAGAGGGGAAAAGAGAACGGAGAAGAGATGGAAAACTAGAAACCAAGTAGGATGATGTAGATTTTAGCACAAATACTTCAGTAAATATATCAAATGTAAAGGGGAGTGGGAAGGGTAACCTGGGACGAAGAGAGAGAGAGTGGCATGGACATATATACACTACCAAATGTAAAATAGATAGCTACTGGGAAGCAGCTGCATAGCACAGGGAGATCAGCTTGGTGCTTTGTGACCACCTAGAGGGGTGGGATAGGGAGGGTGGGAGGGAGAAGCAAGAGGGAGGAGATATGGGGATATATGTATATGTATAGCTGATTCACTTTGATATAAAGCAGAAACTAACACACATTGTAAAGCAATTATACTCCAATAAAGATGTTAAAAAAATAAATTAAAAAAATAAATACTCTAATTAAAAGATAGAAACTGTCATAGAGGTTATACAGAAACAAATTTAAATGTATACTGTTACTAGAGACACACCTTAAAGACAAGAAAACAGAAAAGTTGAAAGACAAAGAATGGGAAAAGACATAGTAGGTTAACACTATAAGTGAACTAATATAGCTATACTAAGCATAAAAAGTGGATGTTTAGGCTAGAATCATTGCTGAGATGAAGAGAAACATTTCATAATGATAAACTATCAATCCACCAAGACCAATTCTAAGTTCATAAACAGCTAATAAAGGCACTAATAAAAGTTTGCTCAATTTCTATTTTACCTAGCAAGGATATTAGGGAAAAAAATAGATTACTATCTTCTAGCACCATCCATTTTATAAAAGAAAGCTTTTGTAACACAAATAGGATGAAAATATTCTGAGAATAAAGAATATCCTTTAAAAAATAAATTTATGAAAAACTCACTGCATTGCCTATATTGTTCTTAGTTTACTACAGATTAGAAAAGCAAACTTTGTTACAAACCCATTAGTATTTTGCAAATTCTACTCTACCAATACTGTTTTCCACCAAAAATTATTAGCTTATCAGACTATTCATATTTTACAATAATATAAGCAATCTCATTCTAACTAAATAGTAGGCACACAATGCAAAACTGAATCTGATTTTTCCAGTTTCATGTATAATTTTGATTTCTAAAATGAAATCTTCTTAACTCCCCTGCCAGAATATTTGAATTTTTTAGCTTGTTTGTTTCACAGCTAGAATTCAACAAAAGCGATTTTACTGATTCCCAGCTTATTCAACGAAAGTGATTTTACTGATTCCCAGCTTTCAGATAGAAAACTTATCTCATCGCAGTTGAGTCCAGCCATTATTTCCCTGTAGTCCTTCTCTTTTTCCCAACACCAAAATTCCAGTGCTTTCCAAAAGTACCAGGGTTTGATATATGCCTTTCATAATCTTTACTTCTTATAATTTATGTATATATGTGTGTGTACAGAATTTAGAACTTTTGTATCTCTGTTTTTACATAAATGGCATCACAAATAATCACTCAATTGAAATTAATTGAACTTGGTCCTCTGTCTGAGATACTTCTAAACAGACAGAAAATTGACCTTTGCATATTTGCTTGTTTCCTCTTTAAGAAGTTATCTGAGTGAGCAGTTATCTTAGACATTTCTTGTGATATGTCTAAACTTTTGTTTTCAACCACCAAAACACACCTAAAACAAAACATGCTTTATCTGAATCAGAAACCAGAGTCTTATCTGAAGAGGGAGGAACATTCCAGAGTTGAAATCTTTCTAAGAAGGATAACCTGCCCATCTCACCGTACTGTTTAAGCAGGTGTACCGTCATCCATCTTAATCACGAAAAAGGTTTTCATGATTACTCCACTTACTTGTCATTTAACCGCCTCACTTTAATAAAGTTGCCTGAAAAATAAAGTGCTTCATTCTGTGATTTGTGATGTGGTTTAAAGTCCCTATAGTCTCATAAGTGGTGTTTAAACAGTCCAAATTAAAATATAAGCACTTGAGAACTAGATTAAATTAGGTACCACCAGTTTCTCTTCTTTAAAGTTCCAAACTCATGTTGTCTTTGAAACTGAGTATTAAACTGCCCCAAGTGATACTGCGCCTTTCTTATCTGTTATAAATTGATATCGGTATCCAGTAAGTTGTTTTTAAAAAATCACACTTACCAAATTCATTTTCTGAGAAGTGCCAGAGCCTCGTTCTGAAGAGATAGGAAGTTTTCTTCTTCTTTTCCTAAATAAGGGTTCTACTTCAGGGTGAGAAAGATGAGTAAATGGTATTTACCGGCCACCCCACTAAACTTAGGCAAAGCAATAGCATATTTGCATACCTTTATTTTATTCAATCCTTCAAATATCCATACGAGGCAGGTATTTTCCCAGGTTTTATAGATGAGAGAACTGAACTCAGAGAAACAAAGTCATTTCCTTCAGATCCCTCAAAGCCAGGTCTGATCCCATTATATTGTACGTAGGTTGTGGGAAGTTAAAGGATGAGGTGGACACTCACATGGGATCTTTTGGTGTCCCGTTAAAAAAATCTAGTCTTAGCCCCTGTCATCATTATGTTATCCATCCATCTGTGCCCACATCTCCCTGCATCCTCTAAGTTGTGTCCCCAGTGAATGTTTTCTCTTTGTCTTAAGGGGTTTAGATAGAATCAAATATTGTAGAACCCAAGAGTGAAGGCATGGCTGGCTCTTTGACTCTTGGCTCAGGGTCTAACAAGAATAATGTTAACCTTGGCAGTGAGCTCAGGGTCCAATCAAGATGCAGTGAGTGATGAGGGCAGGCTGCCATGGTCCTCTCTTGCTGGGTGTCCACCGGCTTGTTTATTCTTTCATGTCTGGATAACAGTTTCCTGGACCAACAGTCTCTACCTCACATAGGTGCTCCTTCAGACCAAATAACTCCCCTGAATTCTATAATAGAGGTTATATCATGATTATGTCAAAGAAAGATTCATTTAACAAATATTATAGCTTCTAAAATCTCATATCACTTCTTAATGTATTTCTTTGGTGGCAACTGCTAAGCTCTTTTCATTGCATTAATTTTCACTTTTTAAAAGATACTGCTTGTCTTCTACACTGTTATTCTCTTGTCATTCCAATATTTTTTCAACATCTTGATGAATAATAATATTTTTGATCACCTGAAGGGTTTAAAAACGGTATATCCCCTCCCGTTACAACCCCACATCCCGTGGCAGGTCATGGAAGCAATGACCTATAGTTACAGAGCACCCACCATGTGCAGGGAACTCAATCTCCACCCATGAAATTCCAAAGGAGATTTCACATATGTTGAGGGAGGGAAGGAGGAAATAGCCTGTGTCTCTCATATTTTTCATATCCATCTTTTCCACCTGTTTCTTTGTCCTTAAGGATTGTACTATGCAGATGGCCATGGCCATACTTGGATCAAAGACCCCCACCAGAGGTACCATCCTTTCCATAGCACCTGAGTGGCCCTTGACCCTCCCCTCCACCCAGACTGTGGTTTTCTTTGTTGTGGTAAACAGGGTGGTTCTAAGCCAGCCCTGGGCTCCTTCAAGGACCAACTCTTGTGCACTGCCCTGACCAGGAAAAAGTTAACTTGGGGTTTTTATCCCAGTGAAAGGATGTAGTAGAAGGTCTGCTTGTTCTGAGTGTGTTTACTGTGACAGAAGAGTCATAAAGGATGAAGGAAAATCTTGTCTTTGGCATAGAAAGCCTGTTCCAGAAGCCTGGAGCTGGCGAACAGGGCCCAGAAGAGCCCTTTCAGCCCCAGAGGTGAATGTCCTCCTCTGGGGATACAGCTCTGGAAGAGACAGGACAGCCTCCTGAACCTGGACTAGACGTTGTCACTTCTAAAGGGGAGGGTGATTTCCAGCTCTCCCTGTGGTGTCAGGAAAGAGAGGGTTTGATGATGTCCAGGACGACTGAATAACAGAACTGGGATTTTCTTGTAATTCTGCCGTTCATTGACTCTATTTTTGACTTAACCACAAATAAATTTGGGAGGGTTTGATAAATGCTCTCTTTTTTTCTTAACAACAACAAAAATCAAGAAACTTCGACATTTGCAAATATTGCTATGTTTTAGGGCCGTTTTTTCTCTTTTTCTTACTTTCTTTCTTTTGGGGGGAGGGGATTCACTTTTACGTCACTCTCTTTCCTTGGCCAGTATAGGTATGTAGAGTCATTGTGAGATGATATTTCCCCAAAGATTGCAGGTTTCAGGCTAATGTTGCTGAATATCATAGGCTTTCCATTTAAAGAAATAGATGAACCCAAGGACCGGGTTTTTGCAAACACTTGAAAATTATATAAGATATTTATTTTTTAAAAACTCCCTCCACTGAAAGCGTTTTGTATTTAACCTTTCCATTCTTCCTCCCTAAGCTGCCCCCCCTTCCTTTTTTTTCTCTTTCTCTCTCCTTTTCTCCCCACATACTGGTTCTTTCAGGAGCTGGGACACTCAGTTCTACTGAGCTGTTGTTTTTTCATTATTCATTTGGTTTCTGTATTTTTCCATGTACAAGGTACTTTCACTTTTTTAAAAATTGAGAAAAAAACAATGTTGTCAGTATCAATAAATCTGCATCCAGAGAGAGTCACTTCCTATCAAGGTTTCAAAAGTGCTTCATGGCTTTCCGATCTCCTGTCTGTGCTAATCAAAGATGAGGCTTCACATATGCAGGATACAGCGTGCCAACTTCTCCACCGGCTCTGCACTGCGTTCCATTTTAGGAACGAGAACCTGGATTATTTATTTATAACTGTATAAAGTCCTGTTGTTAAGCTGCTCTCTGTGAAAAGCAGAGAGTGGTTTGAGCCAGATGGGGAGAGGCTGGGTGGGATGAAGCCTGGATTCTGTGGGAAGGAGAGAGCAATTTTATTTCCCCCAATAAATTAAATAGCCTAATTTGACCCTCCTCCAGTAACATGATAACCAATTAATACATTAATGGGTAGGGATTATGCCATCTGGTTTTAGAAAATGGAAACTAGGAGTCAATTCCACTTAAATACTCTTTGGGGCATTTTTTTTTTTTTTTTCTTCCTGTATAGCCAAAACCAAGTGCTTGTGTAGCAATGAAGCTTAGAAAAGAAAGACTGTGAAACCAAATTTGTTAATGTTTGTAATGTTTCTTTAACCCTTAGACAACAGATGCTGTATTAATCTCCTGACATAATAGTTGTGAGAAATAATTTTTAAAAGTAGTGATTTTCTCAATTTCCTTAAATTTTATTTCTCCCAGGTCAAACCTTAGTAGCATTTTATTTTTTTTATTCTTGAAAGCCTATCTAGGTGACGTGGCTTCTTTTATCTATACAACAGGGCCATTCATTCACACAGCAGATGACACATGTAGTTTTTCCTCAAGGCTTTAAAAGAACAGTTTTAGCCCAAATCACGTAAGTTATTGCTATCTAATAATATTAATTTACCAAATCCCAGCTTTTAGAACACTTTAAGGTCCAAGAGAAAGCTACACATATTTAGTAACTAACGTCTACAAACGTGATAACTATAATCTTACTGCTTCATAGAGATTATTGACTTGGAATTCAACCTCAGCATTTACCCTGCAAGCAGTTTGGAATGATCAGAAGTGAAGTAAGAATTGTACTTGCATAAAGTAGGAAATGGAATAAAAATGCGCCTTGAGCGTGAACCAACTACGTATCCCTCTAGCACCCAAATATCTGGGGGAAGAAAGTGAGCCTAAAACTCTGGAGACAGTGGACATACTTAAATATGATTAAGTATGATTTTTTAATTCTCACAAATGTGAACCCTGATGAATTCTGGCTTCTACTGAGTCCCTGTGATTTAATTTGGGCATACTGTAATTTACTGGGCTGGAGTAGAAACAGCAATTCGGTAAGGCCATCATAAGCTCATTAGAAACACACTGAGAACGCTTAATGGTGTACAACCACAGTTTTTTGCATCCATTTTATAGTGATTCCCCTCTTACCATGCCTGCTGCTTCCTACTCCATGCTGTTGATAGTATGGTCGTTTTCAAACACCCCAGAAAATGAGAGGTATTTTTAAAACAAGATTGAAATCACCAAGAAACATATAAAGCTAACGTTTCCGGGGTGTGTGGCACACTGTTAGGATAAAAAAAACTTCTCATGTATTGTTAATCATGGCAAGATTGGTTAGCTGTTAAGTACTGTAGAGTGCAACTAATCAAAAGCTCAAACATCCTACACAGTGGAACAGAAATAATTACTCTCCCTGAGCTGCTATTGTTTTCCACCTCAGCCTCCCTGGACTAATAAAAGGTTTAATTTTAAATTGTGCGAAGGAAATGTCAGCCTTACAAAGAAATACAGAGTTCAGCTGCTTTGCTCACCATCAGGTAGAACACAGAATGAATTAGACCTTAATAGGCTTAAGCGAAATGAACCCCAAACAAACCTGTACCAGCCCATCCCCCAGCCTCCCCAAAATGCACTTTTTTTTCTCCTTACCCCTAACTGATAGGACCACGTACAAAAAGCCTGGGTTCCAACACCCTCGCCTTTTAGATGAGAATGTTGATAAGGTGTGAGAGCTCGGGTTATGAGGTATATACGTCTGTGCTTATGACGCCAGCTACGCGCAGTGGGTGATTTAGTTCAAAAGAGGGACGTTTATTCTGACGCTTCACAGGAAGAATGGGGGATGGGAGAGCATAGAAGAGAAGGATTGCTTAAAGGCTTCCTGCATTCAAATGCGTGGGGTTTTTTTTTCACTTTTACTATCTTCAAACAAAGATAAATTTTCAATCCAAAACTTGTTTTTGAAGTCTCAGTTTACTAAGAAGAAAGTATTACTATATGAATATATGGAGGACAAGTCTACTGAAATCTTGATTGTGGATTTTGCAACATAATTGGACTCATTTCAAACAGCAACAGCAAAAAGAAAAAATATATATATATTATGAAAGTAAGTACGTTAATCAGTTAATATTTATTGTTCTAAATAACCAAAATGCCACGGAAATTTTGCAAGATTTGATTATCATTGTTTATTCATTTATCTATCCACAAATATATATTAATTTCTCACTAGTTTCTTATATTAAGTATTATGGAGGCGTCAAATGCAGTAAATAACATATCTGAAAGAATTACAATCTTTTTTTTTTTTTTAAGTCATACACAGCACTATAAAATAGCTGGAGAACAATTCTATGCTGTACCAGGCAAAGAGCCTGGATTGAACATGTCACTTGCCCACTCCAGGCCGCTAAAATGAAGGTGATAACACCTGCCTGGCTGGTTGTGAGAAAAAAGAGAAGATGAATAAAGTGCGTGAAGGACCTGGCACAATCCCAGGTACACAGTAAATGCTTAACAAAATGTAACTCTGAGAATCAAAATACTTGCTAGGATACTGCATGTCTTATAATATTTTATGTCTTGTATTTTCCTTCTCTTCAAGCCATTCACCACCCTGCCACAGAATTATTTTTTCTAAACCACAGTTCTGTTAATGTGACTTTCCTACTCAAAATAATTTGTCTACAGCCAGAGTTTTCAAATATTTTAAATAGGAAAATCCCTGAAAAAAATACTTACATATAAAATAAGTAGAAAAGCACTATTTTAGGAGTATAAACTATACATTCAACTTTGTAATATGAACTTTTTATGAGGCAAGTACATGAGAAGAGTGAGACTGTTTTAAAGAATGCTAACAATTTTTATATATTTTATATATATAATAATATTAAATTGACAACAAGGAATGAGAGATAGTGAAGTCTGGTATCAGTCTCAGCCTAGAAAGAAGTTATTTTGGACTTTTGGTTGTACAGAATAGAAAAATGACTGATTCACAAAGATAAGCAGTTATGAATGCTAATAGGTCTTTGTACATAGCAGTTTATAATCTTGTGGTTTAAGTAATTTAACTAATTTGGAAACTTGAAAGGAATAGTGGTAAATTTTGTTTGTTTTTCAACTGCTCATGTTTCTTCTGCATTTTGGTGGAAGTCAGCAACTGAATCTCTCAGATAATTTAAAATTTTATTTTTAGCAGACAAAGATTTTATAGTTTGTAAACACATTATCAAAATTTATTTTGACGTAAGTTCCACAGAATCCTTTACCCACTCCTGTTTCATATATGTTATTATTACCCTTTGAGATTTTTCATTTAGGTGGACTATTTTGATTCCCTCCCTTTGCCCCCCATGCCCCTCCAAAAAAAAAATAAATAAATAAACAGAACAGTTGTCAATTGGGATGAGTGGTGTGCTTCTGGAATCTGAAATATCTGAGGGTGGATTTGCTTCTTCCTTACATATTTATAAATGCTGGGCTAGGCACAAAATTCCAAGGACAATTTCCTCAGACTCTGTCTTCCGATTTTCACTGTTGCAGATGAGAAATCTGAGAGCAGTCTGTTATTTTCCTTTGTTAGTTCTTTTCTCATCTCTCAAGAAACTTACACGATTTTCTCTTTGTCTTTGGAGGTCAGCACTCTGCTGGCTTATGCTTTAGGCTGCATCTGTCTTTTTGCCATAATTTCTACCAGTACTTGGTGACCCTCTTCTATTCATATTTGGCCATTGAGAGCATTTTCAGGTTGGCCCTGTGTTCCCTTGACATGCCCTATTCTTTACGGCTTTCTTTCTTTTTTTTTTTTTTGAGCACTTACTTTCCTTCTGGCATGTCAAGATGCTCCAGGATCATCTTGCATATTTGCTGCCCCAGCTCTAGAATCAGTCATCAGTCATTTCTCCAAAGAGCCCTGATTTGTTTGGTTTTTTTTTCTTTTTTTTTAAAATTTTATTTATTTATTTATTTATTTATTTATATTTATTCTTGGCTGTGTTGGGTCTTCGTTTCTGTGCGAGGGCTTTCTCCAGTTGTGGCAAGTGGGGGCCACTCTTCATCGCGGTGCGCGGGGCTCTCACTATCGTGGCCTCTCCTGTTGCGGAGCACAGGCTCCAGACACGCAGGCTCAGCAATTGTGGCTCACGGGCCTAGTCACTCCACGGCATGTGTGATCTTCCCAGACCAGGGCTCGAACCCATGTCCCCTGCATTGGCAGGCAGATTCTCAACCACTGCGCCACCAGGGAAGACCCCCTGATTTGTTTAATTGAAGGATAGGGTTAGAAAACAAGATCTGGGCACTGGGTGTGCATGTTACCGTAGGAGTGTGATTGCTTCAAGGCCCTTAGTGAACAGAACTATGAATGGTATATACAAAAATATCTCTCATTATTTCTCTTCCCATCTATCTACATCTGTAATAAACTCAACATGAGTTCATATTGATGCCACTGATTCTAATGCATTACTACATGGTTCATTCTAGCACATTCCCTTGGCTTTTATACAAATGCCTCTCCAACAGTGAGAAATCTGATTCCTACCATCCGCCACCCATTTATTTATTTGTTCAGTCCCAATATACTTATGCAGCAGTTTCATAATTTTAACCCATACCCCCAGAAAATCATTTTTCCATAGTTATCATTGCAATTTTTTTAAAAAAAGAAGGTTGTTTTTAAAAATCATTTTAGAACAATTTTATTGTTAGGATGTTTCAGTATTTAGGCTTACAGGTAATAATCTGCTTTATCTAATGGAAGAGTATTTTGGTTTTAGAAAATCAAGGATGATTAGCTTTTGTTTCCTTTGAAATATTAATATATCAACACTAACTCAAGTCAACCAATAACAGTGATAAAAGCCTATAAATCACTGCAATTATCACAAATAATAGAAAGATATGCAAATTAAAGACCATGCTTTAACAAAATGGACAGCTTATGTGACATTGACCAAGGCTGTTTTGAAAGATAACAGCTTCTTAATTATTATCATTACCTATTAAAATAAAATGACCACTTGAGAACATTTAGGAAACAACGGTTTTTTTCATCCTGTTTTCCCATCATATCACCTGTGATATGGACTGGGCAGTGAGTTGGATTGGCGATAACAAGAGGGGTGCTAAGTTTTATGGTGTTATGGTGTTATAGACTGAATGTTTGTGTCCCCCCCAGATTTATATGTTGAAGCCTTAATCCCCAGTGTGATGGTATTTGGAGGTGGGGCCTTTGGGAGGTGATTGAAAGCAGTCCTTTTGCCCCTTTCCTATTTGCCCATTTCTGTTTCCCTCTAATTAAAAGAACCTAGCTACAAGAATGAGATCACTAGGCAGTTTAACCTAACTCTCCTGAATGCACATCATGCCTTGCCTAACCTGTTGATTCTCTTCCTAGATTAAGAGAAGTAAGAATGAAGAATTAAGTAGTTAAAGAATGACTAGCTCTCTACCCTCAACAGCCCCCTTAGCAATCCTGTAGGCAGATCATGTAGATAAGATAACATATGAAGAGAGAGTCAGCCAGTCTGCACATAGCAGAGAATGATGCAGAATTCAACCTCCTGCCTTGACGATCCACTGAGATTCGTTCCTTTTTTCCCTATAAAAACTATTATGGCTGAGCAGAATCTTCAGAGTTGGTCTTGGGACATGAGTCCACCTTCTCCCCAGACTGTAGACTTTTCTAAAGCATCTTTCCTTTCTACTGACACTTGCCTCTCAATTACTGGCTTTTGAGTTTGGTAACATAATCAGGTTTTGATTGGGTTATAAAGGCAGGAAATTCATATAGGATTAGTGCCCTTCTAAGAAGAGGAAGGGATCTCTCTGTCTCCCTCCACATGCACTCACTGAGGAAAGGCCATGTGAGCACACAGCTACAAGGTGGCCATCTGCCATCTAGGAAGTGAATCTGCTGGCACTATTTTCCAGCATCCAGAACTGTGAGAAATAATTGTCTGTTTTTGAATCCCCCGAGTCTGTGATATTTTGTTATAGCAGCCTGAGCAGACTGAGACACTTAGTAATTCATGAATTCCAGCTAGTTTGGTCGTTTATAAACTTTGGAGGTTAACAGCTGTCTGTCATATTATTCAGTTGCAACTGCATATGTAAAATATATTTTCTTTATACTAAAATATCACTATATGTCATTTTGTTCTTTGGAAATTGAGATATCTAAACAATGAAAATACCATTAATCTTCAATAGATCTGAGGAATTCCAAGTACAGTCCCATATTATAGTTTCCTCTACAATTGAGTATGTATCAAGCATGCCACAAAATAATAAGCCTATGTGAAGATATCACATAAAGCAAAAACAATGGATACTTTTGTCTTGACTGAATTAGCAGATTGCATTTTCTAGTAGCTGACTCCTATGACATTTTTGCAGTGTAAACAACAGAAAGTTTAATAAGCTCCTTCCTGATAATGTAGGTTTTCCAACACGCGACACACTCAAGTATTTGAATATCAACAAATTTAAACCTAAATCATGTCTTTTAAAATAATATTCAGTTCTTGCAGACAGAAGTTTAAGGCTTTATTTTCATTCACACTCTGTTGTATACAGAATGATATTAATACTTAGCATGAATCATGGAAACTCTTTTGGAAAATTCACTGCATAAAACATGGTGGAGTTTAGGATATTTAATTACAACTAAAGATAAACCTCAAGAACAAATAAATAGGATCATAGTATTTTTGCCTGTGAGTGATTTTGTGTAAAACTAGAGTAAATTGATTTCATTTTGTATTGTCACCATGATCAACACCAGTTAAACGATCAGGTGACAGCAAAGTTGATTTGTCATTTCTTCTTGAAATGAGCCAACATACCAGATAGCTCTTCAATTATTTTATATTTCCTAGTTTTAGGCAGAAATGCATATCTAGTTTTACGGGTAACTATTTTACTTCACAAAACATAAAAAATGTAGCATTTGTAAATATAAAATGTGTACAAAATAAAGACATATAAGTTCTAAAAGTAGCTTTAACACATCTTAGCATTTCTTAATATTAACTGAGTAGATATGCTTAGGATAGAATATTTTAAAGATGATCAGTACAGCACTTGCAAACTTCCTAATCAATGATTTTTTTCATCAGAAGTTATAATAATTGCACAGAAAGAGTCAAATCTATACCCTATAATGAGGTAAGTTGGTTGTAGTTATTATACTGATGGTCCTTGGGGGGTTAAATTGTGGTAGATAATATTTTTTAATGTAATTTTTGGTTACAGATTTTAAAAAGTGTTTAAAAATGCAACTTAAGTGCTACTTGAATGAATAAAGTGTTTGGGGGACCTCAAAAACCTCTATGGAACTCCAGGAATTCTTGGTACAGTTTTTGAAAACTACTTGTAAGATTAAGTCCAGATTCTTGACTCACATTACAAACTCATTCACGCTCTGACCCCTGCCTCACAGTTGGTTCATCTCTTGGGATCTCACCCTGCAAACAGAGCCTTGTCCAGCCATGGCATATTCTTGGACCCTCCATATTTTTTTCCGCTCGTGTAGTTTTGTGCCCATTCTTCCTTATGCTGGCAATGTTTTCCTTCTCTAATCTTCTTGGAAACCATTTATGCTTATTTGTTAAATTTACAGCAAGTCTTATCTTAAAAGCCTGCTCCTTTGGGAAGTCTCTGATTTCCCCTGTCAGAGTCAGGTGGTTTTATATTCAGTGCTCCTGTAGGACTATGTCCCTCACTCCACTCCTGGGGAGAACCCTTATTCTCTCTCCTCCATGCCCAGGGGTTTTTTTTTCATTCTATTGGTTTACCCATCATACCACCTGTGATGTGGACTGGTCAGTCATTTGGGTTGGAGATGACCAGAGGATTGCCAGTGTGGCTTTTTCGTGTTATGAACCGAAGGTTTGTGTCCTCCAAAAATTCATATGTTGAAGTCCTAATCCCCACCATGACAGTATTTGGAAGTGGGGCCTTTGGGAGGTGATCAGGTTTAGATGAGGTTATGAGGGTGGGACCCTCATGATGGGATTAGTACCCTTATAAGAAGAGGAAATGAGAGAGAGCTCTCTCTCCTTCCACAAGCAGGCACTGAGAAAAGCCAAGATTAATTCCAAGATTAATTCCAAGATTAATAATATTTTCATAGTTTGGATATCTTGATTTCCCAAACATCTTGCTGCTTTCAACACACAAAAAATGAATGGAACATGTCTGGTGTCTCCAGCCCTTCACCGAGGAGAAGTTCTGGCTGACCTGCTCAGTCAGAGTCTGATTGTTCATCACTTAGGCCTCTTTTGCATTAATGAACTCCAGCTTTCCATCCATGAAGCTGATGTGGTTCTACTAGCTTCTGTAAATTTGACCTTACAGATGTCAGGTTATGGCTTATTTATAACTTTATGACACTCAGAGAGAGGGGCATACCATTTGATGGGTTGTTTGTCCATTTTAGTCCCTGTTGGCCCCATTTCCCTATAACATTGTTGTGGAAAAATGTGATCTTTGTGCCAGATTATTTAGAGAGAAACTTTTTGAGCCAATCCTATTGGAAATTTTCAGAAAACATTTATTCATGTCTGGGAGAAAATAATTTTAGTTATGCAGATATAAAACTATATCATAACTATACAATTTTAGTTATATAGATATAAAACTATATAGTTACTAGCATATGTTTTTAGTATAGTCAATAGATAATTCTAGTAACTATGGTTTCAGATGAGTAAGATAAAGAACTCAACAGGAGATTCTTGTTGTCCAAAGCCAGGACACATATGATGCCTTTATGCCATTTATGAATTGCAAAAAGGCACCCCTTCTGGGAGGAAGAATTATAAGAAGGCAGCTCCTCTTCCTGGCCAATGTTGCTTGCCAAGCCAAGCTGGGCTGAATAACATCTCCTCTTCACCCTGACATGGGGATATGTGTGTGGGGACATAAAATGCCAACCACATACAGAGGCCCTGTAAGCTTTTACCAGAGGAGGTGTGAAATTGTTCGTGACTAGCATTGCCTAGAATTGCCTAGCATTGCCTAGCTTTGAGTTAGGTTTCAACATAATTTGAACTGTTAATTAGATAATCGTTGACATTATTTTGATTTATTATGAAAAAAACACAGAAATTATAAGGTGAAGATAGTTTAAAAACCATTTTGGGGGGACTCTAAATATACCAGGCCCTGAGCTAAGCCTCTGGATTTAAAATAAAAAGGAGTAAATCAGAGCTCAAGCATTTATTTTCTAATTTTAAAATAATTACAAAGAAAAACTGATTTCTCTTATCTTAAATAATAACTATGAAGATCAAGTAATCTAGACAAAAACACGTAAATCCTAAAGTGTTTTTTAAAATGTGAGTAATTCTATATTTTTAATAATTTAGGAATTATTATTTTTAACATATATATATAAATAGTAATAGCAATATCAACAAAAATAATAAATTATGCCTAACAAGAAAAGAATAGTTCAATGTCATGTTTTGCTTTGGAAAGTGATATAATTTAAGCCTAACTGTTTTATTCATTTTTTAAAATCCATGATTCTTTAGATCAGATTAAAAACTCTATTTTTTTATGTCATTTTTTAAAAATCCCAGATTATCAACGTGTTGTATGAACCTAAGTTCTTTATGTCTCCATTTACCTTAGAAGCATCTATGCCCCTTTCATCAAAACAATAATTGAAAACTTTGTATTTTCAGGCTGAAAGAGATACAAGTACTTTCAAAATGCATTTTAACAGAATGATGATCAGTCTCTATGTATAATAATATGGAGAGGATTCTTTTTTCCCTCTATCTGCAGTTTATAGGTTCCCACAGTTAAGTCAAAGTTTTCTAATTCAATCAACAGAAAATAGGTTTAATGAATTAACATTGAGTTTCTTGATTTCTGGCTATTATATATATTCAGCCCCATCTAAAGAGAGCACACTGAATTCTGAATTGTGAATAAACAATACAAAATACATATTCATTTTGTGTGTTTGAGAATACTTAGTGACGTAAATTACTTACCGACTTCATTTACTGCAATGAGTATTTTTCCAGTCTCTCATTTTTATTTCACATTTACATGTATCCATTCACATTTAAACCCAATCTCTTCAGGCTATGTCCACAAGAATTCTCATTGTGTGCTCCATATGCAACATATTTCAACAGATTTTTCACACCTGAACTGAATTGTAAGCATGTAAAATTTTTGTGAACTGGGCTGTAAACTCTGAGGAACAATCCACTCTATCCAGGTTGACAACTGATATCTGATCTGAAAAAAGTGTACTTTCCTTCAAATGTCGGTATCCTGTCACTTTGCATTGCATTGATATAAACAGCTATACAAGACAAAAAAAAAATACTGTGAAAAATAAAATCTTTTATAAATACAATAACTAAAAAATAAAACAAACAAAAATCAAAGCTGTTCCTATGTTTTTAATATTTGAAATTCTGCCTCCCTACATGAGTGTGATAGTCTGTTGTAAGTGTTTATAAAATAATGTATTCGTCTCCTGTTGCTGCTCTAACAAATTGCCACAAATCTAGTGGCTTAAAATAACACAGATTGGTCTGGAGCTCAGAAGTCCAAAATGGGTCTCGATGGGCTAAAATCAAGGTGTGTTGGTGGCAGGGCTGTGTTTCTTTTTGGAGGCTTTAGGGGAGGGTGGTATAATAAAAAATATTTAGGCTTTGCTCCTGGTTCCTGGCACAGAGCCCTTAAAACCCTTGAAACCTCCTGAGTGTTAAGAGTGTCTTTCATATGCTAATGAGATGACACCTGAGGATCTCCAAAATAGCTTTGGGATGGAAGTTGGTCACAGGAAAGACCAAGCAAGGATTACAGTTGGGATTTTAGTCCCACCACACCCCAATCTGAGAAGATGGAGATCGAATTTAGTTGCTCATGGCCAATGATTTAATCAAGCACCCTTGCCCATTGAAACCTCTATTTAGAACCCCAAAGCAATGGGGTTTGGAGTGTTTCCGGGTTGGTGAGCACATCTAGGTTCTGGGAGAGTGGCCTGTGTGGAGAGGACTTGGAAGCTCTGAAGGACCCCCTCCCCATCCCATGCCCTAAGGATCTCTTTCGTTTGGCTCTTCTTGAGTTGTATCCTTTATAATAAAGTGATAATAGTTAAGTAGCGTTTTCCTGAGTTTTGTGAGTTGATCTAGCAAATTATTGCACCTGAGGAGGGGTCATGAACCCCTGAATTTAGTCATCCAGGCAGGAACGTGGGCAGCCTGGACACTCCATCGCGGCTGGAGTCTGAAGTGGGGCAGCCTGTGGGACCGAGCCCTCTGTCTTTGGGGTCTGTGCTAACCCTGGGAGTTGGTGCCAGAATTGAATTGAAATGCTGGACCCCTAGTTAGTGTTGGAAAACTGGAGAACTGGTGTTGGAAAAGACACCATGTATTTGGTGTCAGGGAACCAACCTCTCGTTGGGCATCCATTGTCTTGCCTTTTTCAGCATTTTAAGGCCTCATGCTTTCCTGGCCTCATGGCCCCTTCCATCTTCAAGGCAAGCAATGCCTGGTTTAGTCTTCACAGATCACAAAACTCTGACTCTTCTGTCCCCTCTTGCATGTTGAAAGGACTCTTGGGATTACCTTGGACTCACTGGATGATCCAGGGTAATCTTATTTTAAGGTTGGCTGTGTAGCAACTGTCATTCCATCTGCCACCTTAATTTCCCCTTGTAATATATTCACAGGTTTGGGGGAATTAGGATGTGGATATCTTGGGGGGGTGCGCTATTTTATTTACTACAAATGGCGATGGCAGGGAAAATACTCTTTTGCAGGAAAAATCAGCTGATAACCTAAACGTTTAATGTATCACCTAAATGCCAGGAGGTTGTCCAAATTATTTTGTGATGCTGGAATTTTGATAGATCAAATGAATACTTGAATATGTGAAGAAGAAATATTATCTGCTAACCCCTCAGAAGACTTGGCTTCTGGTGCTTGTTCTGCTCCAGTGACCTTGGACTAATCACGTAACACTCTGAGTGTCGTCCTCAGTGAGAATGATAATACTAGTCATCATTCAAAGAAGAGTTGAGAGAATGAAATAAAATAATATATGTGAAAATATACTGGAAATCATATAATGCTAGTCATACATTGCATTACATTAAAGAGGCTATTAGCTTGAGCTTAGCAAACTCGTAAAACAGAAGTATTGTTTATTATAACACTCTTTGCTATACGGCTGTTTAAACAGCAGGATCAGTAAAAGTGAGGAAACACTCCTCAAAACAAATGTTTCCGCTATAACTGCCGTATATCCCCTGCCCTCTACACCTGTCTCCCAGCTCCCCACCCTTGCAGCCTTCCTGCCCCAATCAGGTTTGAGAGAAATATAACCTAAAGGAAGAAAATTTTGGAAAACAACAGAAGGATGAAAATAAGGGAACATTTGTGGAGCCACTATTTTTTCCCCCCATGGAGAGGAAAAAATGATGAAGACTTAATAAGAGTCTTTAAGAATTTGAAGCCTCATGGCACAAGGAATGGTGACAAAATAAGAAACGAGCTTAAGGATAAGAGATTTAGTTTAGACCTCAAAAATAACTTCCAAAAATGAAAGTCAATAACAGTTGAAATGGGGTGCTAAAAGAAGTTTTATATTTTCCTGCTTTAGAGGTCTTTTGAAGAAAGAAAATGAAGGTATTCTTACATCCTATGAGCGGTAAAGGACTTTAAGTAATTTCTGACTTCGTTTGAAAAGTAACAAAAGTAGGTCTTTATGGAAGAAACATTTTCAGGACCAAAATATATTTGGTCTTTTTAAGAATGATTTTGGCTATACTTGAAATTTTATTTTTCCAGATAAACTTTACAACCTGGAAAAACCCTCTTGTGATTTTGGTTAGAATTACTTCAAATTTAAAGATTATGTGTGGGACAAGTAAATCTTTTCAATATTGAGTGTTGCAATCCATTGACCTGGTGGGCTCTTCACCGATGTGGGTTCTCTTTAATGTCCTTCAATAACATTTTATATTTTGCTCCGTAAGTTCTTATATCACTTCAGCTTTATTCCTCCTTTTAATTGGTATCATGAATGTTTTGCATTCTCATTTTTTGTAAAGTATAACATATAGTATGAAGAGTAAATAAAACACATATGACAGGATAACAAGATAATGAGCAAAACAAAATGAACACAAAGGTCAAGAAAATGTATGTGATATCTAACTTTTCCAAAACATTAGACCCCAAATTAGATATGATTAAATATCTATATTATTAGATATAATTAAATTTCATGTTCTAATGTCCTTTGCAGGAGATGGAAATTGTGGTTCTGATATAAGGGAAGGCCTTATTTCTTCCCCCCAAAATCTAAAATAACAGTAACAACATGTGTATTATGACTCCATTTATGGTATCTGCACACTGCACAATACCATCCCCCTAGAATACAATGGAGGTGGCCCTCTTAGATATATAAAAATCTATTTATTTGTGTATATATTTATAATGCAAAGCGCAAATGGATAGTCATTAAAAAGCTAATGTTGGTTATCTTTACCCCAGGGTAGGAGATCCCAAGTAGCCTCTATTTTTTTTCTTTATATAATATCCACTATTTGATTCTTTAAAAATAATTGTCTAATATTTATATATTAAGCAAAAAACCCAAAAACCAAAAACCAAAACGAAACAACAATTTTTATTGGGGAGTGTGGAAGAAATAACAGCTACTATAATTCAATACCCCCAATTTAGCCCTTTCCTCTTTCAGCTATCAATTTACTCTCAATCCCACTTATGGATGCTTTTATTTTTCTCATTCTGGGGTATAAAATTATAGCACCTATACCCCACGCTTTTGATGGTCTCCCTCCTAAAATGAATTTTGTCTTCATGAATGGTTGTTGGCACTATTTGCAATTCTGTATTTGGCATTTTTTGCATCCAGTAGGGCAAACTCCTTGCCAGTCCCCCTTCTGTTGAAACCTCTAGATCAGCCATGTAGACGTACAAGAGGGTAACTTAACATCATTGATCTCTAATTTAGTTTTGCAAATTTGGAGCTACTGATCTAACTGGTAAAGAGAAAATACTGATGATCATGGGGAAAATATGCAATTTTAGGTTAACCTTTATTGTTTAGAGCCATAATATTGTCAGGATATGTGACTCATATCCCTATTGCTAAACAAGTAACTCTTCATTAAATCTAAAGTGAGTAGGACCATGTAATCAAGAGCTATAAAGAGTTTATTTACTTGGCCTTTTTTTTTTTTAATTAATTAATTAATTAATTTATTTATTTATGGCTGTGTTGGGTCTTCGCTTCTGTGCGAGGGCCTTCTCTAGTTGCGGCAAGCGGGGGCCACTCTTCATCGCGGTGCGCGGGCCTCTCACTGTAGCGGCCTCTCTTGTTGCGTAGCACAGGCTCCAGACGCGCAGGCTCAGTAGTTGTGGCTCACGGGCCCAGTTGCTCCACGGCATGTGGGATCTTCCCAGACCAGGGCTCGAACCCGTGTCCCCTGCACTGGCAGGCAGACTCCCAACCACTGCGCCACCAGGGAAGCCCTACTTGGCCTTTTTTGTTGCTGTTTAATAGCACATTTGTGGCCAGCTTTATTGCTTGAAACATCTTCATAAGACATTATTTTAAACAGAAAATTGATTGTAATATGATTATCTAAATTAGCCGTTAGATCTATTTTAAAATTTTGCACAGAGAACACCATTTTAGCAAAATTAAATAGAGAAAATTGTGGCAAAACATGCAACAACAATTTATTTTGCAAAACAGAAAGCATATAACTGCTCTCTAATTACTAGCCTTTGAGACATTTACAGCTAAATTAAAATCATCATTAGCTGTTAAATGTGTTTGCTTTGATTAGTTCCTGTTTTAAGAGGTTTCAGGCAGAAGTAATTTTGTGGTATTGTTATTAATGAATTTAATGTTAAGTGGAAAAAAAACTTTTGTTATCCGAGTATCAACTCTGGAATCATCAGTTTAAATTTTGTCAAAAATCACAGAGATCCTCTGTAATATGTTACCAGGTATTGAAAATGATCATATTCAAAGGAAAAGGTATCTTCAAAGATAGTGTAATGGAAAAAAAGAAAATAAAGCCTTAGTCCCTTACCCACCATAGCCCAATAATACGGTTATGTCGTGGAAAGCTTCGACAGCCCTGTTCACAACCATATCTCATTACTGTTAATCTAGACCAGTAACTTAGCCGACCTACACTTGAGGTTCTTCATCTATGAAAATGGGGATATTAACATCTTTCCTGAAGGATAGTTTTAAGGATTAAGTAAAATATTGTGTGTTAAGTAAGTGGCACAGTGTCTGCTACACCGACTCAGTAAGAGTTAATCTCTTTTCCCTTTCCTTTCCACATGATCTAGTGTGTCTAAAGATTAGAAAAACAACTCCAAGCATCTATCCAAAGATAAACTAAAGGATTTAGTGTATTCATTTTATTAATACATTTGAACTTTGAAGAGAGAAATAACATGAGTATGGGAGCTTCCTATCTGAAATAAATAGTGGCAGAAAAAAGTCTAACTTTAATAGGTTATTTAAAATTTCATATCAATGGGAAGATGGTTCTTTTCAAACATCATCACTTTATGATTTCTGAGGACACTTGTAAGTATATAAATGCTTGTCGGTGATTAAATTTCATTGCTCCACAGGTCCAGATGTTAAGGGGTATGTGGAGAAAGTTGAAATGGAAAAAAGAAACAAAGAAAAGGGAGTTAGGAGGTAGCCAAGGAAGCATCATTCCATTCATAAGGCTCCAACACCACTCACACCATACTCACCAAAGGCAGCATCTCTGACCACTAAAAACACCCCATGTTCGTCAAGATTAATACTCAAAATGCTGATATTATATTAGACACTTAAAATTTATTCTAAAAATAACTACAGCATGAGAAATTAAATCTGAGCAATTCCTATGCTATGGGAAAAACCCATGGATTTTCATGAGTGGCAGCCAGCTGAAATGTTGACCCCATAAAACTCTTGTTCTTGGAGACACGTAAGCTCTCCCAAAGCTGTGGCACGCTTAACTATAAAATAGGAATAATCGTACCTACTTCCCAAAGTGGAAATCGCAGAAGAAGATACAGAAAAAAAGAACGCACTATTTGCATTACTGATATTCTCTCCTACTTACTGGTGAAAGAATTACATAAACAAAAAACGATCAGAAAGAGATTACGGGTAGGAATAAGTCTCAATATTTCATCATGAAAAATGAATTACTATTTATCAAGTGCAGATTAGGATACTCAAGATTCCTGCATGTTTCATAGGACCAACCCTTATTTGGACTTGGCTAGGGTGAAATTAATGATGGGTGGAAACCATTTTATAGCCCTGTCAGCATTCATTCTGATGTGATACCACTGGCTTTTGGATGAGGAATGTTGAGGAGCCGCGGAGCAGCTCTCCATCATAAACTTTACACAGATTTCATATTAAGTTCTTTTTCTCTAAAGTTTTTTTTTTTTTTTTTTTTTTTTTTTTTAATTTTTCCCTTTAGAAGAGCAGAAGCATTTAAGCTGTTGTAGGGGCATGCAGATTGGTATAAGTGTGGTGTTTGTGTGAAAAAGTGTTTTGGGGAGGAATGCTCCGTGGAGCTGAGTCACATGCTGTATTTTACTGCTGAACACAGTTTACTCTGGTATAACTCAAGAATCATGTTTGAGAAATCTCAAGTTATTAAATACTTGAGCCACAAAAGCAACTTTAATGAGAAGAACTGATTTGAACTAGAGAGCAGCAGACTTACAATAAGAAAATGATTTTTCCTCCGGGAATGTTTGATAATAGTGGTTTTTAAAAAGTTATAAGTGCATGGCTGTAAAACCTAAATATCACTGAGATAATCCATTATTTGGTTAGTACTTCCAGGTGTTTGTTAAGTTGTGATCCATCACCACCAACACGAGGTTAGCCCCTTGATTCTTACATAAATTCATTATATGTTTGTCACCCATTTTCATAATAGAGCATAAAACAGAAATAAGATAGGAAAAAGGCACCAAGTCAAAATAAATTGCAGAACACTTTACAACAAAGTGTGATAAGCAAAAGATAACACTGACCCAGATCTAGCAACTCAGATGAAGCCCTGATACAAAGGATCCAATCAAGAGCCTGTTCCAAAGCAGTCTCTATGTTGCAAATAGGTTCCATTAATGAATGCTCAATCACACTTTCACACAAATACCCAAATTACACTTGAAATATGTATTTTGTAGAAGAACTGCTATTAACTAGCCTACACTGATATTCATGTATATGATGAGTTGCTGGACTTAAAAAATGAAATCTAGATATGCTAGAGTATTTCCTATAATTTCCTTGCAAAATTCTTTTTCTTTTAAAAGATTTAATTTGTTAACCTATGGATAAAAAGAGACTTGGCCCTGATTGCTTTATTACTTTGATTCTGAAGTTTTAAAGAAAACTATGGCAAATATCAGTTAAATGACATTTTAAACTCTAGAACTCTCTTTTGCCAGTAAATTAACAGTGATATAATACTTGATGATTATAATCATGACTGTGAGTCTCTGAAAAATCTTGATGAGTATTTTGAATCAACCAAGGAAAAACCCCTGAATTTTACAAATTTTAATGTTTTGAAAACTGACATTCTATGTAAGAGTTTGGTTTGGCAACTCTTTGAGAGAATACTACACTATCTAAGTATAAGAGAAAATTTACTCTTGTTTCCTGTCATTTCTTCCCTTCAACTTATGATGAAACACAGTAACAACCACTGAGCTTTCCTTAGCCATTAAAACAAGGATATGAAAACCAGGCCACTACTGACAATTATTACTTTTTTATTTTTGATTTTTTTGCTCCTAACTATATGTTTGTTTGTTTGTTTTCTACTCTGTTCACATATTTCATTCACCCCCATTCCCTCACCTCTTTCAACCACCAATCTCTTCCCTGTGTCTATGAGCTTGTTTTTTGTTGCTGTTGTTATTTATTTTTGGTTTTGTTTTTTAGATTCTACTATAAGTGAGATCATGTGGTAATTGGGTATCTGTCTTTCTCTGTCTGACTTATTTCACTCAGGATAATGCCCTGAGGTCCATCCATGTTTCTGCAAATGGCGAGATTTCATTCTTTTTCCATGGCTGAATAATATTCCACTGTACATATACCATATTTTCTTTATCCACTCATCTTCGGTGGACACTTGGGTGGCTTTCATATCTCAGCAATTGTAAATAATACTGCAGTGAACATGGGGGTGCATATATCTTTTTGAGTTAGTGTTTTCTTTTCCTTTGGGTAAATACCCAGAAGTGGAATTGCTGGATCAGGTGGTAGTTCTATTTTTCACTTGTTGAGGAATCTTCATACTGTTTCCCATAGCAATTTCCACTGACAATCCTTCCAAACAGTCTTTCACATGAGTAAAGAATGAGCAGACTGAGATGTATTCTGGTGATATTGTATCTTCTAGACATGAAACAAAAATTGATTTAAATAATATTGTGAAAATGGATCACCACAGATAGTACCTCCTATATCTGAGTAACTCTGGTATTCTTGGTTTTGCCTCAGAGTTTTTCAATTCCAGATGGAAATTTTGTTCTCAAAACTCATATGTATTATACAAGAAGTTCTCAGGTCAGTATATCACTGAGCAGAATTAGCTATGTGGACATCTGCTAGTGGCTATATGTATTGGAGATCTAGAAACAATAATTTTAGATCACTTGGAAATATTCAAAATGTAAAACTATAATGCATTCCGTAATTAAAGCATATTTGTTGAATTAATAAGGAAATTTAGTCATAGACAAATTATTTTTTAATTGGCATAAGAAGCAAGATTCAGTGAGTAATTTTTAAAATTAGAATTACTTAAGCTATTTTTTCTTCTATTTTTTATTAATACAAATTACTGTGGCAAAACACTGTTGGTTTTTCAGTAATAGTATGCATAGTTTGAGATAGGCCTCATTTCTCTGGAAGATTCCATGTCTTAAAAAATAAAAATTGCAAGACCTGTGTAATGGCAATAAGCAACCTTGGTTTTCCATGCATCATCATAGTTTATTTTCCTGAGAATTCTATTAGGTTGGCACTATTACTAGCAACCTCCTTTTTTTTTTTTAATTTAATTTAATTAATTAATTTATTTATTTTGGCTGTGTTTGGTCTTCGTTTCTGTGCGAGGGCTTTCTCTAGTTGCAGCGAGCGGGGGCCACTCTTCATTGCGGTGCGTGGGCCTCTCACTATCGTGGCCTCTCTTGTTGCGGAGCACAGGCTCCAGACGCGCAGGCTCAGCAGTTGTGGCTCACGGGCCTAGTTGCGGCATGTGGGATCTTCCCAGACCAGGGCTGGAACCCGTGTCTCCTGCATTAGCAGGCAGATTCTCAACCACTGCGCCACCAGGGAAGCCCGCAACCTCCTTTTAAAGATTAGTATCTGTGACTCAGAATTTAAGTCAATCGTCAGTTTTACCTGAGCAAGTGAGTTGTAGAGCTGGGATCTAAGCCCATGCTGTGAATTTGTAGGTACAACGCCTACCAATTACAATTCTTATGATTTCCCTTTATTCTTTATTTCTTTCACTTTGTTTTAATGATTTTTAAAAATTTTATTTATTTTTATTTTTGGCTGACTTGGGTCTTTGTTGCTGCGTGTAGGCTTTCTCTAGTTGCAACGAGCTGGTGCTACTCTTCGTTGTGGTGCATGGTCTTCTCATTGCGGTGGCTTCTCTTGTTGCGGAGCATGGGCTCTAGGCATGCAGGCTTCAGTAGTTGTGGCTCGCGGGCTTCAGTAGTTGTAGCTCGCAGGCTTCAGTAGTTGTGGCTCGCAGGCTCTAGAGCGCAGGCTCAGTAGTTGTGGCACACAGGCTTAGTTGCTCCACGGCATGTGGGATCTTCCTGGACCAGGGCTCGAACCTGTGTCCCCTGCATTGGCAGGCGGACTCCTAAACACTGCACCACCAGGGAACCCCTGATTTTTTTAAAATATAGAAAAGTAGAAAAATAATGTAATCTCCACCTGTTTTATCTACAACTCTGATTTCACAGATGACATTTTGTTTCAGATCCTGTTTGGTTTTCTTGTAGTTGTTTTGTTGTTTCCTTTTTAAAAGTAAAATATAGTAAATGGAGCTAAATCAAGCAGCAAGGGACCTGTTCACTTCCTGCCTTTCTGTCGTCACAGCCACAGTCCTCTGCTCATTCCTAAGACCGTCACTCCTGGACCACAGCAACACGCTTGCTCTAGTCTGTCTTTGATCCAGTGTGCTACTGAGACAACTGGTCTGATAATATTCGCTAAACCTTGCATTCTTCCTGTCAGCCTCCTTTACAAGAATGTACAGAGCCTCATTGTTTTGTATTTTATTAAAAAAATGTAGCACTCATAGCCTCATGTCACTAGGGTCTTTTTTTTAACCCTTCTCCCAGCTAGACCTTCCTTTCCTATGTGTTCTAGTGTCACCTTATACCTTACAACTTCCCCTGACTTCATCTGGTTTTGTAGTGGGGATGGTGGTTGTAATTTTGACTAAGCCCTGCTCTTAATATTTTGCCAAATTTAGTAAAAATCTACTTCTTCCAGGTGGCATTTTCCACTTAATGACATTTCTTCTCTTCTGGGTATGGCTTTACTATTCAGGATTTTGTTCATAAAAATACCACTTAACATTTTTCTTGGTTCTGGTATTTCTTGGTTCAAGATGGTGGCCTGAGAACACTCATATCCCTGGCTCTTATAAAACACCACTGAAATGAAAATAGAGATGTATAAATGTGAATAAACCCACAATAGCAAATAGGAATGAAGGCCAACAGTGGACTGAAGTTATTAATACAGTTCTGGAAGACAAAGAACAGATGTGTGCATGGTGACAGATGAAACAAAGCAGAAATAACACAAGCCAGAATGAACAGAGAATTAGTTTAAAAAGTGATATCCAGGGCTATTTTACTGGAGGCTCCATGAAGACCCTCCAAAAACAGTCAGTAGGTATGCACAAGGGGCACTACCCAGGGAGGTGAAAAAACGGTGTCATCATTTGACAACATCCATGATGTGTCAGTCCAACCAAGGCCCCATAAATGTAGCATGATTGTGAGCTTGAAGTTTGCACCATGAGAAGAAAACTGAAGGATCACCCTTTAATGTAAATGAACCTATCTGCCTAGAAATAGCTAGAATTCTATTGTGACTTTATAATAATTGAACATGTCAGAGTAAGGGCCTTCTGATTTGAGGTACCCCTGACTGCTGTCAATATGCTAAGGTAAAATAAGCAATTGACATAGCCATCCATGGACCCAAAGAGTCAAAGACTTTACAGCCATAATATAAGAACAGACTTCTATGAAAAAAGGAAAAACTCAGAACAAGAAAATGTTCTTTGAAATTAAAATTAGGACTACTAGGAGTTAAAAATGGTACAGTAGTGACCAGAGATATAAATAAAACTATCTCTCAGATTTTAAGCACAAAATTTCAGACTGAAACTATAAAAGAAATTTGAATACTGTGAGGAAACATTGACATCCCTCTAGCCAGAGGTAATCCTTCAGCTCTTCTACCTAATTATGTCCTTATTTTTGTTAGTAGGATCTGGAATATCACTCCATCCTGCACTACTGATTTTTTTCCACTCTGACAACTTTTTAAAAATTTAGCAATGCATCTTGGGTATTTTTCTCTTTCACCATAAAGAGATTAATCTCTTTTTTTTTAATTTATTTTTTAACTTTTGAATTTTATTTATTTTTTTATACAGCAAGTTCTTATTACTCATCAATTTTATACACATCAGTGTATACATGTCCATCCCAATTGCCCAATTCAGCACACCACCATCCCCACC
Organism: Balaenoptera musculus; assembly: GCF_009873245.2. Classification (NCBI taxonomy): domain Eukaryota; kingdom Metazoa; phylum Chordata; class Mammalia; order Artiodactyla; family Balaenopteridae; genus Balaenoptera; species Balaenoptera musculus. The sequence goes on along the minus strand of NC_045801.1, from coordinate 73,935,544 downwards.
CCCCACCCCCATGGTTTTCCCCCCTTGGTGTCCATACGTTTGTTCTCTACATCTGTGTCTCAACTTCTGCCCTGCAAACCGGTTCATCTGTACCATTTTTCTGGGTTCCACATATATGCGTTAATATACGGTATTTTTTTTTCTCTTTCTGACTTACTTCACTCTGTATGACAGTCTCTAGTTACATCCACGTCTCAACAAATGACTCAATTTAGTCCCTTTTTATGGCTGAGTAATATTCCATTGTATATATGTACCACATCTTCTTTATCCATTCGTCTGTCGATGGGCATTTAGGTTGTGTCCATGACCTGGCTATTGTAAATAGTGCTGCAATGAACATTAGGGCGCATCTGTCTTTTTGAATTATGGTTTCTTTGGGTATATGCCCAGTAGTGGGATTGCTGGATCATATGGTAACTCTATTTTTAGTTTTTTAAGGAACCTCCATACTGTTCTCCATAGTGACTGTATCAATTTACATTCTCACCAACAGTGTAAGAGGGTTCCCTTTTCTCCACACCCTCTCCAGCATTTGTTGTTTGTAGATTTTCTGATGATGCCCATTCTAACTGGTGTGAGGTGATACCTCATTGTAGTTTTGATATGCATTTATCTAATAATTAGTGATGTTGAGCAGCTTTTCATGTGCTTCTTGGCCATCTGTATGTCTTCTTTGGAGAAATGTCTATTTAGGTCTTTTGCCCATTTTTCGATTGGGTTGTTTGTTTCTTTAATATTGAGCTGCATGAGCTGTTTATATATTTTGGAGATTAATCCTTTGTCCATTGATTCCTTTGCAAATATTTTCTCCCATTCTGAGGGTTGTCTTTTCATCTTGTTTATGGTTTGCTTTGCTGTGCAAAAGCTTTGAAGTTTCATTAGGTCCCATTTGTTTATTTTTGTTTTTATTTCCATTACTCTAGGAGGAGGATCGAAAAAGATCTTGCTGTGATTTATGTCAAAGAGTGTTCTTCCTATGTCTTCCTCTAAGAGTTTTATAGTGTTCGGTCTTACATTTAGGTCTCAAATCCATTTTGAGTTTATTTTTGTGTATGGTGTTAGGGAATGTTCTAATTTCATTCTTTTACATGTAGCTGTCCAGTTTTCCCAGCACCACTTATTGAAGAGGCTGTCTTTTCTCCATTGTATATCTTTGCCTCCTTTGTCATAGATTAGTTGACCATAGGTGCGTGGGTTTATCTCTGGGCTTTCTATCTTGTTCCATTGATCTATGTTTCTGTTTTTGTGCCAGTACCATATTGTCTTGATTACTGTAGCTTTGTAGTATAGTCTGAAGTCAGGGAGTCTGATTCCTCCAGCTCCGTTTTTTTCCCTCAAGACTTCTTTGGCTATTTGGGGTCTTTTCTGTCTCCATACAAATTTTAAGATTTTTTGTTCTAGTTCTGTAAAAAATGCCATTGGTAATTTGATAGGGATTGCATTGAATCTGTAGATTGCTTTGGGTAGTATAGTCATTTTCACAATGTTGATTCTTCCAATCCAAGAACATGGTATATCTCTCCATCTGTTGGTATCATCTTTAATTTCTTTCATCAGTGTCTTATAGTTTTCTGCATACAGGTCTTTTGTCTCCCTAGGTAGGTTTATTCCTAGGTATTTTATTCTTTTTGTTGCAATGGTAAATGGGAGTGTTTCCTTAATTTCTCTTTCAGATTTTTCATCATTAGTGTATAGGAATGCAAGAGATTTCTGTGCAAAAATTTTGTAGCCTGCAACTTTACCAAATTCGTTGATTAGCTCTAGTAGTTTTCTGGTGGCATTTTTAGGATTCTCTGTGTATAGTATCATGTCATCTGCAAACAGTGACAGTTTTACTTCCTCTTTTCCAATTTGTATTCCTTTTATTTCTTTTTCTTCTCTGATTGCCATGGCTAGGACTTCCAAAACTATGTTGAATAATAGTGGTGAGAGTGGACATCCTTGTCTTGTTCCGGATCTTAGAGGAAATGCTTTCAGTTTTTCACCATTGAGAATGATGTTTGCTGTGGGTTTGTCATATATGGCCTTTATTATGTTGAGGTAGGTTCCCTCTATGTCCACTTTCTGGAGACTTTTTATCATAAATGGGTGTTGAATTTTGTCAAAAGATTTTTCTGCATCTATTGAGATGATCATATGGTTTTTATTCTTCAATTTTTTAATATGGCGTATCACATTGATTGATTTTCATATATTGAAGAATCCTTGTATCCCTGGGATAAATCCCACTTGATCGTGGTGTATGATCCTTTTAATGTGTTGTTAGATTCTGTTTGCTAGTATTGTGTTGAGGATTTTTGCATCTATATTCATCAGTGATATTGGTCTGTAATTTTCTTTTTTTGTAGTATCTTTGTCTGGTTTTGGTATCAGGGTGATGGTGGCCTCATAGAATGAGTTTGGGAGTGTTCCTTCCTCTGCAACTTTTTGGAAGAGTTTGAGAAGGACAGGTGTTAGCTCTTCTCTAAATGTTTGATAGAATTCACCTGTTAAGCTATCTGGTCCTGGACTTTTGTTTATTGGAAGATTTTAAATCAGAGTTTCAATTTCATTCCTTGTGATTTGTCTGTTCATATTTTCTATTTCTTCCTGGTTCAGTCTTGGAAGCTTATACCTTTCTAAGAGTTTGTCCATTTCTTCCAGGTTGTCCATTTTATTGTCATAGAGTTGCTTGTAATAGTCTCTTACGATGCTTTGTATTTCTGCGGTGTCTGTTGGAACTTCTCCTTTTTCATTTCTAATTTTATTGATTTGAGTCCTCTCCCTCTTTTTCTTGATGAGTCTGGCTAATGGTTAATCAATTTTGTTTATCTTCTCAAGGAACCAGCTTTTAGTTTTATTGATCTTTGCTATTGTTTTCTTTGTTTCTATTTCATTTATTTCTGCTCTGATTTTTATGATTTCCTTCCTTCTGCTAACTTTGGGCTTTGTTCTTCTTTCTCTAGTTCCTTTAGATGTAAGGTTAGATTGTTTATTTGAGATTTTTCTTGTTTCTTGAGGTAGGCTTGTATAGCTATAAACTTCCCACTTAGAACTGGTTTTGCTGCATCCCATAGGTTTTGGATCATTGTGTTTTCATTGCCATTTGTCTCTAGGTATTTTTTGGTTTCCTCTTTGATTTCTTCAGTGATCTCTTGGTTATTTAGTAATGTATCGTTTAACCTCCATGTGTTTGTGGGTTTTTTTGTTATTTTCCCTGTAATTCATTTCTAATCTCATAACGTTGTGGTCAGAAAAGATGCTTGATATGATTTCAGTTTTCTTAAATTTACTGAGGCTTGATTTGTGACCCAAGATATGATCTATCCTGGAGAATGTTCATGCACACTTGAGAAGAAAGTGTAATCTGCTGTTTTTGGATGGAATGTCCTATAAAAATCAATTAAATCTATCTGGTCTATTGTGTCATTTAAAGCTTCTGTTTCCTTATTTATTTTCATTTTGGATGATCTGTCCATTGGTGTAAGTGAGGTGTTCAGGTCCCCCACTGTTATTGTGTTACTGTCGATTTCCTCTTTTATAGCTGTTAGCAGTTGCCTTATGTATTGAGGTGCTCGTATGTTGGGTGCATATATATTTATAATTGTTATATCTTCTTCTTGGATTGATCCCTTGATCATTATGTAGTGTCCTTCCTTGTCTCTTGTAACATTCTTTATTTTAAAGTCTATTTTATCTGATATGAGTATAGCTACTCCAGCTTTCTTTTGATTTCCATTTGCATGGAATATCTTTTTCCATCCCCTCACTTTCAGTCTGTATGTGTCCCTAGGTCTAAAGTGGGTCTCTTGTAGACAGCATATATATGGGTCTTGTTTTTGTATCCATTCAGCAAACCTGTGTCTTTTGGTTGGAGCATTTAATCCATTCACGTTTAAGGTAATTATCGATATGTATGTTCCTATGACCATTTTCCTAATTGTTTTGGGTTTGTTTTTGTAGGTCCTTTTCTTCTCTTGTGTTTCCCACTTAGAGAAGTTCCTTTAGCATTTTTCTGTAGAGCTGGTTAGGTGGTGCTGAATTCTCTTAGCTTTTGCTTGTCTGTGAAGCTTTTGATTTCTCCATCAAATCTGAATGAGATCCTTGCTGGGTAGAAGTAATCTTGGTTGTAGTTTCCTCCCTTTCATCACTTTATGTATATCATGCCACTCCCTTCTGGCTTGTAGAGTTTCTGCTGAGAAATCAGCTGTTAACCTTATGGGAGTTCCCTTGTATGTTATTTGTCATTTTTCCCTTGCTGCTTTCAAAAATTTTTCTTTGTCTTTAATTTTTGCCAATTTGATTACTATGTGTCTCAGCATGTTTCTCCTTGGGTTTATCCTCTATGGGACTTGCTGCGCTTCCTGGACTTGGGTGGCTATTTCCTTTCCCAAGTTAGGGAAGTTTTCGACTATAATCTCTTCAAATATTTTCTCTGGTCCTTCCTTTCTCTCTTCTCCTTCTGGGACTCCTATAATGCGAATGTTGTTGCATTTAATGTTGTCGCAGTGGTCTCAGGCTGTCTTCATTTCTTTTCATTCTTTTTTCTTCATTCTGTTCCGCAGCAGTGAATTCCACCATTCTGTCTTCCAGGTCACTTATCCGTTCTTCTGCCTCAGTTATTCTGCTATTGATTCCCTCTAGTGTAGTTTTCATTTCAGTTATTGTATTGTTCATCTCTGTTTGTTTGTTCTTTAATTCTTCTAGGTCTTTTTTAAACATTCCTTGCATCTTCTTGATCTTTGCCTCCATTCTTTTTCCGAGGTCCTGGATCATCTTCACTATCATTATTCTGAATTCTTTTTCTGGAAGGTTGCCTATCTCCACTTCATTTAGTTATTTTTCTGGGGTTTTATCTTGTTCCTTCATCTGGTACATAGCCCTCTGCGTTTTCATCTTGTCTATCTTTCTGTGAATGTGGTTTTTGTTCCACAGGCTGCAGGATTGTAGTTCTTCTTCCTTTGCTGTCTACCTTCTCTAATCTCATTTTTTAATCAGACTTTTTGAGATGTAATTCCTATACCATAAAATTAATCCATTAAAAGTGTATGATTCAGTGATTTTTAGCATAATCAATCACAGATATGTGCAACCGTCACCACAGTCAGTTTTAGTACATTTTTGTGGCCTCAAAAAGAAACCCTGTATCATTTAGTAACAGCCCTTATTACCTACTTACCCTCACCCTAACCCTGAGCAAACACTTACCTACTCTTTCTCTAAAAATTTTCCTATTTTGGACTTTCATATGAATGTGATCATATAATATGTGGACTTTTGTGACTGGCTTCTTTCACTAAGCATAATGTTTCCAAGACTGATCCCAGTTGTAGCATGTATCAATATTTCATTCTTTTCTATGGCTTCATGCTATGTTGTATAAAATGCCACATTTTGTTTATCCACTCATCTGTTAGTGAACATTTGGGTTATTTCTACTTTTGGGCTATTATAGATAATGCTGCTATTAAACATTCATGTACAAGTTTTTGTGTGGACATATGTTTTCATTTGGGTGAAGTTACTGGGTCATGTGGTAATCCTATGTTTAATCATTTGAGGAACTGTCAGTCTGTTTTCCAAATCAGTTGCTCCATTTTAGATTTCCACCAGCAGGGTCAGAGTATGAGGATTCCTATTTCTCCACATCTTTGTCAACTGATGACTAATGATGCCATGCATCATTCATGTGTTTATCAGTCATTTGTACCTCTTCCTTGGAGAAGTGTCTATTTTTATCTTTTGCCCATTTTAATTGCTCTATTTATCTTTTATCGCTGAGTTCTAAGAGTTTATACATTCTGACCTGATATCTTTGGGTGACCATCATCCAACCTACTATAGAGTCCAACACTGAGGCTTTTTATGCAAAATTGTTATGCTACATCCTTTACTTTCAGTTAACAGCATGTGTTTGACTACAAAATCTCTAGTGTTATCCTAGCTGATGTCCTAAGAAGTTCTGTAGACCTTTGATATTTATGAAGGACCTATCTTGAATCCATAAGTTTATTATATGCAGAAATGTTCAATTCTCTTGACTCCCAAATCACATTTCAGCATGGAGTTTTGCATTTGTTGGATATATCATCAGCCCAGAAGTTAATTACCTATTGATAAATTGTTATTCATCACTAGATGAGAAAATTTATACTGGTTGGAGAATCATTTTGACATTTTAATTAACTGTCTTAAGAATTTATGTAGAACATATATGGTGGACTCAATCATGTCATATATCAGATTAATTTCAAGAATGAATTATCAAAATCTTTTCTTGTGGCTATCATCATGACATTCTTAGGCCTTTTAATGTTACTTTACCTTCAATACAACACTATCAGTTGACTTTATTTTTGTGGTCGCTTTTCACTGACACATACACACATACACATGCACTGTAGCAAAAGTTACCCTGTATAAGCGCATTGAGGATTATAGAATCAAAAAGCTATACAGATATATGAATGTTGGCTGATCAGGTTCTCTCACTCACTCTTATCCATTAAGTGATTTGCATCTGTACAACAGTCTTAGAACCTGTGCAATTCAAATTTTTCAGTTGGCAAAATTACTGATTACTTCATGTCATGGGCCTTTAAATTTGCTCTAAAATAGTCAGAATTATGGATGTTAAATCTATTCACCCTAAGGATCTCCTGAAATAATGAGCAATAACATGGCTTTACTTTCTATCATTCAGAGACATTTAGTAAGTGGAACTTTCTCAGGGGAGAGTCACTAAGATGGTGAGGGTCTCCAGATCAAAATAGTTGAAGGATCTGGGATAAGATGATGCAAAGAGATTTGATGGCTGTCTTCAAATAAAAGTAGTTCCATATGGAAAAAGGATTATTGTTTGTTAGTTTAACCTCAGAGAGTAGGACTAAGGCAAATGAATACAACTTTGAGAGAATTCAGTTCAAAGAAGTACCCTGTAAGAATTACAACTGAACATTGTGGAAATGGGATCCCATAATAGGTAATGAGTTCTATACACTTGGACATGTTCAAGTCGAGGTTGGTCAATTTCTTTATCAGATAATGGGAGTAGTGCTGATGAAGTGTTAGAATAGATAGCCTTCCAGATTTTCCTCGTACCGCAGATTCTATTCTGAGTTCATACATGCTATAAAACATTTAGGGCTTAATTTAATAATTACCAGAGGGCCGAATGTTATTCTTTTGTAATGACATTAAAATATTACTGTAGCAAGAAATATTAGAATTTGTAATCTAATCTTCTGGCCCTTTCTGACTTAAGGATGTTATTGGCAGGGGAGTGTGGGGGACAGTTCTGCCATTTGTCATTCTAGAGAAGCAAAATTGAGCTATAATTGTCTTAAAGTGTTTCTGCAAAGTATAATTTTCTCATGATGTTCATCATACAATTAAATTGATTTTATACAAAATATATAGTATTTGTTACCTGCATCAACGAATGAAATGATGTTCTAGACTGATATTTAGTCTTGCATACAAATATATACTTCAAACTTCCATACTCTCTTAAAATATGATAATTCCCTAAAGATCATCATGAAAATTTAAAATCTTTGATTCAATTTACGCTTTTATATATGATAATCACTTTCTTATATTATTATATCTTATTTGCCTTTTACTAAATATACAGATTATTATATTATTAACAAATTTTAAAAGGCTGGTCTTTGTTTTTTAATCTTAGAGCTTTAGTATATATACAGTAACTAATTTAAAAATAATAATCTTTCAAAAGTTTTCTCTTAGAATGCTATGATAATGCCCCTAGAAACAGACCACAGATATTACTTAAGTACTTTCAAGAATGTGGATACCATATTTCCACAAAACTAAGTCCCCTGTATTGACTTATATACAAATTATGTGTGACAGACAGTAATGAATATGAGAGGAAAGAAGATGAATTTTTATATTCAAATTCTTGGTACAACACCTAGGTAAGTGTAGGAACTCGGACAAGTCACATAATATCTCTGACCTTCAGTTTCCTAAACTCTAATGTGGACACAATAGTACTCACCATATAAGGTTGTTATAATTATCATAGATTTTATATGATGAATATAGAATATAAGAATAAGAATAATATATAAGAATAAGAAGATAAGAATAAGAAGATAACTCTTAGAGTGCCAGGCAAACTTTCAGGAGATTGATCAGTGGTTGCTATTATTTTATTTATTTATTTATTTATTTATTTATTTATTTATTTATTTATTCATTTATTCATTATTTTTTATTTTATTTTATTTTTTGCATGGCCATCCATTAATCTTTATTGAGCACCCACTGGCAGCATAGCTGTACACCATGCTCTTGTGAGGCAAACAAATATTTAGTCATGAGAATGATTTCCAAATCCAGCAGCACTTCAACAGAAATAGCATTTCGTATAACAGGAAAAATAATAATGAATTCACAAACCCAAAGGCTGTCTAAAGAAATAGACATTAAATATTTTAAAAAATTGGGGCTGGATCAGCTATTGATCTTTAATTTCTGGGTCTCCAACTGTTATTATTACTATTATTATTACTTTTTTAAAGAATCTTTGCAAAGGGAGTTGATTGCCTCTATTAACTCCCCTAACTCAACCCACTACACTTCAGCAAGATATTTAAGACAGCAGAGAAGAATCCATATTGGATATCCCATTTTCTTTATCTTGCAAATTGGATTGTTTGGAAATGAATTTTGATAAAACCAAAAACAATAGCCTAACTACTTGGTGCCAGCTCCTGAAGGTTAACACCAAGATGGGAAAGAGTAAAATGTCTCTAAGTCTTTATTTCTTTTAGAAACTTAGTGACTCTCCCACCTCAAATCTTGGTTCCCAACTAAAAAAAAGTTCAAAGCTTTATTATCCAAAATAAAGCTACATCATTTTGCAATGCTCTATTTTTGCTAATAAAGAAATTAACATATACAATTACTAAGATTTTTACATATAATATGTAATACTATGTAATCCTTATTCTTAAGAACATTACAACAATTATGAAGAAAAATGCAAACTTGTAATTCCATTTAGTTCACTGCCAAAAGTCATTAAGAACTGCCATTTTTTAAAAAATTTAGAATTAAGCTATGCTAGGTAAAATTTAAAAATTTAACTTGTCCTTTTTCTTACATTTATTTTCTTTATGCTTCCAATCCACCAATGTTCTTTTTGTTACATTTTTGTCTTATGGTTTTATCCCATAGTTCAGGTATGGTTTTATAATGCACATCCCTACTATTTCATGTACATATCACAGAGAAAGTGGATTAATTGTGTTGTAACACACAAAGACATCACCCTTGGGCAGACTTTTCATACCAGGCACATCTCATAGCCCCATCCTTTGTTGGTTGCCTTTGGGGTCCTATTCCTGACCCAGTGGTGTCTGGATGATAGTGTTGATGTGACTCAAAACATGGTGACACATGGTTGCGTTTTCACTAGAGGCCCCAGAGATATGGCAGTTATCTGGTAAACCTAACCATCCTGGTTCCTGATTAGGGTAGATGTCAAACTCTCTTTTGTATTGATCCAGCTTTCTTCTCTCTTCTCTGGCATATATTCCCTGCAAATACTATGCCAATGTACCCAAGACACTAAATGCCTCTAGAAAAAAAAATTGAATTAACCATATAGATAGGTTAGTTTTATTATGAATTTATTATTGTCAGTATGATATGGACAGTCAAATTACTTTGACATTCTCTAATGCCAGCATCCTCATTGGAATTAATACATCCTTTCCATAATGTTCTTTAAATCCTCTGACACACTCTCTACACAGATGTTTCTAACATGCTACCTCTGCTCTCCTGTGAATCTACTGAGTCTACACATGTATGCTCCCTTCTATCTAATCTCAGAAGTTTCTTCGATCCAAGAATAACACCTACCTCCATCTGTGCTTTATCCCCATTCTTTTTCACATCCTTTGAACTTCCCTCCATTAATTATTAGCATGCTATCTGCATTTCCAGCTTCTTCACTTCAACTGGCTCCCAACTTTTAATGCAATTCATGCCTGATCTCTCCCATTTTTATCTCTCTTCTTTTGTACATTAAAAAAACTCATTGAAGGTGCAGACTAAACATATTGCTGCTATTTTTCTACCTTTCCTGTACTTACAATGTTTCATCAAAACCTACTCTTCCACATCTTATTTTATAAATCCTGTCCTTTCCTCCCAGTTCTCATACTACTTGGCCTCTCCAGCATTTGTCACTGGTCAGTCCTCTTTTAGTTTTCTCTCCTGAATTTCTCCTCCTCTGTTTCCTTAGTCACCTCTTTTCATGGTCCAGTGGGCAGTCTTCATCCTTCATGTCATCACTGAAATCAGTGGCTGTTCTCCAATGTCACACTTTCTGCCCCTGTCTCATGTACCTTCTCTTTGGTTGATTTCCTTTGCTTCTATTATCTAGTGTACAGTAATCTCTGAAACACTTATCTCTGGACAAGACTTAGCTTTCCAAGACTTATCTCTGGAAATCCAGATCTGAATACCCATTTCTCTGTTAGGCAGCTCTATCTGGATTTTCCACATGTAACCAAAACTCAGTAAATTAAAATTTTTTATCTCCACCATGTTCTTACCTCTGCTATTCCAGATTTCATCATTATCTTAGACCTAAGCTAAAAATCCATAATTCATATTTCCACAACACCAAGTATGGTGCATCTCTTTATTCCCGCCAGAGCAAGCTATTTATGGGCAACATAAATTTTAGAATTCTGCTGTCTTGAAATCTTAAATAAATTCAAGAAAATGTCAATTCTATCAATGAAAAAAAAACAAAATCTGAGGTGATTGATTGAGAACTTAGGGGACCTGTCAGAACAAATGAAAGAATTGAATAAATTAATAACTCTATAATATCATTTAAATGGCATTTGATATAGGAAAAAGTAGAATTGGCACTGGCTTTATCAAATTGACAACCTAATGTGCATAGTTTTGAACTTTCCCAAAATATAGTGAAAGAGTTAAAAATTCTCAGAGTAGAAAAATTATTGAAAGACAAAATAGAAGAAGAACTTTCTTGAACTAATGAGATACATCACGGGGGCTATTATGAACTAGCAACATTAATCAAAAGAACAAAAACACCACATTTATACTTTTTTTTTTTTTACATTTATACTTTTAAAATTTTTTTCTAAGATAAAGATATACTGCTCCTAGTGCCCAAGAAGAAAAACAATCAGGAAAAACTTAAAGAAAAAAAATGGTGGCTATATTATTATTTTGTACACCATGTGAAGGTAGAAAATGGAATGACAACTAATACTTACTATTAAAATAGCAGATATTTGTCTATTACTTACTTTCCAGAACTATGTTGTGTATTAATAGGCATTATTTCATTTAATCCTCAAAACAACTATAAGAAATAGGTGTAATCGTTAGTCACATTCTACAGATGAGTAAACTGAGGCTTAGAGAGGTTAAGAAATGTGTTCATTGCCATGGAACCAGTAAGAACAAAGCAGGAACTTGATGGCAGACTGTAATGCCAGTCACCATACAATGATTTTCAAGGTGTGAATCACAAACTATTTGCACCAGAATTATATAAACTCTTGCCAGAAATCTGCACTTTAAGGAAATAACCCTGGTGATCCTTAAAGTGTTATACATCATACTATACTTCCAATTTACAGGGAGAAAGAATAACCCAAATGCTGTCACACATGAGTAAAGAAACAGTAAAGACATTAAATAAAGCCCCTATTTAAAGATTCAGAAAGTGGACAACCCAAAGTACTTTTCATGCAAAATGTACTTGATGACATATTTTAGTTACCAGAAGGATGAATCAAATAAAGAACCCAAGACTGAGGAAGTAGTAGTATGAAAGGGTGGTGGTTATAGCAGTAGCTTGCTTTTTGTGGGCAAGTTAAGTAACCTCTCTGTCTTCAGGTTTCTCACCTGCAACATGGGAATAATCACAGCCCCTCTGTCATAGGGTTACCATGAGGTTTAAGTAAGGTCATTCACAATATGCCTAGCAAAATAATGGGCACTCTAAAAATGAAAGCTTTATTTTACAGACGTGCCTTTCAAAATGTGAGAGAAGGCATTGCAAAAGAATCCAGATTTCAAGGAGGTGTGGTCCTTGAGAGAATAGTTGTCTGTGCAAAGAGCATTTAACAGGATGAACCAGAATTCACAACAGGTCTGGAGTTTAGAGAGGAGTGTTTGTACTGAGTTGCACAACTGTTAGCTCAAATTTCTCTCAACAAATATGTCTCTTGGGAAAAAGAAAGGCTGAATGTTAACCTGAGTAGTGGTCTCATCGATTCCCCAATAAGACACTTTCATAGGAGAACCCCTCTAAAAGATGTCTCCTCTGATCTCATGGAAGATAGTCTCACCATTATGGTGCCCTTAGGACTGAATATCTCTCGGCTGGAGGCCAGTCATACACAGCAGCAGCAACAGAAGTTGGAAAAAGTAGCAGGAGCCCAGAGTCCGTCTTCAAAGAGCAGCCAGTAGAGATAAAGAGTAGATTACAGATTCCAGACAACATGTCAGATACTGCCTAGGGAATTCCTAAGTAGAGGTCAAGGTCCTACTGTTAGACAGGTAGGGGTTAATGAGCTAGCAAATTAGGGTATTAATATTAATGAAACGTCCTTAGTACCCACAGGCTAATGAAGTCTGAGGTCATTTGGGTTATAGTAACATCAAACAAAGTGGAATTCTAGGCCACAGGCATTTACCAGGATAAAAGAAAGCAATTTTATTGATTAAAGAAGATGAAATCTGTAGTTATTACCTGAGGTGAACAACATAACATGAAAAATATAAAGCTAAACACTACTAAAAATTTGAGGAGCAATTGAAACACTGTAAGAGTAGTTTTCAGTCTTTGACAGATAAAGTAAGAAAAAATTTTTAAATAATTTTAGAGACTGAATAACATAATTAATGAAATCATATATAAGATGTATATATATATATATACACATATATACACACACACACGTATTTGTATATGTGCGTGTGTGTGTATAATCTTCCTGTTAGGGAATGTTGGTACATAAAAAAATGAATAAATAAAATAAATTCCAACAAAGGAGAAACTCTCCAAAGCAGAAAAGATACAAGCCATATTCTATGAGGAAATGAATTGCATACATAATTAATAACAAAAGGATTAAACATTTACTAACCACTTGGAAATAGAGTGTCAGAAAGTAACAGTAGTGAGAAGAGTACATCTTAAAATCCCAAGAGAAACATATGTACTGGTGAGGAAATACCTTTAAAGCTTTTAAATACTTAGATAACTAAGAAAGAAAATATTGAGTCATCTTCATACATTAGAAAGGAAATCATAAAATAAAATAAAAATATTGGAAGAGAGAGAAGTTAGTAGTGTTAAAAAAGGTTGATGATTTATAACAAATAAAAGAGAATAACTGATGAATCAACCCTGTAGTATATTATATGAAAACAACAAAAACTAAACTGATAAGGTAAATGTGTGATAATATTACAAGAAACAGAGAAAACACATATAGAAAAACATGAATTAGGTAAGAGAGATTTTTAATATAAAAGAGAACTATGTAAAACTTTCTAATAAATGAGAAAGTTTTCATGAAATGGATAATTTCATATTAAAATGCATTATTTTAATTGTGAGAAATCAACTAAGGTTGAGAAAAACTTTAATGGGGCAGTACTATATTGTTACTTCAAAAAACAAATCTTGTTTTAGGATTATCTTTAAAAGATGCTGAACTGAAACTGTCTCATCATTTCCAACATGTTTTCAGTTCATTATATAATATTTTTAATATATATTCAGATAGCTATATAAGTATAAATATTTATATTCCTATTTTTTTTCACTTATAAGAACTTCCAGAAAAATGTTACAATGTTAAGTGCAGGCCAATTTCATTTTTAAAAATATGTACAAAAACTAAAGTAGAAAATTGAAATTACTATGTTAAAAAACTAATAAAAATAAAAAGTCATGATTAAGCAAGGTTTACAGATGAGTACAATGAGACATTATATTAAGAAATCTAATAATATAATTAACCATTTTAATGATTTAATTTAGTAAACTATCTTGTTAGAATATTATGATACTTCCTTAATATATTAAATAATATATTTCAAATTGAGTCTATTGTAAAGTTAAAGCTAGATGTATTTCCATTAAAGTCAAAGGGTAATGATTTTGGGATGCTCTGTTTTTAAAATAATTTGAAAATAAAATGTGAAAATAAAACATAAAAATCAGATGTGAAAATAAAACATGAAAACATATAAATAAAAAATATAAACAGGAGAAACCATAAAATTGGGAGAAAAATATGTATGGTAAAGCATTTTCCAAGCAAACAAGAGTAATCTGTTTCAAGGGGGAAAAAAAGGAAAAATAGAGTCAATTATTTAAAAATGGGCAAATGCTATGAACAGGCAATTTACAGTAGAAATGTAATTTTCAGTAGACATATTTAAAGATGGTCAAAATAACTAGTGCTCAAAACCAAATAAAATCAATAGATAGATATTTTTATTTATCAAATAGAAAGTGTTTAAAAATATAGGAATCCTGGTGTGGTCAAGGTGATAAGAAAATAGGTGTTTATATACACAGATGATTGGAAAAAGAACAAGCAATTTCTTTGGGAGAAAAAATTTCAAGATGAACCAAAGACTTAAAACATGGACTTGAATTCAGAAGCTCTCCCACAGACCAATAATTTAATTTCTAAGAATTTATTCTAAGAGGAAACTCATAGATGTTAGCAAACATTGATTAAGAATGATTTTCTTAATCTCTGAAAGTAACTACTTGAGATAGAGGGAGAGGTCCCACCTAATGCCCAAGGTAGGAGTAGATTCCATGGGCAGTGTCTAACCCATAGTCCTTTCTAACTGCACCCTACTACTTCCTCTGAGGACCTGCCTAAATTGACCTTTCATTCCATCATCAGATGGGAATGACCCTGTGTAACACAGCCCTCCTTCCGCACCACCAGTTGACAGGGCTCTGTGAGATAAGGAATTCATCGAGTCTTGCTAAATTACTGATGGCTGGCCTTTCTGGGGAATCACTGTACAAATAATGTACCATGTATCACTGTACAAAAAATATCAGCTAACGTTTATTGAGTAATTACTGTGCACTAGACATTGTTTAATGTGCCTTTCATGTTTTGTCTTATTCACATGTAAACAACCGTAGGTAGGTATTACAATCATCTTTGTTTTAAAGATGGGAAAACTAAGACATAGATAAGTGAGTAATTGGCCCAAGATCACCCAGAGTCTATGTAGTATATGCCACTCATTGCAGCTTATCATAACACTGGTTAGGTGCTATCACTATTTGTATACATAGAGTTTATCAGGACTTTTCTTAAGTCAATTCTCCTCATGATGTTCTAAAT
Source organism: Balaenoptera musculus (assembly GCF_009873245.2). NCBI lineage: Eukaryota > Metazoa > Chordata > Mammalia > Artiodactyla > Balaenopteridae > Balaenoptera > Balaenoptera musculus. Next base: position 73,920,140 of record NC_045801.1, on the reverse strand, counting down.
GTAAGCTACAGCCCCCAGGAAAACTCTTCAGAAGTATATATATCCCCTTTATCTACTTCTGTTTAAAATCCAAACACATGCTTTGGGAGTGGGAGAGGATAAAAAGGAAATAGCAATCTATGAAGACCTGGTAGGGAAAACAAACTTGAGCAGCAGAGGGAGAAATCAGAGGACAGGGGTGTGAAAGAAACAAGAGAAGGTCTTCCTCTGGATTGACTGTAGGTTCCCAAAACTCTAGATGAAGTGATAAGAAATAATTTTACTACTCCCAGTCCTCCAAGTGGGGAGGTTAAAAAACAAAAAAATGTAAGTTTTCTGCCCTCACATTTCTGATCTCCATAAATGTTCTCCATACTTGTAGCCCTCACATTTCTGATCTCCATAAATGTTCTCCATACTTGTAGTTATAGAGGAGAAAAATGAGTCGTTTCATAGCTCTTGGGCATAAGGGGATTTAGATTGACCTTTGAGAATTAAGCTCTAGATCATCATAACATGGGTGAGAATGGAGATACACAAAGTCACCATAAAGAAACTGACTTCACTAGCCAGTGAGATTTTGCTGATGCATTTCCTAAAGTGTTTCTTGGAACATGAGTGCTATAAAAAACTCTTTCAGAGGAAAATCAAAGCCTCCCATGTCCACAATATGGGGGCTCACAGGGCACCTTAGAATATACTAAAGGCTCTGAGGAGTCCGGCAGGACTAGCATATTTGATTCAGAGTTGTCTGCATTTATTTGCTGATGCTTCTTTTAAGACCTAGGAAGCCTTGATAACTTATGCTTACAGAAAGAGGAGATTGTAGAGACTGGGCTATATTTAATGCTCTAAAGTAAGTTAACTCTTCCCTAGATGTCACAATATAGTAGAATGAACATGGGTTCTGGAATCAGCTGAAACAGGATCCCTGATCTGGGTTCTGCCATTTACTAGCTCTGTGACTCCATGTTCTTTAATCTTGGCGAGTTTTCCTTTACTAACCTGTAAATTGGCATAACAATACTATTTGTGGCTTTGTAAATCCCCCTAAAATCACTGGCATCCTATGACTCAGATATAAGCTATCTTGCTGATTTGGTGGTATCCAGCAAGTTATTTTTGGAATCTAAAATAACTTTAGATTTGCCTGTTCCGATTGAGCCTTGGTCTGGGTACATGTGCCTAAGGATGGAGAGTGGTGGTATCTATGCCAGGTTTCTATGACCCCTTTTCTTTCATGCCAGTACTTCCCCAAATCCATATTTCTACCTGTTACTAACTACATACAGGGCCAGGTCCCAATCTCCCCTTTGCAAAGCAAGCCAAGAATAGAGCAAGAGGTTGCAGGGGCTGTACTGAGGAACTTTGTTTTCTCCTTGTGATTTTAATTTCGATCTGTGCATAAATGCCAGATATAATTTTTAGATCCAGCCCTCTCCTGTTCCTTCTTTTACTGTTACGTTCACAAAACTTAAAAAGTCTTTAGGCACATAAAGCCCCAAGAGCTTGATTTTATACTTTGTTTGGTTGAATATGGTACAAGATGGTAGAGGAAGTAAATGAACAAACACAAATACTGGGAGAACACTAAAGCTAGACCACATAACTCTTAATGCAGCTTTTCATCTTCACTTCCATTACTGTAATGGAAATTCCTTTAGAGATGTTAGTTTAGTTTACTTAGATTATGTCATTTAAGAGTTTGAAGATAGCTCTAGTTTCACTTAAACTTAGAGCAATGTTTATAAAACTTCTTTGGGCCTTAAAGATACAGCTGATGCATTTCCAGAACAGCCAATTTGGAATTAAAGGCAGACCAAACTCCTCACACCATTTAAATAGATGATTCTCCCGGTGGGCAAACTAACTAGTGAGAAGAGGACAGCTAGGTTAGTGCTTTTTAAAAAAAAATAAAGAAATAAAACTCTGATAGTAAAAAATAATAGTTTTTTAGATTATAGAATGTGTCTAAAATAAGTAATTGGTTTAACCCCCTTAAACAATTTTTATAGCCATAAACAAAGGGTCTTAGCCATATCCTGGTAGGAAGTAAATTTCTTTTTGAGAGCAAGTTAGTCTTTTGTAAGGAACAAGAACTTTTTAAGGTCCCGAGGATACCATTTAGCAAATTATTGTAGCAGTTTCTTTAGTGATACCCGAGAGCCCAGAAAGATTTAATGAGCCTTTGAAAGTGCCAAAGTTACTTTTAGAGAGTAACTTATAACTGAAAGAATTTAGCCAACTACACTGGAAAGTTTCTTTGGATAGCTTTGTAGATCAAGGACAGTTAAAAGAAGGATGACTTCTAAATAGGGAAAAGACTTCCCCATTAGATAAGCTTTATTTTATCCTATCAGGTAGCATTGCTTACAATACTATATTTCAGATATAATATAATACATGTAACAAAATGCCTTTGGACTGCTTATTGCTTGCTATATTTATTATGTTGTCTTAAGATCAATAAGAGTACAAATACGTTCTTTCAGGGTTTGAGAGATGCTTTTGGATCTAATATTATTTTCTGTAAAGAGTGTTTAAGTCAGAGTTAGGTAGTTTGGGTCATGTTATTCATATACCAGTGTGGTTTGGTTTTGACATCTGCCTCTACGACCAAAGTTGAATCTGAATTATGAGTAATTTCTCTTTGAATTACAAGTATATTGGGAAATAGAGAGGTCTTTCTTTATTTCTACATTTCAAAATTTAAGTAACTTGGAATTTAAGTAACTTGGAATAATTCTCAGAGCTGAGGCAAAAAAAAAAAAAAAAAGGCCAGTGTTTTAAACTGAGGGTCAGTACTGAAATCTTAGGCCTATTTAGGATCACACTGAAGTCACTGGCATTATGTATAAATGCAGAATTTATATATATATATATATATACATATATATATATATATATATACATATATATATACACACACATATATATATATATATACACACACACACATATACGTGTGTGTATATATATCCTCAAAAGAATGTCTTAAGGTCATTCTAATTATAAGACTAGATGTTTAAGATCTCTTGGCCTCTTTAGTAAAAGGTAATATCAAGCATTTTGAAAGAAACTTTGACTTGGTATATTCAACAATCTTTGTTTCTTCGTGATTATTGCCTCAACTTAGGGGGACTTTAATATACTTTGTAGAAAGGTGCTAGTTATTGGAAGGCTTCCTTTTCAGACAAGGTAATCATGGGATCACATACTAGAGGCAACTACATTTCTTCAGTGATTACTTGGTCATGCTACAGGTCAGTCTTCCCAGACATTTCAACTTCCTTCAGCAAACAAAAATCTCATGGTAAGAAAATGATAACAATGTTTATTATCCCCGTTTCTTTTCTTTTGATTCCAATTCCTTTTGTTTTTCTCTTGGAGTGATACATTCAGAGAAGTCAGAGACTGGATGCAGTCATGAGGGGAGCAAGGTACACTGTGAACCTAATGGAACTAGTACCCTGCTTGGTACCTTTGTGCTAACCTAGTCCAAGCTCTTGGTTCCTTTTGATCAGACAGAGCCCTGAGTATGAAGATTTTGTATGATGTCAGTCAAAATATGTGACAGAAGGACTGGACCAACAAACTCATTTTTCTGTTAAGACAGTTTTGAATGCTAGTCTACAGAGACAAAAGCAAACATCTGAAAGCTGCTGTATACTTTCCTCAAAAAGTGAATTTAAAAATATCCTCCAAGGGTTGTCAATCCTTAATTTTTAAAGCCTTTTTGCTCTTCTCTTGAAATTAATCTGGTGGATCCCAAATTTTATGGTATGTTAGAACCACCTGGGGACTGTAAACATCCTGGTGTCCAGGTTGCATCCCAAAGCAATTAAGCCAAATCTGTGGAAGTGGAAGCGAAGCATTAGTATTTTTTTTTTTCGGCTATGCCGCGTGGCATGTGGGATCGTAGGTCCCAAATCAGGGATCAAACCCATGCCCCCTGCATTGGAAGCACAGAGTCTTAACCACTGGACTGCCAGGGAAGTCCCAGCATTAGTATTTTCTAAAAGAACTTTTTCATCATCACAAACGGAAACTCAGAACTTATGAAACAGTGTCTCCCCATTATCCGTTTCTTCCTGGTCCCTGGTACCACCATTCTACTTTCTATCTCCATGAATTTGACTACTCTCGGCACTTCATATAAGTGAAATCATACAATATTTGTCTCTTCATGTCTGTGCTTTTTTTCACTTAGCATGATGTCTTCCACGTTGTCCATGTTGTAGTGTGTCAGAATTTCCTTCCTTTTTAAAGCTGCATAATACTCTATTGTATGTATACACTACATTTTGTTTATTCATTCATCCATCAGTAGACATTTGGGTTGTCTCCAGCTTTTGGCTAGTGTGAATAATGCTACTATGAACATGAGTGTACACTTATCTGTTTGAGTTCTTTCTTGCAATTTTTCTGGGTATATAACTAGAAGTGGAATTGCTGGATCATATCTTAATTCTATGTTTAATTTTTTGAGGAACCACCATAATATTTTCAATAGCAGCCGCACCATATTATCATTTTATATTCCCACAAGCAGTGCGCAAGAATTCCATATCCTCACCAATATTTATCATTTTTAAAATTATTTTTACTAATAGCCATCTTAATGGATACAAAGTGTTATCATTGCTTTCTGATATTCAGTATATTTATCCCTTTCTTTTTTTCCCAAGCCATCACCACTTTGGGTTTTAATTCTACCCTTACACAGCTTAGAACTCGCTACTCAAAGTGTGGCCTATGGAGATCCAGAATAAACATCATCTGAGAGCTTGTTAAAAATGAAGTCTTGTAGTCACTAGGCCAGAGCTACCAAATCAGCATTCACATTTTAACAAGGAGTGCAGGTGACTCATGTACACATGAAAGCCTAACAAGTACATAATACGTCACTTCAGTTACTCCTGACCTCATCTTCAAGATCTTTCCACCTTTGTCTTTATACTGCACTCACACCACAGCCCTGGAAGCTTCAATGAATTCAAGCATCTCGCACTGCTGAACATTTTTAAACAAAATCATACAACCTGGAGGATGGTTGTTATGTCAAAGTCGTGATTTCAACCACACATGGACCCCCACCACTTCCTTTTTTAAGTGTCCCGTGTAAATTCCATGTCACATTAGCAAAAAAAAAGCAATTCTGATTTGCAGCGCTCTCCTCTTTTATCTTCCTCAGCCCATCTCACTCTTTTCTGAAGAACTTACATTCTTCTTTACTGAGGAAACAGGAGCTTTTAGGTGCAAAGCCTCTCAATTTAATTGCCTCCTCAGTTGCAGTCTCATCTCCTACCTTCTCCTCCTTGATGGAGAAGGAAGCATTCCTGCCTGTTCTTTTCAAGGTTTTACTTCTCCATCTCTGGCCTGAGCCTCAACCCTCCCCATGTCTCCTTCAACCACATCTTCAACCACCACTTGTTCCTCAAGGGCTTTCCCTTAAACATTATTCAGTTATAAGCCTGACTATTGATTTCACCTGCAAGGCTCATTTTTCTGAAAAGACATCAGATAACCCATAAGCAAATGATTTTGTCCTTCCGGAATTCAGCTACACTCACCTCCAGTTGTCTGAATTGACACCTGTCACCCTTTCTAAGAAATTATTCCTGACTCTGTTCTCTCTTCTCAAGTCAATTTAGGGCTTCCTCTTCTGAGTCCCTAATAGTAGTGCGTGACTTTTTTTTACAGCATTTATCAAGCTGCATTGTCATAGTTCCCGTGCCTGTCTCCAAAATCTAGACAGTGAAAAAACTAAAACAACCCCATTTCTGGCGTATAATAGATGCTCCATAATGTTTGCTGAATGGCTGAATCTAGGAAGTCCAAATTCTTCAGCCCTCAAACATTCTGGCCACTGGCCCAGTGCCGTTAGCAACAATTTCCTATCTTGACCTGCCTTGTCCTACAACTTCTTCTTGCCTCTTGCAACATGCAATATTCCTGGGTAACTGGAGGGTGGGTTTTCTATGGCAGAGAACAGTTGTGTAAACGTTAACTTCCTGAAACCATGGTTTTCCTTCACGTATATTAATTTCAAGCTTATTTTCCATTAAATGAGGGAGAAAAGTCAAATTTATTTGTAATTTTAATTAATATGTCAAATACTGGGGGGATTTATAGCTACCATGTAAAATTGGTTCTCTAACCTGAGTTTGAAGCAATTTCCTCAGCATTTCTAAGACCAGTGAGTCTCAGACCTTAATATGCAATGAGATTACCTGGGGATCTTGTTAAAATACAAATTCTGATTTATATTCTGCATCTGTAGGACTGGGTTGGGTATAAGATTCTGCTTTTCTAACATCCTTCTAAGTGGTACCAATTTTCTGGGCTGGGGACCACCCTGTGATTCACAATATCCAAGACTTTCAGCTCATGTTATAAAATCTCCAATTCTTATATAATGTATCAATTTTGATTGTTTAAAATTAAAGATCAATTATCAAGTCGACAGTTACTTCTCTTTCCGAAAAATTAATATTTATCACGAGTTAGAGGAGATTGGTAAGAGAACACCAAAGATAATCTGTTTTTGTTTGTTTTAATACTAAAAGCAATTTCAAGCTATGAAAGATTAGTTTGGAATGATTTATGACTTCAGACTTGAAGCAATAAAACACAAGTTTAGGAAGGGGAGAGACATGTTATGGCACACAGAACAAGGTCTTACTTTATGTTTTCCCGTCTGAGTTAAAATGTAAAGCATGACTATAGAGTTGCTTATCTCACTGGGGATGATGCATGAGCACCTGTTTGAAGCAGCCTGGAAAGGGATGGGATGAAGGGCAGGAGCAGGTACGAACACTTCTCCAGCACTTCTCGGGAGCACTGTCTAGGACTGTTATGTTGGGCCATACAGAAGGTGCCCTGGTTTTGAGCAGTGCAGTGGCCTTGCAGGGCTGGCTCTGGAAGTATGGCTAGGTACCCTGGTCCTGATTTTAAAGCAGCAGTACAGTTACAATCCAAGAAATGTGGGCGCAATTATATTTATGCAGCTGGGCAAGGGAGGACCCTTAGGGGGGAGGTCAAGATCCCCCCAGATCAGCAGTTCTCAGTCCTGACTGCACAGAAGAATCACCTGGGGTATGTTTAAAGTATCTCACTACCAGGGACCCACCCTCACAAGTTCTGATGTAACTGGCCCATGGAAAGGTTCAGACATCAGTAGTTTTAAGTTCCCCAAGTGGTTTTAATATGCAACACGGATGGGAACCACAGCTGTAAGTGCTCTCGGGATAAAAACCCTCCTTCCCAGATATGGCAGAACACCTCTCTCCAGAGCTGGGCCCCTTAATTCCAATGTGCAGGCTTAGACGCATTCCTTTCTCTAAGACGGTGGTTGTGCAGCCTCAGTGGGCACCAGAATCATCTACAGGGCTTGTTAAAACAGAAATTGTTCGGGTCTCATCCCCAGAGTTTCCAGTGCCATAGGTCTGGGGTGGGGCTGAAATTTGCATTTCTAACCAGCTCCCTGGCGGTGCTGAGGCTGATGGTCTGGGGGACCCCACTCTGAAGACCTAGGACCAAGCCTAGTTTTTGAATCTTAATCTCAGCATGAAACCAACCTCAGTGTTATTCCAAAATTGTACTGATTCCAAATCGAGTTATAGAATCTAGAGGTAGGCTTTGTTGCCCTGACTTAGTCCTCATCCTGTGTGTGTGCTGGTTTAGATGCCTGGCTTTCTAGTATTTCTCATTGTCTCCTAACTTGGAAGACCAGATATGGTACTTTCTAATTCAGAATCAAAAACCTTGAGCATCCCAAAGATGGTAAGCAATGGGTTAAGATTAAATTTGTCATTTAGAAAATTATCACTGATTGTGGAGTTGAGGAGGGATTGGAGAAGGATGGCAAGTGAGGGTGGTGAAAGACGGGAGGAGACAGACCAGGCAAGAGCAGTGGCTTTGGGATGGAGGGAAGGAAACAATAAAGTTAAGGAAATTGTTTGACACAATTTATTGACTGATGATTGTATGCTAAATTGAAGGACAAGAAAGAGTCAAGGATAGTTAATCATAATCCATGATTGATCAGTAAGATAACTCATAACAAAATTTATCATCACTAGTTATGACTCGATATAGAGAGTAGAGAATTGTCACCAAATAGTCTAATACAAAAGTGATAGGTGTTCATTACATCTTTTATAGAAGGAGTCAAGGTGATCATGTGATGTATTTTAAGTCTGACCCTGTTCAACTTTTATCTTTGTATAAAGGAACAACTAAAAACACAGATGGTTATCTAAGATTCCTCAGTGTTTTTCACCAGGAACTGTTACCATGTTACAGTAAGTTAGATTTCTTGGGGGAAGTGCATTAATTCTTCCATGACATGAAGAAACTTCTATGTAGCTGAGATTAGAAACCTATCAGACTGCAGAGGAGAAAAGCTCAGAATTTCTGCAGTGCACACCAGAAGACTCTGAGCATTTTTCAGGACAACGTGATTTCTCATTTTTAGCATTCTCTTCTAGCAAAATTTCAGATTGTCTTATTCTACTTCTTGGAAAGGAACCCAATAAAATGGCAAATATGCTTAGTGAGCCAAAGAAAACATTTGAAGTTGAATTTTATGTCTTTGAATTTTTTCCTTTGTTTTCATTGCTAAACAACTTCTTTGTCTTTAAACATGAGATTGGCATTAAATTAATAGAATGATCTAATCAAGTCCCCTTGCTTCACAGTTCAGAGAATGCTAAGAAATGAATACTCAGTATTATGGCTAAATTTTCACATGGCATGAATCATTGCAATTTCCTTTTCCTTTTCTGGCTTGAAAAATAATACAGAACCAATACCAACGAAAGATGAGGTGTCAAGGAAAACAGGAGCTCTGAAGTAAAGTATGTAAGTTTTTATGGAGCTGCCTGGAAATCAAAGTTGTTTGTATAATTCAGAAGAAGTAATCTGATCTGGTGTTCCCAAAATTCCTTAAAATATTCATCTAGAAAACAGAAGATGTACTCTGGCATCTTGAAACACTTTCTGTCATAAGACTATATCTCCTCCAAACTGTGATCCAGGATAAAGCTACATGAGAGCAAAAGGAATAACAGTTGGTGGAAATATAACAAGATAAAATGTACAAGACAGAAATATCCACTCTAAAATCCCAGATGTACAAAAGTGATCTATAACTTCAGCAGTCATTGTTACATCTTGAATTTTAATTTTTCATATTTCCTCAGAATTACAAATTACAGAATGTTGTAAAAACATTTTTAATATTAGCAAAATTCAAATCTTTCATTTTAAGAACATTCTAAGTGGGAGGATATTGAAGGGAGAAAGGAAGATTTCTGTATAGCCACTCCCATTTTTCCTCTGAATTAGCTGAAACTATCTTTAAGATAATTCCATAAAACTTGGAAATTCAGTTATCGATGGAAAATCTATAAGGCTTTTGAGCCAAAGTTTCTCTGATTTACAAAGTTTTCTTTGTGCTGCTATCAAAAATACTCATGATAAACAACACCTTCCATTTACAGAGCAGTCTCAGAATTCTTAAGAATGCTAAACTTTTCCAGAAAAGTCTAATATATGAAATATAAGCTTGAAACGATTTTACATGGAGAAGGTTAAACATTTGCCCAGCTTTTTGCTATATAGAGAATGTGCCAAAAAAATGGAGAATAAGCTAAAATTAGAGCAAGTGAAGAGGTAGTCATATCAGTTTTGCTTGCAATAAAGGCATAATGACCAGAAAGACCATACAAGTAAAACTTACCCTATAGCAAGGCTGGTAGCTCTTATTCTTCAGTTCCAAAAGGGCAAAATTTTGCTTTGGGTCTGAACACTGCAATCTCTTGACACTGCTTGAAAGTCTTGTAAGGACTTCTGTGGTTGAGAATGACTGTAAAATGAGTTAATGCAACTCTGATCATTCCATCTAGTCTTTGAGAATAATTTAATTGATAATTCTCTGCTTTTAAGGAAACCTGATATCTCAGAGTAGTCATTATAGACTTGCCAAAGTTTAGAATTTGACCAAAATCTTTCCAGGTGGGTGTATGATATACAGTCAGCCCTCCTTGTCTGCCGAAGCAAAACACGCGGTACCTGAGTATCCACCAATTTTGGTTTCTGAGGAGTTTCCTGGAACGAACCCTCCCCGGATGCTGAGGAATGACTGCACTAAGCATAAATGCTCCGCAAGGCAAAAAGGATGGAGACAGCTGGAGGACGGTGACCAACAATGATACTGACACAAGTTTAGAATGATCATGAATGTTGGACCTTCAAGTGTGTTCTGAAGCAAGGCTATCCCAGTGAAATAATGATGATTGTTCATCTGAAGATACTTAAATATTTGGGGGTAGGAAAGTACAGGACAGGTCATGATTTGATTTACAAACTTCCATTAAAGGGAGCTGCCCCTTATGCAACAGGATGAACTCTTCTCTGGAATAATGCTGTCTGACTCTATTGGATGCGTCTCAAATTACTCTGTTTCCCATTCTTAGCATTTTTTTGCTTCTGACTACCAGAAAAATGCTGCTTTTCCTCACACTCTTTAGCACAATGTCTCCCTTAACAATTTTTTTCAGATTTCATTCATTTCTTACAATAACACTGTAATAATTCTTCCATAGCTGAAGGACACTTTAGTTGCACTTCTGCTGAGTGTTTTTGTTACTAAGTTTCACTGGATGTCATATGTCCACAAGGACCAAGCATTATGAACTCCACAGCATGTACTGTTATCAGTAAAATTAGACAAGGAGGTTTCAGCTGACAGATAATAATAATGAGGATGATGAAGGTGACTAGTTAGCTCCATATTTTCATAATTATATTTTTAACTTCTCTGATGCTTTCCTGTGTCTTACCTCTTTCAAGTCTCACAAAAATCCTGTAAGATCAGATATCTATTATTATCTCCATCTTCTCTTAAATGAGAATACTGAAGGTTTTGCATTTCACTGACCCACACTAAAGGAGTAGAAACAATGCAGTAGAAGTTGAAAATTAAGGAAAATTTTGAGACAGGAAAGATATTCATTCACAAATGCACACACCCTTTGGAATTCTCTAGATTACCGTGTGGGATTTGCATTTCTGATGGGGCAAGGGGCTGCACTTGACTTCTCAAGCTGCCTGGCATGTGTCTAAAGGTCTCGGGCCCTCACAGAATAAAATACTCGGGGCAGTAGAAATGGAAATCTCACAGCTGGGAACAATTAAGAACAAAAGAAAATGGAGTAGAATCAGATTTAAAATAATTTAGGTATATTTTAAAGACATTTTTAATATAATCAACCAAAAAAGAAGTCAAGTGTAAACCTTAAACTCTTTGTAGAGAAGAATTTTGGGAATAAAACCATAAAATACTCTACCTCTTTGTACCTGGTATCCTGAGGTATTAAAGCTAGATGCCCGTTGCTCTGTTAAGATTGCTTTTTTTTTTTTTTTTTACAACTAACTAAAATGCTGCAGGATTAGAGTTATTGCTCTTTAGATACTAAATAATGAACATCCCAGCAGGGCAGTTTGTGAGTTACATATGATGGCATAACCATACATCAAAGAGATTCAAGTTAAGAAACATGTATTATTTCCTGGGACAGAACCTTCTCTTAAGATTATAGATAAAGAGCATTCTCCTAAGGAAGGAATAAAAGCTAACTTGACTTTGAGCAATGGTGAAAATGTTCTTTTGAGGATTTAAACACACCCTTGACCCTATATCTTCCTTTTTCTTTTCATGGCTTTGATCTTTACTTCATTATTATTATGTTTTTATTGAAGTACACTTCATTATTATTTTAATGGCTCTTAAGCATCTGTGTATATATTTTACGTTCCTCAGTTTCCTTTTGGAAGGTGTTTGCTATGGGTGTTTGTTATGAACAAGTGAGATAAATAGTATACCTGTCATGTAGTGGAAAATATGGCATTTGTCACTCAAATTATTGAAAGAGTAGAAAAAAAAAAAAAAGGACCACTCAAGCACTTAACATTTTGTTTCTTAGGCTAAACTGAGAAATATTATTTTTCTCTAAGCAGATGATATACTTATTTGAAAAAGTGACCATTCCTGCTAACAAGCTTACAGATAAGTATTTGCTGGAGAGAGCAGCCTGTTCCAATGACGGCTTCATTTAATGACGGGATGGTGTTTGAGACATGGATACGATGCCACTGACCACAACATATGCCAGTTGATTTGATTTCAGGAGTAGTGTTGGGTCATATTTAATGAGCAAAGTCATATGCATTTTTAAAGTCTTGTTAGCAATTTTAACTTACTATTTGATTTCCAAAAAATCGTAATCGGTAAATGATTTCCTGAAAGAGTTAGTATAAAATAAGCAGTACATTGTAGGCTGTCTGATCCGCAATCCTCTCCTTCACATGCTGGAGCTGCTCCTGATGGAAGGGATAATGAACATCCTCTCTTTTATTTCTTTGCACCCCCTCTCCCCCCACCAGCAGCCAGACCAAAAGGGTGAATTTCCTGGTACACTGATGTGACTTGAGCAACTGTGGGGAAAGGCCAGGGGTGCTGTCTGGCCCCCAGGACAGCATTATCAGACTCAGCTAATATTTACTATGTCACAGGCACAAATTTATCTCAACAACATGTGAGAAAAGCTTTCCTATTCCAAGGACCCTGAAGCTAAGAGAAAGGGTTAAGAGACCCCAAACTCTTGTTTCTAAATCCATAGGGCCTCAGCTGATCTACCCATTTAAAATATAATAAACGTGTAGAAGTGCTAAAGAGTAGATCATCAATAAATGGGAGTAGGAAGTGCTGGAAATTCTAAACCTTTTTGCTTTGTCTTCCAACACTAACAGGTGTTAGTATGTCTGGGCCATGGCCCTATATTTCTTAGCATAATTAACTTGAAGTCTAATCTCACTAGATACAAAGTACTCCACTAATATGGAAAACGTCTGTGGGAGATAAATGGATGGATATAGAGGGAGGACTTGTCATTGAAAATTCTTCCCATACCCTTTATACGTTTTGGTAAAGCTGCCTGTGAACTCACAAGCACACACATCTTTGAAACTATTCAAGGTTTTCTGTTTGCTGCATATAAGCAGGGCCCAAAGCTTTAATGTCTGACTCAATTTTAGTCTATTCATGAATACTCAACACGACTGCAATAAATTATAAAGCCTCCGGGTTCATGTGAATGCATGCATCTTAGGGTACCTTTTCTTACAGGCAAAACCATGGTAGGTCTGTATTGAAGTACATTCTCTGTCATGTGTTTCCATTGAAAGTGAAAGAACAGCTTGCAAAAGATGTAAGACTGTATATAACGATTGGCACAGATATCTAATATCGGCAAATTATATTCATTACACGGTGTGTGCGTAGTTTGGTGCGTACATCACTACATTTGGTTTTGGACATCATTATGCGTTTCCTTGTCAAACTATTCACACTCACAGTGTTTATTTCTGAGCCTGATCCATTAAGATTCCCTGTCTGTGGTCAGACCTTCAAAAACTGTTGTCTCTAAAAAGTTGATTTGAAATACTTCTGGCCATAAAACTTTAAATATTTTCCCCAAAAACTATTTGAGAAGCAAATGTGGTTTTAATTTTCTATAACTATTTATCTTTTAGTTGTGCAAAGTATTTCCTGTGGGTGGTTTATGCTCCTATCCAGGTGAAGGGGGTTGCCAATGTGTTATGTCAAAAAATAAACTTTAAAAAAAGGCTCTCCAAAAGTAGTGTTTGGAAACTCTTCATTTGACCTTCAGTGACAAAGTGTATGCCTTGCAAATTGATTAATACAGATACAATATCAAATCATTTTTCATACAATTTTTTAATGTTTGTTAAGTGCTGGAGCAGTATGTAAACAGAGTATTTGGCATTTTTATTAGGCTGCGGAACTCAGTCATTTCCTTTGCAACTACATCTCATAAACTATTTTGACAGTCTAATAAACTATAAAAAGCTGTGGTAAAAACTGGCTCTGAATGTTATAACCGTACAAAATGGAAAGAGCAAGAGAAAACATCTATCACCGGGATTATTATCACTGTTGCTATGGCAACCTGGTTGCAATGGCAATATCTCCACGGTTCTGTTGTTTGTTATCATCTTTCTTGATTTTACATCATTGAAATTGTAGTAATTACACTGTGCCTGATGAAAAATGCATGCTGTCATGGCAACTAAGTCAAATATTCTTAATCATTTCACCTCTTCAATCTAAAATGTAATTGTTTGTCAGTAAAATAGGTTATGCAGAAGGCTTCTATGGACTTATGATTGCCTTAAGTGTTCTGCAAAAAATAGTGCTTTTAGGCTCAAGACCCTAAGCTCAACTAATAGCCTGGGATGGTAAACAATGACTCATTATAATAAGTAAGCAGCATTAATTGTAGAGTGACTTATCCAGTGTGGTAAAATTATAAACCACGGTGACTCTAATATAATACTTAAAATCAAAGACACAAGAGAACACTTTCAGTCGTCCTGAGATCTTCAGTAAATTATTTGAGTCAGATGTTATGTGCATTTTGGCGTGCCCCAGTTATACTTTATGAGTCAATGTCTTCTGATGAATATGCTTTAGAATGTTTTCTTTGTGTTGTGCATAATTAAGGCACAAAGACTCCTTTGGGCAAATATGAAAAAAATAAGGTAATAAGATATAAAAAGAATGCCCTTCTAACTAGAGCAGTTGGTTACAATACAAGTCCGTCAGCTCTTCCTTAAACTAATATGTTTTGTGTGGTATTTTCAAAAGGACATGATTCGGGGGGGGGGGGGTCTTATCTACCCATGCATCTGAGTAGTATGCATGTCTTATTAGAAGAGAATGGAAGAATCAATATACAAAGTTGTGCTATGAAATGCCAAATATATCCTCCTGAGTGGGAATCCATAAATAACCTATAAGATTTCAATAGTAACATGGAAACCATAGTACACATTTTTATAATTACCTATTCTATTTCCTCAGAAGGATAGAGTTTTTGCTTGAATAGGAAGAGAAAATTGAGTCTAAGAAATGTTTTCTTTTGATAATAGCAGAATTTTTATAGCTCAGTTCATATTTCTCTTATTTAATTCTTGATGTAATAATGCTATAAATGAGAGCAGCAAAATATTATTTTATGCTTTTTCAAGAATTTATGAATGGTATACTTATCTTTATTTGTATCTTTACGTGTATGTACTTTACATTTGGAAACACAGGATGAGCTAAATGTTATATCCTCTGAGTTTTAGATTCACGAGAAAATTTTATTGCAAACAGAAAATTATACACTTTCATTTCAAACACAGCTAATCATAATTCTTCGCTCTATATACCTATATTTCTCCTTTTTGTTAGCTTGTCATTACCTTTATAGGACAAACAGGTACCAGCTAGCTCTAATATGATTAATCTATTTCTGCCAAAAGCAGAAGATGTCTTTGCTATTGTAAAGCCCAGATTTTTATCAACACTGGGGGAGGGGAAGAGAAATGAAATGCAAGTATGTATTTTCAGAGCTTGAGTACCAATGTATTTAGAATGATGAGAGTAATTTGATTGTGATGGTGACGGTTTGCTTCATCTTTAATGGATTTAATCGTAAAATTGCTTTAAGACTTATTCATTGCTTCTACATGAAAACAAAATATTACCCAAATAAAATGAATATAAAACACTGAAATGCAAAAGGAGATGTTATTTATAATAAGTTTAGCTAAAAGTAAAATCTTTTAATGAAAATATCAGAGAAGCACATTTGAAGAAGAGACTGAACTTGTTACTCAAACCTGCTATAAGTTAAAAAATTATGCAGCCAGTGACTATTAACATGCATTATACAAATAAAAAATAAGCAGCGGGCTTGGCAACTTTTAAGGATGTTAAATAACATCATCAAAATCCTTGAAGTTGTTTAGAATTGGAAATTAATAAAAGTGTCATATGAATAACTATCTTCAGCCTAGAGACACTGAAACTGCAACATAACTAGGAAGGTGATATTTGTTTGAGAATCCTAGTATTGATAATACTTTTAATGCTGTAATCAGTTTCCCAAAACCATTGCCTTAAACCCTAGCTTCCTCAAGACTATGTCTATGGGTGGATGTGTTTTGTCACTAAAATAGCAACCACAGTTGTGGCCACACCTCCTGTCCCCTCCCTCCCCACTCCCCATCCCAGGGATATGATTAATACTAGACTTAAATATTATAATATATATATATATATATATATACATATATAATATATACATGTATATAATATACGTGTATGAAAAAAGTTCATGGCTTAGTATGATTAATACCAGACTTAAAGATTGTTTTACATATATACATATTTTATATATAATATTTTTTGTATAAAAATATAATACAAATATGAAAAAAAAGTTCATGGCTCTATATTAACTTAAGGCCTTTCTCTGGCTTTCTTTCAACTTGAGCCTGCCCCAATAACTGATTCATTTTCTATGTTCTAGTTAAAATTCCCATGAGCAATAAATCGGTTTGTTTCATCCTTGTTTGGGCCAGATTTCCATTTCAATCCTTCATTAGCTGCTGGCTTGACTTGGCGAGGACTGTGGCCGCTCAGCAGCTCTGTTCCTGGGACACCGCTCTTCTTGTCCTTTCAACTCTGGCCCGGTAGAGATGGGATCACCTGGGCCAGAGCAGGATGGCACAGAGCTGACCCCTCAGCAGGAAATTGAAATTTCATCTCGTCATCAAATACCAACTATGCACAAATGTGGTACCATTTTGAGGCACCTGGGGTTTTGTTGGCCCCCCAAATCCCTGCCTTTATGGAGTGCTTTTCCTTTGACATAGCTGTCACGTGGCAGATACCATTTTTTACACTACAACACAACTTCTCTAACCGGTTCCTAAAGGTGGAGACCAGCTCAGTTAGAATCAACAAATCGTGTTGTAAACTCTGAAGTGGTTAGGAACACGAGTGATCATTATTATTTAATCTAATTTCTCCTCCCCTCCAGGAAATTTTCTCCTCCATTCTTCTAACTGTCAGTTGTGAGCTCAGGGAATTCAAATTAATTTAAAGATTAGACTGAGTAAAACATAATTAGGAAGGTAAATGTTCAGGGGAAAAGAGGGCAGCAGAAAACGTGTTCCAGACATAAATACAAATGATGCTTGTGTTATCTGCCATTTTGACATGATCTGTGTCACTGTTCCCACTTTTATGGCATGGATAATCTGAAGCTAATGAAAGTTACACAAAAAATAAAACTGTATAGATGGTAACCTAAGGAATTAGGAATATTAGAAGCAAATTCCAAAGGCTTCCGTGCATAAATTTGATTTAGAAATACACATTAAATAAGGTTTTTAGTTTTGTGTTAAACAGACATGTTTGACTAAATAAATTTTCTTCTGAAAATACAGATGTATCCTAAATTTCAGCTGTATCTCAGCCCTGGAGTGTTTCCAAATGTTACCTTAAAATATACAAAAGCAGCAACAACATGCAGGACAGAATATTTAGGACCTAAATAATTTACATCCTGTTGCTCAGTCTTTGTGTGTGTGTGTGTGTGTGTGTGTGTGTGTGTGCTTGTGTGTGTGTGTATGTATTTTAACAACTTTTATGTGATGATAAAGTTCAGGTATTTTTTTTATTAACTAGAAGTCTCTGATACCTAGAGAAAGTCCTATAGATGAAATTTTCTCTTTATAAACTCCAGGGGAGTTACTTTAGAATTCTGATTAGTCAATATTTTTATTGCTTATTATTTTCCCATAAAACAGACTATTAAATTAGTCAGAATTAAAGAGTACCACATTGGAAAATGTTTTATATCTGGAAATCAGATTATTCACATTCTTATGGAATCTTCTCAAAAAGCTAAAGATATAGAAGATTGAAGAAAAAAAGCATATTGCGTTTGTGAATCACAAGTTAAATATGAAATATTTCTTACAGCCTCCAAGGCAAAAATACTATTAATGTACTGAAAATCTGAGCAACCTTTCTGTGCCACATTTAAACTTAATTGATGGAGCTCTTAGGTCAGAATGAAACTTCCAGATTCAGTAATGTGAATTTTGTTTCATTGTATAACCTTCTTAGAACTGCCTGAAGGCTCAGACTAATAATATTTCTAATAAGTGACAAGCTTTTTAAATATGTGGACTCAGTCCAGCACTTGTGCTAAGAACATTTGAAAAAGCAAAATCTCATTTTTTTCATTCATTTTCTCTACTGTATTTAAATATCGGAGTCTCAAAATAAGAACTAAAAAACTAGTCTGTAACTTAAAAAATGCATATTTTAGAAGTTTTTGTACTCTTTTATATGTAAAAATTTCTAAATCACAATGTAAATATGCAAGCCAAGTCAGTATTAACACATTTAGTATCATTTCTAATCCATTTCCATGTTTTTGCCACTAAATGGAGCTAAAACTGTCAGGTCATTCAAGTTACATCAATGAGACACAAAAAATCATGGCTCCATTCCATAACAGTATTGGGTAAATGAGAGGATTAATTTTTGTGACATCATGGTTCACCTCCTAACAACATAACTTGAGGGTATTACATGAATACTCATAGTGAATCAGAGACGGACTTTAAAAGCTAAAAACGAAGAGAAGTGAATCCATGTTAACTGTCTTCTACTGCATTTTGTTTAGAGGAAAATAAAATATTAGTGAATTTCCTATTCTTGTTAGCTACCTGTTAAATGCAAGATCAAAGTCAGAATCTCAAAACTAGTAAAATACATACAGATGGCCAACAGGCACATGAAAAAAATGCTCAACATCACCAATCATCAAGGAAATGCAAATTAAAACCACAATGAGATATCACCTCACACATGTCAGAATGGTTATTATCAAAACAGCCACAAAAACAATAACAACCAAAAAAACAAGTGTTGGCGAGGATGTGAAAAAAAAGAATCCCTCATTCACTGTGGGTGGGAATGTAAATTGGTGTAGCCACTATGGAAAACAGTGTGGAGGCTCCTCAAAAAATTAAAAATAGAACTACCATATGATCTAGCAATTCCACTTCTGGGTATTATTGACAAAAACATTAATTCAAAAAGATATCTGTACTCCTATGTTCACTGCAGTATTACTTACAGTAGCCACGATGTGGAAGCAATCTGTGTCCATCACTAGATGAATGGATAAACAAGATGTGGTATATATACACAATGGAATACTACTCAGCCATAAAAAGGAATAAAATCTTTCCATTTGTGAAAACATGGCTGAACCCAGAGGTTATTATGCTTTAATGAAGTAAGTTGGACAGAGAAAGACAAACACTGTATGATTTCACTTAGATGTGGAATTAAAAATAATACAAAACAAACAAACAAAACAAAACAAAGAGATTCATAGGCACAGAGAATAAACTGGTGGTTGCCAGGGAGAAGGAGGGTTAAGGGATGGGAGAAATAGATGAAGGGGATTAAGAGGCAAAAACTTCCAGTTTTAAAATAAGTAAGTCATGGGGATGTAATATACAGAATAGGGAATATAGTCAACAATATTTTAATAACTTTACATTATGATGGATGGTAACACCTTATCATGGTGATCATCTCCTAATGTATATAAATGTCAAGTCACTATGTTGTACACCTGAAACTAATATAACATTTCAGTCAATTATACTTCAGTTAAAAGGATCTCAAAACTAGGGCATGAATGGAGAAGACAGAGAAGAAAAACACAAAATGTTTTCTTGAAAATCAAATAAAATCTCATGTCTCTGCTATGTGAAATCTCCTTCTTAAAAAAAATTCTATTAGATTGATGATTTAAATTCTACCCAGGTCATGAGTGAATGAAAATTGATTGTGGCTTGGTATCATAGGAAATATACTCTTGGATTAGATCCTGCATTTAACAGTTAAGAGAGAGAAACTCAAGAGTTTTGAAACTCAGAGTCCTGTCACCCTAGGATCTTCAGAGAAAAACCAAGGAAGGGATATGGAAGCAATGGTTCTCTTGGAAGATTATATATTCCTAAACTCCAAGGGAAATATTCGGGCATTACCTTCTCTTCTGCATCTATTTTATAAATATCTTGAAAATGTTGTCTCAATAAAATGTTTCAATTTTAAGTGATTAGCAACACAACCCAAACTAGCTCCACTGGAAAAAGGAATTTGTTGCCTGCTTCTGGGCAGTGCTGGCTTCAGGGCTTAAGGCTGGCTGCAGGCTGGATTTCTCTCATCTGCCTTTAGTTTCAGCCCTGCCTGGGGCAAGATAGATTCCAGCTTTAGCCTCATTTTCTTTCCGTTTCAACTCCAGCAGGAAAGAGTAAGCCCCCTGAATAGAAACCCTGGGGGAAAAAGCCCTGAGTTTCATTCCACTTATCCTCCTGACAAGCCTCCATCGCTGTGGGGAGAGGAATACGTTGTACTCCGACTTTGGCCTGGATTATGTACTCTACCTCTGAATTCACGGTGATGCATCCCCACCCCAGACATGGGCCTGAAAAGTGTAGGAAGCATGGATCCCCGAATGGAAACCAGGGTAAATGGCTGGAAGAAGGGGGAGTAGATGTGAGGGAGGCAGTGGACACAGAGCCGCTACGTTGTCGATGAACCATTTCCATATCACTTGAAAATGATCACACTTGCTTGCCTACTTTTTCAATTCCTTGTGTTCACATGTAACACATGCCATTCCCTCTCAGCAGAATATTAACTCTGGCTTCATGACTATATTCAGTGAGTGATGCAATTTTATGTTTGGGTACCATAATCCGTGGTTTAACACAAGTTAACTGTAACAGGATGGGCCACGGTTGTGATACCAGAGGAAGGAAAAGGTAGCATGCCTGGCAGCCCCTGGGTGTGTAGGATTCTCAAAGGTAATAATAATAGAAGGGCTGTGAGTAGCTTCAAATTACTTTTTCTTTCTAATTGGCAATTAGTTCTAATTAACTTTTAATTAATATTCAATGTTTTCTTTAACAAATGGAACCCTGATGAGATCACATCTGTCAATACCACTCAGTTTCTATTTTGGTAGTCTACAATTTTCTATTATGACTGTAGCAAGTGCAACTTCAGACAAAAAAGTGATCACCTTTTAGCTAGGTTGAAAAGGTGGCCTGATTTAAAGTCATTGTGCTTTAAATGTGATGTTGGCAAAAACTAAGACTCTATGAAATTGGATTTTGCCTATAATCTTAAGAGATAGGATCAGGAATTAGAAGTTACAGCCCGCCACTTGTCTGTGGCCTCGGTGAGAGTTCTTTTCAAGAATTGCAAGCTGTATAAAAATCCCCCTTTTATCTGGGATAGACACACAGAACACAGAATGTAGAATGTAGAATGTAATGCGTAGAAAGATACATAAAGATCTCTTCCAGCCAGTTACTTTAGAGACAAAGTTGAAGTTCAGAGAGAATTTTTATGCAGTTCTATACAACCAATATTATTAGAAGAAACAAAAACAGACAAATCTGCAGGTATCTTACTTTATAGAAAGTTGAACCTTGCAAGAAGAAAACTCTGCCTTATTTTCTGACAATTAGTTCTCTTAGCTTTCCAAAGTTTTGTTGCTTTCAGACTGTAGATATCATTCCAATAAGTGTTTTTTTGTTACATTCTTTAGCTTTTTAGTCTAGCTAGTGTTCGGGTTTGTGCCTTAGATAATCTTTCTTTGTATCTATTTTTTTTGTTTTTGGGGGTTTTTTTGTACTTTGTGAGCAAGCTTTTAGTAAATATGCAGATGCATGTCCTTTCAGATTATCTCAATTTTACCTTTGCTGATTAGGATAATTTTTCAAATATGCTTCTGTGGTTGCTCAATATTAAATAAAACTGGAGCCATTGTTCATCATGATGTGTGGATTAAGTAGAATAACCTGGGTCCATCAAGTCATTTCTCAGTTTCAAGCAGAAGTCAGAGTGGGCAAACCACAGATGCTTCTGGCTAATTTTTGGTTTGAATGTCCAATTTCATTCTCCTTGATGAGAGGCCAAAATTCAAAACCTTGGTTTAAAGAGGCAAAATTCAAGTGGGCTGATTATTCTTCTTGATGTTGGCTGCAGAAATGAGGTTTAAGGAATTGGTTTGTTTGACAGAGATTTTGGCCCTTGTAGAGTAATAATTAAGATGGTTATATATGGGTAAATGGGTTGTAGTTAGTTCTTTTCTGCTTGAAAATGAAAAATAATTTGCCAAACCCCAAGTTCTCTTTCTACATTGATCTTCTATTGCCCAAGATACTTTGGAAATGCGAATAAAGTTTTTCTGTAGCAAGCCAACCACCATAATTATAACAGATGAAATCTTATGACTTAACAAAACTAATATTTGATGACTTCTTGAGAACTGAACTTCCTTCTTGAATACATATTTTTAGGACAGTACATTATGTAGGGGAACATCATGTACTATGAGAGACTTGTTTTGATAAGATATTTGATAAAATAACATGTATTTAGTAATAAATTTTCTTGAAATGTTCTACACATTGAAATTTGCTTTGGTTTTTTTTTTGACAGGGCACTTATGATAAAGTAGAGGGATATATGACCAAGAACCAATCAAGTCGAGATTCTAATTATGCCATTAATTTCGTTCTTCCAAACACTTAGGCTCAATTTAAATGCTAAATCATTGTTGGTAAGCATTCTGAACAATGATACTTCCTGCATCTTAGGTTGAAAATTTCAAACAGCATTTTATTTTTTGTAGTTTTTCTTTTTATTAAAAAATTGATTTGTATTTTCTTTTGTACTCTTTTTGCTCAAACAGCATTTTAAAGAAACCCTTTTTTCTTTCATATGTAAGAAGATAACTGAGGTTTTCAGCATCATTCCCTTACAACAAATGGGTATGAATCTATTATTGTTAATAACTTATACATATTTATTTGTAATTCTTTCTGAGTGACCCATAAAGGGAACGTTGACATAATTATAGAATATTTTAAGAATACTTTAAAATAGTACATATAGACTTTATTGTAAGTAAACGAAAAATACAAAAATCAGTTCTTGTGAAATCTGTACCGTAGAAAATATTTACACATTGAACATATTCGTTGCAGATGTTAGGATCCCCAATATTATTAGATATTGGCTAAAACCAATCAGCTAGGGAAGAAAAAAAATTTTTTTTATTAACTGCTTAACCAAAATAAAATCTAACTGTGATTAGATTGTGAAATTCAAAAGTCAAAAGAAAATGCAATACCAAAGAAAATTCAAAACATTGATTTAAAAATTCAAAATAAATGTCAAAACATTTAAAATTCTAAGTAAAATAAAATTTAAAAGTCAAAAGAAACCCCAAAGAAAACTCATTCAGTTTTTCCTAATAATCCCACTTCTGGGGATTCCTCAGATGGAAATCATCAAACTGAAATAAAATCCCAGAAGGATGTCCATTGCAGAGAAATGTACAATAGCAACAACAGGAAAATGATCCAACTAATAATATCCATATTGTTAAGCTGTGACATCTAATTTTAGCAAATTATTATGAACTTAGTAAAATGCTTAAACTATGCAAAATTGTATGTGCCCTATATTATTATGTATTACATGTGGACAAAAGACTTGGGTTGATCAAATTAAAATGGAAATAAGAAATTTTTAGGGAAAATTGTAGGTACATGTTTCTTGTTTTAAAAATATCCTTTTTTCATAAAGTCTTACTTCCTTAAAAATGCTAAATTTGAAAAACTAATTTTATTGATAATCTTCGATGTGATGCAGCAGGTATTTCTGTGTTATCTAGCAATTATAGAACTTCTGAAATTCAGAATCATCTAATTTAAAGTCAGATGATATTCCATAAGCTCATTGGTAAAGCAATTGTTTATAACATGCAAAAATATATTTTCCTTGTGAAATAAGATTATTAATAATTAGAAATATTGTACAGTTACCATGAAAAGTAATAGAAGAAACACTGTTGTAAAAGTGACTAAAACAGACTTTAAAATAAGAGAGGATTTTTTTTTTTCCTTAAAATTTGGGGAGTGTAACTTAATTGGGTTGACAGAAACTTCTATGACAAAATGACAACTCTGAAGGAAACTTTTGGAGTCTCTTCAGGGGGTTAAATTTTCTCTTTAAAAATGTTCATTTTCTCTTTAAAAGGTTTGTTTCCCTCTTTATTAATACAAATATATGCTAAAGATGTTGTTGTATAATTCAGAATAAGCATTGCTAGGGACTTTTTTTGGAATGGAGTTGATAAAACTTTTAAATATCAACACCTGTCATGTTTGTTTCTGTTTTCCAGGTTAGGTGTTTCTCTAGTTCGCCAGTCTTGTTTTGGGAGTTGGCAGAGAGGCAATGTGAGATATATCTTTATTTGAAAGATATATTAAATTAAGCTTTTTTTTTTTTAATCAGTCATCAATTTTATACACATCACTGTATACATGTCACTGTATACATGTTAAATTGAGCATTTTTGATTCAAGGAATTCCTCTCCCACTCCGAAAACCATGCCAGAGCAGATGCCCTTGGGGCAAGCCCCACTTAGGGATCATGTACCATTGTGTGATTTTCTTTGCTCTCAGCTCTTTACATTGAACATGATTTTTCTTTTGCAAACAATCCCCAATTTACTATAAGTGATCAGGAAAATTAGGATGTAAGGTCAACTTTTCAAGGGACAACTCTATTTTGTAATTGAGGGGGAATTGTATTGCAAATTGTATACGTATCCTGGATTTGTTCACATTTTTTTTGGTAAATAGAGATAAGCTGTTGGTTAGGTGATGTTCATAAAGTGACTTGCCCTCTTCCCTGCTCTATAAATATAAGGCATTATATTCTTTGGATTAAAATAAAATCGTATATTATTCTGGTTAATAGACGACCTGATATAACACAAACTTTGAAAGCAGGATTCCTTGTTCTTGATTGGCCGCTGAGTGAATAATAAGACATATCTTTTAAATGAGGCTAATTAAGAAAAACATTCCTTTAAACTTCAAATGCAGGCATGAGTTTTAGGGTTCCCTAGGCAAGACAAATGAGGACTTATATTTATGTTCATTAAAAATACTGTGTTACTCTGCAATGTTAGTTATATGAGTTTGGAAATGGATTTTAAAAGACGCAAATAATATGTGACTTATTACACTTCTTGCAATACTATATTATAGAAAAGGGTGTAATGACTGATAATTTCAAAATTGTCAAAAAAAAAAAGCCTTGATCTCTAAAGGAACTGGTTGATAGGAGATGGCTTTAGCTAGAGTAGATTTTTTTTTTTTTCCTGGCTGTTAATTTGGTGATTCTCCTTGTCACACTAACAACTGCTGGTTTTCATGGTTTCCTTCACATTTCATATCCATACCTATGTGGATATCACAGGCAGAGGCATTTGAAATTGGAAAATCACATGTTCAGGAAGAAAGAGATTCCGTCCTGATTACTTCTGGCAAGGTTTGCACTCCCCAACACCTTACTGCCCTCACTGGTAAGATAAAATAAAATATAAAGTAAAACAAAATGAAATAAAATAAAATAGAACAATGCAATCCTTTAAAACTGAAAAAAGAACCAAATATTTTTCAAAACTGCATTTTGCCCCCTATGTTTTCATTCATTTTTAGTGAAAAACCTTGCACAAACAACAAGCAAAAAAGTAACAAATATGTCCTCATCTTATCTTCCATATCCCAAAGTCTATGAGCATTCTTTCAAATAGACATTTTAGTGAGCAGTCCTGCACCTCTGCACCAGTAGAGCTGGCGATCATAGGAAACCTCTGTTTCTTTATTTCAAATGTAAGAGGACGTCATTTCTCTCCCTCAAAACGAAATTTCTAGTCTGTTTATCATTACATGGGTTTGAAGCCAAGACAGAGTCAAACTGTAAAAGTCAGAAAAAGAAAAAACATTTAGGTCTTTTCCTTAGGGGACTTTCCTGTTGATTTAGTCCCTATCTTCTTTTGTCCTAAAATAAAATAACATCAGTTGTATCCATCAGATACCTAGTTCACAATCCAATAGACCACACTGCCAGCGTCTTTGCCTGATGGCCTGAGATGCATGTTTCTCTAACCTTGACCCACTACCTCCACCCTTTTTGTGTGGACTAATTCTGGGTGCTGCTGCTGAAGCCCAGAAGGGAAACTTCAGGCTAGATTTTTTTCTCCATGGTCCTATCAGCAAGTGTCATCTTGGCCACCCTTTGGAAATACCACAGGGCTCGTAGACATGGAGAAGGAAGGTGTTTCCATTGATCCCAATGATCTACTTCAGGATTAGAGTATTCCTTGTGTACAACAAGACACATTTATAGTCTATTACGGGCAAAATGTTTTGCTAGGTCTTTCATCAGAATATTCTGACCTACTACCTTAGCGTTTGGCTCCAGGCATAGCCTTGGGCTCCACTGAGGTACATGGGGGAAGGAAGACTTAACACACTCCCATGCAAGCTCTGTGTGGCTGCAGGACGGTGTGCTGAGACCTCCAATATAAATCAATGTTACCCCGCTAGAGTTGCTGTGACAACAAAAAGAAACAAGCTATCATTACTCCACGATGGAATATTCCTTTTGTGCGTGTGTGTGTAAATTATAAATATTACTTTTTCTCCCCACCTTCAGCTTTTAAAATGTGGTTTCACATTTCATTTAATGCTAAATGGTTCATTACGTAGAGTAGCAACTCAGTTCTCTTATTACGGTGTTAGCTTTCACTTTGTCAAAATATGTCTACTTGATAAGAAATCTGACAGAAGTTGCTTATGATGGGATCACTAACAGCCATCAGTTTCTCTCTAGCAAATGAAACTGTAACCATGGTGACGGCCTTTTTTTTGCCAGAATGAAAATGAGACAGCACTCTGCTGCAGCCATTAGCAGAATACACAAATGTCCCTCAAGGCAAACATCTAAAGCAAATGGACTGCAAAGGAAGGAGCACTAATTTCTATTTATTTAGGATTTGTAAACCTAGCAGAGCAAGATATTAACAAAGGAACAAACAAAGAAAGCTTAAAAAATCCCTGCTGTTTGTGTTTTTCTTTTGGTTTATGAAACTCCTTGTTTCAAATCTAAAATACTCCAGTCTGATTTCCCTCCTCTAGTATTGAATAATACCAACAAATGTGCTTTTCCTCTACGGCCAGATAGTTCATGGGCTTTCATTTCCCCCTTGCATAAAGGGGAAAAGAGAACTTAATCAATCAAGTCGAAAAAGTACTTTAAATGATAAGGAGTTTCGTCCTATATCTTTTAAACGTGCATTTTAGGGAAAACTATCAAAAACGAAATACAAGATGTCCTTTTTCATATACTTTAATTTTCAAAGAGGCATGTTCGTTCTGATAAGGTGCGTAGAAGCTGATAATAAGTCTATTCTAACACTATCAGCAATCAGCCACGGCTGTCAAAGACCTTTCAAGGGTCAGACCCTTCTCACTGTCTTCTTATTCACCATTAGACCCATCTCACCAGAAACTACTTAGTGTATGCAGATATTCTTTTGACAGACATGGCTTAGGTGGAATTTCTTTAGCCATTCATGATATGAGAAAGTGATTTTTTTAAACTCTTACAGTTAAACCAAAATATTGGTTTGAATGGTTTCTTGATCTCTGTCTTTCTTTTTCTTCCTCTTTCTTGTATCCTTTTCTGTCCCTCTCCCTCTCTCCCTCCCTCCTTTCTTCCCTCTTCAACTATTCTAATGATTAAGCAAAAATAATATTTTTTCCAGGGACTGATCCAGTTTATTTGCTATAAATGTCCACTTAATTTTTAATTTATGCTTTGATCAAAAGAGTAAATGACTTCAGCATACTCTAGGAAGCCCACTAGAAGCCTCCTGAAGGCCCACGGATGTATACATCCTTTTGGAATACTTGCTCCCACCCCAAAAAGACGTAAAGATATCAGGTTCAGGCAATGAGATTTTTGCCCAGCATCTTATTCAGAAGGTCTGAGTTGGGAGATGATGAAGCCCAGTAAGGGGGATGAGCCTAAAAATCTGTGGTTATATTTGTACAATTAACCTGTGTAATTTGTCTGTCAGTGACTACCATGTATGTTCTCTGCATACCCATCTGTTTTCCTGGTTTTTTTTTGTTTTTCCCAGTTGTTTGTTGGGCAGATGATCTGTGTATTTGTTTTTCTTGACAACTTAAGCATCTTCCTCAAAGCACTGTGGATTGAAGCTCAGTTGTGCTGGACATAGAAACTTGCCCTGGCCAGATTAGTCACCAACTCACTCTTAAGCTGCTGGACATCTGAGAGACATCACTATATAATATCTCTAAAACTGGTATCAGGGGTCAACAGGAAAGAGGGTTAGGCTTTGATTTTGAACGTGGGAACCAAGTTTGGTTTGCAGTGTTTCCTTTTTGGGGGTCATCTTTTTATATTTACTGAGTCAGTGTTCTTTGTGGTAGCGTGAAAGCAAAAGTACTTTAACCCATAACAGTAACATTGGCTAATTTTTATCTCTAGCTTGCAACTTATTTTAAGAAATTTTTAATAAAAAGATTTGTCTGTGAATTCACCATATACGTTGAGTGCCTGATGTACATAAGATACAATCTAGACACCAACATACTAGATGAGATATGGTTTGCATATAAAGAGCTAAATGTGCCATAATCACAGTCAATATTTATTATGTTTCATAAGTACCAGGCACTGTGAGGTGGTGGGAACACCATCTAGGAGCCAGAAGAGTAGTAATAAAATCTGTCCTTGGTTAATTATAGTGGGGACAGAGAGCTAGAATAAATGGACTTTATAAGGAAGGGAAAGGAGAGAGTCAGTTAGCTCTCTGAGATTTTGGTATTTCCAACTCAAACATAAAATATAATTTATCATATGTAATTTGTTCTAGGAGTACCCAGTATGATGTAATGGTGAACTGCCTGTGTTTGCACCATTACTGGCTGTACATGTGGGAAAACTGAATGCCATCCATGCAGCCCAGTTTCCTCACCTGTTAAACTGTAAATTTAGTAGCTTCTGGTATTTAGTGCACATTCAATAGTTGTTAGCTCTTTTGTTGTCCACAGAGTGGGATGTATTTTAAAAGATACCACATGGTATGCTTTTCACAGTGATGTTTGATTAATTTATAATTGTCTAATCAGCTCAGTCAAAGTTGTGATGAGGAGCTTTTGCCAGAAGGTAGGTCAACACACTGCTTCCTTCATCCACAAAGGAAGTGACCCCAGAACCAAGCAAAGTGCTCCGTGGCTTAGTCAATGGATGTTCTGGAGCAGGTTCCTCCCCTCCTTGTAGGCTGGGAAGAAGCAGTGCTTTGGCTCCAGCCCACAGTGGAATTTCCAGGGTCCGCACTTAGCATATTACTGACCTCCACATTGATTCAAAAGCAGGAAACTGAACTGAGTCTAAAAGATGCACATCAGAGCACTTTTAGACCACCTGAGACCTTTGATTTTCTCTTGTAGGACAGACACGCAGAGGTTCTCCACGAGGAACAGAGAGAATGCACGTGACTTTATCTGTCCACGGCCAATCCCAGCCCCACGAGCCTGAGGGACTTACTTTTTCCTTTTTCTAGAGGGGTGCTTGGCCACCCACCTCAGACACACCTCAGCCACGTGACAGGAGGTTAAGCCATTCCATCAGCTCCCCCGAGCATTTCTAGCTGCTAAGCTCACTCTCAGTGAACCCATGAGGAAGATCAAATTCCTGGTAATTCCTTGCGGTCTGTATTATCTCAAGGGTAATATCAAATCACCTGACACTCACTTGAAGCCACCACCAGTATAGACCTGCAGCCTCACATTCTACTCGGGTTAAAAGCTGCCTCTTCAAAATGGAAGACGAGAGACTGGCAGCCCGACACGCATGGTTCTTTACTGTCGCTTGAGGGCCATTTTTGAAGTTTTAGTGCAACAGGTGTCTTTGCAAGGGAGGTAAATGAAAATTCAAAAGATCCATATGATTCTAAAGCCCTTAATATCTGAATATGTACTCCGATTGCTTCTCTTTGTCACTGCTCCTGTGCAAGAAGCTTCTAGAACATCTCCATCTGGAGAGTTTTGCATCCCAGAGGCTGACTCATGTTGAGGTCTGAAAGCCAGCAGTGAAGTCTGTTGTGCTTTCCATTTCTCCTTTACATAACTTGCCCCACTTCTTAGCAACTTCACCGGCAAGAACTACTTCCTTATGATGCAAACTGAAACTCCAACTCACCCATAGGTATAAATGACAATTTATAGAATTTACAAAAAGAACTTGCTTTTGCAAAAGCCCCTACAAGGAGTGGGTAAATGTGTCGCTAATGAAGGTATTATATGTGCGTACCATCGTTATGCTTTGGGGAAAATCAGCTTTCCATGTGTCCATAAAATCACTGTCCAACATTCTGAACTATAAGGTTGGCCCGACAACATACGTATCGAGACCTCTCAGCTAGACATCATGGGCACAGAGGAGACAAAAGGCAAATGCCTCAACTAATTCACTCAGTGAGCACTTATTCTGATTCCTACTGTATTAAGTTGACTAGCCATGCAAAAAATAGGATTAACTGTCCAATTAGGGACTCGTGATTTTTTTTTTAAACAATTGAGCTTGCCTGTACCAGGAAGTTATTAATAAAATAAGCAATTCAATTCAAAATAGACAGTAGTTAAGTTGAGAAATTCCATCTTTATCAAATCACATTTCAACTCACCTAAAAGCAATACCAGGCTTCCAGCTTTCAAAATAAATGAAGGCTCCTCAATAAATACCTAACACCCATAAAAATCTGAGCCAAGTGAGTGTTATTTCAGGCTGGTATTTATCCCGAGGGTAAAGTTTTATGGGAAGCATAAAAGAAACATATGTATGTTTCAATACATATCATATTTATTAAAATATTTTTAAGCATTTTTGTGGTTTTCTTGGCAACGTAGAAATTCATCCTTCAAGTAAATTAAGTTACAAACATATGAAAATGATATATACTTAGTTAATATTTCTTAGTAGTGAATATTCTCTTTTAACACTTCTTCTTCTTAATAAGTTGCTTCTTTTTCTCTAATCTTAAAAGACCCACAACCTTTACCTTTATACGTTGGTTCCTTGGTGGTGAATATTCACAGTGATCATTTTAATGATCTCAATTAAGACTAAGTGAGGCAAAGTTTTCAGAAAGCTGATCATGAGGCAGACCTTAGAGCCTCTGGTTTCCCGTCTTAGAGATTCTTCTGAGTCACAAGAAGGTTGGAAACTTCAACTCTTAGGGCCAAATTCTAACCTCTTCTTAGCTCTAGTGCTCCATTGGCCAGCCAGACCCAGCTTGCATGATTTCAGCAAAGTCTCTTCCCTTGCTTTGATTCATATCTACACTTCTTTGAGGTACTCTTCTGCTGGTGCCCAAAGACAGATCTTGCCTCCCCACCACGTTCAGCTCTTGATTTTGCACTCGACACTGCTAGTTTTAATGAATGAGGCAGAAAACAAACACTTCTACAAGACTTTTCATATTAAGAAGAAAGGAGGCCAATGCCATTCAATCTTTCTGCTCACAGATGTCAATGTGGTATTCAAAATGTGTGCAGTTAAGCTCTATATAAAACATTTTGCTGGACTTAAAACCACTACAGTATTTCTCCTAATTTTATAGGTCATGTTGATGATATTGTTGAAGAGAATCCATGGAATGGTTTAGATAATAAATGGCAGGTTATAGTTTTAACAGATGTTTGCATTTTATTAATAATTTTATACATTTAGCCACTTAACGTGAAAGAGCTGGCTTGAGTAGAATTCGAGTACATAGTTGAAAATGCTCTTGCTTTTGTAACTCTAGTAGAATTCATTTGTAACGTCCAGTCTCTAGGTATGTGGCTACCTGGGCATGCTATCCATTAAAATACTTCAAAAAAAAGCATTTGTCTTCCACACACTGTTTCCTAGAGCCTCAGAATATAGCATTTAAAAAAATAAAACACAGAGAATAGAGAAATATGACAAGGGTCAGCTTTTGCCATAAAGCTTATGAATTGTCTAGAGGTATCTTAAAAGGTAGCTCCAATTCACATATCAACTTGCAAAAGTTCCAATTTCCAGTTTGTAGTTCTAGATCATTCCCTGTGTCTTTTTTCCTTGGCTTAAAATCTTTTTGTTACTTTCCTTAAACCAGCTAGCTACCTCTGACTCTCACATGTTCTGAAAACTCCTTGTGCCCCTTCCTGAGCCCTTGGAATTGTTTCTCACAGGAGCATTATATAGGTAGTTTGATGAATTTCAGAGAGGAGAAAACAAGTCATCTACAATTCAATCGTATTACTAACTCTTCATCATTGAGAATCTCCCTTACACTGGATGCTGAGGATGGTAGACTCTTGTAACTGCTTTCAGGAATATGGGAGATTGAGGAATGTTATATTGTGCATGGGGGCTGGCTAGCTGCCTCCCCACATGAACACTGGAAATCTGTAAAATTGGACTGGGGCATTGGAACAGTAAAATACTAAATAGTAAAGAAACTGGTAAGGTCACAATATAGCATTGTACAGAAACCTCACTACCTTTGATCCTTGGAGATTTTTCTGTTTTTCTCTTTTTTTAAAAAAAAATTTAGGGAATTCCCTGGTGGTCCAGTGGTTAGGACTCTGCACTTCCAATGCAGGGGGCATGGGTTCGAACAGTGGTCGGGGAACTAAGATCCCTCAAGCCATGTGGCGCGGACCAAAAAAAAAAATTATATTCACATAGTTCCTAGAGGTATGAGATGATCATATTGTAACTGACTCATACACTTTATTCTGATAAGACTTTCACCAAACTCTTCATCATGATTACTTATCATCAATTAGGGAGAGGTAGAAAAATAATAGAGAAGACTAGATTGTAAGGCTAATGCCAAAGGAATAATACAAAGACAGTGCTCTAAGGACTCTGAAGAAAGCAAGTCTTTCTGGAGGTATAAAGGACTTGACATTTGAACTGAGGTAGATAAAGCTTTAGTAGGAAAAATAGTAGAAGGTAATCCATTCTAGGGCGAGAAACCAGCATGAACATAAGCATGACAGAGGAAACTCAGTGTTATGAATTTTGTAAACAGTAACATGGAGCAGAAATAGATTTGACAATGGAGAAAAATTTGAATCCCAATCCTACTGTGAGCTTTAAAACTTTGAATGTGTTTTTATCTTGAGGTTTCATTTATAAATTTGATGTAATGCCATTTTATAGAGTTGTGAGGATTAAATAGAACAGCTTTTGCATACTACCTGGTTCACAATAAATGCTCAACAAAACATTGCTATGTTTTGATTTTTATGGAAGGCAATGATAATAATTTGAGCTATCATTTTGTTTTCCTAAGCACAGATTATTTCTTGAAATTAAAAGAGAACAGAAGGCATTTTCCCCAATGTTAAACTTCATAGAAAAAAATACTTAATTTAGGGATTAGTATAGCTATGTTTAATCCTATATAATAAGTGGCTAATTGCATATCAAACTCAAAGACTCTAAGGATTGAAACTTAAGTGATACTATTAATATGGTGAACTTGGATTATATACTAATCAGTGCTGGAAGTGAGAAAGATAGTAAGAATTGTGTCTCTTATTCATTGAAGTAATAAATGAGGGATTGAGACAGTTCTTTTATGAAGTAGTCATAAAGTCAAATTTTGGAATCATAATTCATCGTTGTGGTTATTTAGTCTAACTCCCTCATTTTCCAACAAGGAATTTAAGGAACGTGTAGATTAAGACATTAAGGAATGCTGTCTAAATGTCATTCTGAAGAACAGTGGCAACCCTTGACAAATGTTCGTTGGTTCATGGCAAAATAAGAAATGTTTTCATGGTGTGAGCTTTTTTATGAAGTTAAATTTATTTATTTACAATTTTCGTATTATTATTTTATGTTAATGTGTCCACATTAAATAAGATAATAGTGAAGTAAATGATAGTTTTTTCTTTTCACTATCCTTATTAAGCAACACATAAAGTAATCACTTGCTTGTCACCTTATTCCTTTTAAAAAACAGTTAATAGTTCATGAAATCAAAATTCTGGGAACCACGAAGTTAAGCAACTTGAGAGTTTTCTAGACTAATGCGTGACTGACTAGAGTCATAGCACAGGTCTCCTAGCTCAGTACTCTCTCCAAAACATCTCGGTGTAATTCTATTGCGAATCTCATTTATAGGATTCAGAAAAGTAAGTACAATCTTCCTGTGTTCTCTCCTCCTCACTTTTTAGCCATTCTCTTTCTTCACAAAATTTTCCCAAGTTAAGGAGAGTAAAAGAAAACTAATTTTAAAACTCTAAATGCATCAGTATTCCTACCTGATGACTATTCTTAGAATGCTTTATAGAGCAAGCAGTGAATGTAATGAAAAAATTTTAAATTATAATTATCTCTATTTTATTTATCCTTTTCTCTCTGGATGACCTAAATGATAAGCCATGGACTTTTTTGGCCAAGTATGTTTCATGGACATGGATTTTGAATATATATACGTTATCACTTCACAAAAACAACATTTCTAATATACATAAAGAATAATGAATATGTCTGGTCCAAAATTTAGTTTCTCAGTTAATTGTTTGAAATGCGGAACTTATTTTTATAAAGAAATAATATGATCACTGGTAGTTTAGCTTTTTAGGTTTGCTTACAAAAACCCATTTTTAATCCATAATGTAGCTGGATCATATCATCCTAGCTCCTGGTCCTGAATAAAGAAAGGCATTGTTCATGAGAGGAAAAATCCAAAGCCCTCAGAAGCCAAGAAAGGCAAAATTATAATTTCAAAACTTTTAAATTTCAAAGATTTACTCTATATATCATGTTCTTTACGAAACATATTGTTTGCCTCTCTTTCTTTCAACCCTATCATCGGAGTCCTTATGGAATGTGGTAATGAGGATGAGGTATGGACTGGAACATCTACATTTGTGCAGGAATGAGTCAATATGCCCCTTCCTCAGCAAGACAGGAGATGCGATCTTTACTACTCACTCAAGGGTTATATTCCAGTTTGACAGAAGTCCCATGGTGATGGAGCCCTGGGAGAAAGCCCATGGAGGAAGCCAATAATCGTGGTCTTGGCTTCCTCAACTCTTCCCCTCCCCTTTCTACTGGCACAGAGTCTCAGTCAATGACTGTTGTCACCACTCTAAGGTGTTGAAAGTAGCCCTCTCCCACCCCACCCCCCAAAATAACACACTTTCCCTTGCCTTCTGATTCTCCCCTCCCAGACTGTCCCTGGGAATTATTCTTCAAGGTAGGTTGTCAGTCCTCAGTCATTGCTGTTTCTGCTGCTGCATAGGGTTGGGGCTGAAAGATTAGATCCCTCATGGAGCAGAAAGGAGACACTACAACCGATGCCACAGGAATAAAAAGGATTAGAGAAGACTGCTATGAACAATCACATGACACCAAATTGGGTAACAGAAATAGATAAATTTATCCAAAAGAAACAGATAAATTCTTAGAAATATACAATCTACGAAGACTGAATCATGAAGAAACAAAATCTGGCTGCTATATTTCTCCTGTAACTTATGATATGCTAATAGAGTATCCTCTGCCTTTCTAGCTTTGAGTGACATTATAAATGTGCATTCAAGTGCCTTAACCTCAGGGGGTTCCTGGTATTAGGAAAAGGTTGTATTTCAGTCAGTGTGAAAATTGATTATGAAGTAACCTAGGAATATTTTTTTGAAAATTAAAGAAATGGTTAACTTATGGTATTAAAAGTTTATGAAAAAAATATGACCTTTGGCAGAAAATGTAATTTCATCAAATGTTAGGTACCCCTTCAAAATTTACATAAAGCAACAGATACCAGTATGACCATTGAGCCAACTTTCCTTTTGACGTTTTTTGTTTGTTTGTTTTAAATTCTTTATTTTATTTATTTATTTTTGGCTGTGTTGGGTCTTCGTTTCTGTGCGAGGGCTTTCTCCAGTTGCGGCAAGCGGGGGCCACTCATCATCGCGGTGCGCGGGCCTCTTCACTATCGCGGCCTCTCTTGTTGCGGAGCACAGGCTCCAGACGCGCAGGCTCAGTAATTGTGGCTCACGGGCCTAGTTGCTCCGCGGCATGTGGGATCTTCCCAGACCAGGGCTCGAACCCGTGTCCCCTGCATTGGCAGGCAGACTCTCAACCACTGCGCCACCAAGGAAGCCCCCTTTTGACGTTTTTAAGACGCATTTTTATTTTCATAATGTGAAGTTTAAACAGCTAG
Source organism: Balaenoptera musculus (assembly GCF_009873245.2). Classification (NCBI taxonomy): domain Eukaryota; kingdom Metazoa; phylum Chordata; class Mammalia; order Artiodactyla; family Balaenopteridae; genus Balaenoptera; species Balaenoptera musculus. Next base: position 73,884,029 of record NC_045801.1, on the reverse strand, counting down.
AGCAGTTTATAGACAAGAAATGTTTGAGGTAAGAAAAAATTTTGAACACAGATGAAATCTGCCTCTATGAGAAGAAAATGCTTTCATAGTCATACATCTCTAAAGAGAATGGAGAGGGCTAGACCAAGTCTGTGGATTTGTAACAAAGTATGAAGCTGGCCAATTAAGTCAGGCTTATGCTCTTGTTCTACAAATCCCAGGTCACTAAAGAATAATTCACTTGAAAAGTTTTAGTCATGGTACTAGTTTGTGTATTAGTTTCATGAGTATTTTGTGTTAGAGTGTTATTTGAGGACTTACAAAGATCAGAGATCTGCTCTATCTGGAGACAACAAGGAGGTCACTCTCAAAAACCTGCAAAAGAGGAAAACAAGTTGCTCTCTGAGAGTGAGATGGCTCCTAGCCTAATAGACTGCAACAGAAACAAGCTGTCAACCCTAGTATATAAGTTTTGATAACAAGAAGAAAAGGAGAAGATCTTCAATGAAAACATAGAAAATCAAGAATCAGATAAGCACATATGATTGGGTTGTTTGTTTTTTTAATATTGAGCTGCATGAGCTGTTTATATATTTTGGAGATTAATCCTTTGTCCATTGATTCATTTGCAAATATTTTCTCCCATTCTGAGGGTTGCCTTTTCATCTTGTTTATAGTTTCCTTTGCTGTGCAAATGTTTTGAAGTTTCATTAGGTCCCATTTGTTTATTTTTGTTTTTATTTCCATTACTCTAGGAGGTGGGTCAAAAAAGATCTTGCTGTGATTTATGTCAAAGAGTGTTCCTCCTATGTTTTCCTCTAAGAGTTTTATAGTGTCCAGTCTTACATTTAGGTCTTTAATCCATTTTGAGTTTATTTTTGTGTATTGTGTCAGGGAGTGTTCTAATTTCATTCTTTTACATGTAGCTGTCCAGTTTTCCTAGCACCACTTATTGAAGAGGCTGTCTTTTCTCCATTATATATCCTTGCCTCCTTTGTCATAGATTAGTTGACCACAGGTGCATGGGTTTATCTCTGGGCTTTCTATCCTGTTCCATTAATCTATATTTCTGTTTTTGTGCCAGTACCATATTGCCTTGATTACTGTAGCTTTGTAGTATAGTCTGAAGTCAGGGAGTCTGCTTCCTCCAGCTCCATTTTTTCCCCTCAAGATTGCTTTGGCTGTTCAGGGTCTTTTTTGTCTCCACACAAATTGTAAAATTTTTTGTTCTAGTTCTGTAAAAAAATGCCATTGGTAATTTGATAGGGATTGCATTGAATCTGTCGATTGCTTTGGGTAGTATAGTCATTTTCACAATATTGATTCTTCCAATCCAAGAACATGGTATATCGCTCCATCTGTTTGTGTCATCTTTGATTTCTTTCATCAGTGTCTTATAGTTTTCTATAGTTTTCTGCATACAGGTCTTTTATCTCCTTAGATAGGTTTATTCCTAGATATTTTATTCTTTTTGTTGCAATGGTGAATGGTATTGTTTCCTTAAGTTCTCTTTCTGATTTTTCGTTGTTAGTGTATAGGAATGCAAGAGATCTCTGTGCATTAGTTTTGTATCCTGCTACTTTACCAAATTCATTGTTAGCTCTAGTAGTTTTCTGGTGGCATCTTTAGGATTTTCTACATATAGTAACATGTCCTCTGCAAACAGTGACAGTTTTACTTCTTCTTTTCCAATTTGTATTCTTTTTATTTCTTTTTCTTCTCTTATTGCTGTGGCTAGGACTTCCAAAACTATGTTGAATAATAGTGGTGAGAGTGGACATCCTTGTCTTGTTCCTGATCTTAGAGGAAATGCTTTCAGCTTTTCACCATTGAAAAAGATGTTTGTTGTGGGTTTGTCATATTTTCACCATTGAGAATGATGTTTGCTGTGGGTTTGCTATATATGACCTTTATTATGTTGAGGTAGGTTCCCTCTACGCCCGCTTTCTGGAGAGTTTTTATCATAAATGGGTGTTGAATTTGTCAAAAGCTTTTTCTGTCTCTATTGAGATGATCATATGGTTTCTATTCTTCAATTTGTTAATATGGCGTATCACATTGATTGATTTGCATATACTGAAGAATCCTTGCATCCTGGGATAAATCCCACTTGATCATGGTGTATGATCCTTTTAATGTGTTGTTAGATTCTGTTTGCTAGTATTTTGTTGAGGATTTTTGCATCTATATTTATCAGTGATATTGGTCTGCAATTTTCTTTTTTTGTAGTATCTTTGTCTGGTTTTGGTATCAGGGTGATGGTGACCTCATAGAATGAGTTTGTGAGTGTTCCTCCCTCTGCAATTTTTTGGAAGAGTTTGAGAAGGATTGGTGTTAGCTCTTCTCTAAATGTTCGATAGAATTCACCTGTGAGGCCATCTGGTCCTGGACTTTTATTTGTTGGAAGATTTTTAATCAGTTTCAATCTCAGTGCTTGTGATTGGTCTGTTCATTTTCTATTTCTTCCTGGTTCAGTCTTGTAAGGTTATACCTCTCTAAGAATTTGTCCATTTCTTCCAGGTTGTCCATTTTATTGACATAGAGTTACTTGTAGTAGTCTCTTATGATGCTTCGTATTTTTGCAGTGTCTGTTGTAACTTCTCCTTTTCATTTCTAATTTTATTGATTTGAGTCCTCTCCCTCTTTTTCTTGATGAGTCTGGCTAAAGGTTTATCAATTTTGTTTATCTTCTCAAAGAACCAGCTTTTAGTTTTATTGATCTTTGCTATTGTTTTCTTTGTTTCTATTTCATTTATTTCTGCTCTGATCTTTATGATTTCTTTCCTTCTACTAACTTTGGGTTTTGTTTATTCTTTCTCTAGTTCCTTTAGATGTAAGGTTAGATTGTTTATTTGAGATTTTTCTTGTGTCTTGAGGTAGGATTGTATTGCTATAAACTTCCCTCTTAGAACTGCTTTTGCTGCATGCCATAGCAGATAAGCAAATATGGAGAACACCTAGACAAACCTTTTCTTGAGAGAGTAACCTGCCCATCTGATGCTGGTTTTCACGATTGTAAAAACATAGGCATTCAACTAAAGTTTTTCAAAATTTAGCATTCATCAAAATCACATGCAAAGGTTGTCAAAACACGGATTTTGGGCCCCACCACCAGAGTTCCTGACTCAGTGGGTCTGGAATGAGGCTTGAGAATTTACATTTTCGGCCATTTCCCAGGTGAGGTAGATGGTTTTGGTCCTAGAACTGCACTTGAAAAACCATTGCATTCAGCCAGCAGAAACTGCTGCCATTAAACATTGAAACCAAATGAATATCTCTCAACTTGTTTCTTCCTTGTTCTCCATGAACTTGACTATATCTTGCCTAGAAGGATAAAAATATGCTAAACAGGGCAATGTAAGTCGTCATTCAGCATTTATGTTTAGCTTTGTAAATCAATAATTTGGTTTTCTGAATTTATACAGTCTTCTGTGAGCAGAAACATATCTAAGTTTCATTTTGTCTTGATTTACACAATTTGTTGGGGAAGATCCTTTAAGGAAAAGAATTTCAATTTTTGAATGAAATCTTTGGTATCAAGCTGAGTATTTATCTAGAAAATAAATCACAACAAGTTATAAATTGGAAAACGCTTACAAGTACCACAAACACCACAACATCCAGGAAATGAAGAATCTAGATTCTGTCTCTGTACAGTGGAATCTTCTTCTTCTCCACTAGTCACACACCTGTGCTGGGCACCATAGCACAAGATCACATGGGACTATGGCCTCTGGTCCTGCACTTTCATGATGAAGCTATGTGATTCCATGCAAGTGGTGGCTAGAATATCACTAAAAGTTATTCCTACTTAGACGGCTAACAAGAACAACACAGAAGTGATGACAAGCCACTAAATATAATCCACTCTATCCAAACTAATTATATCCCAACTCAGCTGTTCCTTAACAGAATCCCACAAATGCCTGGACCATTTCAATGCCACTCCAATGCCACTGGGGAAGTTTAAGTGGAAGAGACAGCAGTCTTAACCAATTGTAACTAAAATAGTCTATTTTTGTCAGTTCTACTAAGATGTGTGTCATATGAACCCATTATTAGACTCCCTCCCATGGGCTTAGAGGGTTCCATGTTACTTAGGGATCCTGAAACTTGAACTTGTTTATACTTACAGCTACTCCATGGGGAGAAAGAGAAGGAATGTCAGAGTCTGATCAGATGTAGATCCCCAAGTATTTCCAATTGCTGAGTTAATAGAGCTGAGGGTTGGTGATTAGTCAACATGGATTCAATGAGAGAATGGCCATGTTTGTAGCTCATTAGGAGCATACCTTGTGTCACCAAGCACCGCATGCCTAGATTTGTAGAAATTCCACCAGCCTTTGACATTAGTAACTGGGACATGCTCCACTTTCCCCCTTTTCTTCCACACCTGTTGGTTTTCTCCTTGGGAGGTGTGCAAGGAAGTGATAGGGAGGAGCATGAAGTTACCACGAATGTGAAAGGTAGCTTTTGAAAGTGAGCTCCATGGCAACAAGAAGGTCAGAAGAGAGGCAAGCAGTGGAGTGGACTACCTGGGTCTAGATTTCTGCTTTTCACCAGCTGTGAGACCTTGGCCTTGTTATCAATACGTCTCTAGTTGAAATAGAAAAAATAATGGCACCTCCCTCGTAGGGCTGTCACAAGGACTAAAAGAGTTAATATGAGTATATGTAAAACATGTAGAAGAGTGCCTGGCACACAGTAACCACTCAATAAAAGTTAGCTCTTATTATTTGGAAAGTAAAAGGCATTTAAAAATGTGATTTCCAAAGCAGTAGCAGAGATTTTTGGATTTATTTCCACTCTCCTCTTTTAATACTAAAATTAGCACCCTTCCAAGTCCAGTTCCTGGGCAACTGCTGTTGCTATTCTGGGCCATCTGTGATCTTCAATAGCACCAAGCTTGGCGTTCCAATCCACAGCTAGATCACGTCACAACTCCTAGTGATCTGTTGTCTGTTTATTTGCAGAACTGGTCACAATTTGGTCTTTTTTTGTATAAATTGTCTACTTAGCTCTTAAAACTCTGCAGTCGTCTACTGGGGCACCAGCATTTGGATGGGTGTTATAACACTACATTTTCTCTTCATTACAAGTCCTAAAAATAGGGTGCAACTGACTAATGTTTTCAGCCTTCACAGCAAGATTTGGTTTGTCAGGAAATGGTGTGGGAGTAGTTCTCATATGCACTGAAGGTGCAAAGTGCAAAACAAAAATAACTCAACAAGAGTTTAACAGCCCTTCTTGATGTACGTTATTTACAAAGGCCACAATCTGGAGCTCCAGGCAGAGCCTTAGGAAGCTCGGGAGACCCTTCTGGAACAGGAAAAATGCCAATATAGATTACACAAAAGGGAACATGGGATGAAGAAAGACAAGGTTTAATCTGCTATCTCTTCTGTCTTCATCGGTATTCATGTCTGCTCAGGCATCACAGGACTTTGAGTTTAGTCAAACTTGGAAGAATTCTTCAATAACATAATGCATAAAAACATATGGAGAAACTGCTAAACCATTGCTGCTTTCATTTTCATATGTAAAAGTTTCCCCATCCACTCTAGTGGGTGACTACTTTTCTTTCAACTGTCTTATTTTCTTGTATGAAACAAGACATATTGCATTAGTAAATCTTAATTGCATTTTCACTTTCTGTGGTTTTAGAATGTTTGGTAGCAAATATTTTGCAAACACTGAGATGCTTCAGAATCAATCCCTACCCTTCAAAAGAAATTCTAAGTATTGTCAGAAGGCAGGAGAAAAACAGTTGTATTCATTAATATCACTACAACAAAGAAAAAAATGCCATGATGCTTGGTGTATTCTTTATTCCAGCTTTAATAAACATCACATTCTTGCTTAGGCTAAAAGTCTCAGATGCACATAATTAAGTAATTTTGCTGCATTTTTTAAAAATCAAAAAAATGTTGTTGTCTAGCTTGCTGTTATTCTTTCCACTACCAACTTAGAAGAAAATTCTTGCGCCTCTCAATGCATTGAGGATGAATTCTTTATTTTCATGCCAAGGAAATATTGTCACAAATACTTTGTTCAGGCAAAAGAAGATTTAGAATAGCTTTGCTTTATCACAGTTTGCAACGTACTTTTGGAGTTAATAGACTCACACAAATGAAATAACCAAAGACATTTCCCCCTTTGAATTTTTTTGAGTTACTTTCTCATCAAAAGTTTTTCAGTTTTACAGTATGGAAAACTTTCCCTTTGTACTTAAAAATCAGAGGGAGAAAAACAAACTATTATATTTGAGAAGCAAGGAAGATGATGGATTAAAGCAGATGTAGAGTGTTTGCAGTTATATAAGACTATTAGGGGCCCCGCTTGCTCTGGTTTTTGTAATTTGTCCATGTCCTACGTTATATAACTCAATCCGTTGTGAGCCAGACATGAAATAAGCTAATACAGTATTCCATATTTCACTTTGTCAGCAAATTAAGAAAAGTGTAGAACAAACACAATAGTCATCATGGTTCTTGAATAAAGAACGAAGCATTTTTCAAATCCCAGGGAACTTTAAGAGACAGAAGGTTAAGGAGTTTTTTTTTTTTTTTTTTTACAGTGAGCAGATGTGTTTGTTATTGTTGATGGACAAGCTTATCCATTTACTTCAATTAATAACAAGAGTGAGCACATCAATACGTGAGCTTGTCCTGATGCCTTGATTTTTTTCCAATTTGACAGGTAATAGTGGGGCTGGGAAAATGTCACAACAATTTAGTCCTGCCTCACTGGCTTTAACTACTTCAATGACAATGGAAATGCATCTTGCTAAGATTTCTTATGATTCATAATAATGCTACATTCGTTGGCTCTTACAGAGGGTTTAAAATCTCTGACAATTAATGGTTGAAAATCATTCCTTTCATGGGCTGTTCATTTGGGCACTAAGTAAAATCAAGTTAAAATATTTATGAGCAGTATGAAAATGTGGAAACTTTCTTTAGGAACCTGTCTTTTCACATTGAGTCATAAATGAAATCAACTCTGTTTGACAAAAAAAGACCATTTTACCATACAGCCGAGCGACTAACCTCCTCTCGTGTTCTGAAAGATCTTTTCTACAATCTAACAGGCTTTGTCAGAGAAACTCTAATGATTTTTAAAAGCCCATGATCTCCCAAACTTTAGCATATGAGAGCAAATTATGCCTCCAACAAACTTGACAATGGGTATCAAAATCTAACAATTTGCTTCAGTGCTCACTGACCCAGTAAACAAATGCTTTCCTTTTAACATTGAAGCTTGAATGATTAATACCTGTACAGGAGGGGAGGGAAAAGTTAGCAATTTATTTTTTAGGGCAAAAAAAAAAAGCCCATTTATACTATTCCGGGAGCAATGGTGTTGGTGTAGGTGGCAGCCTTAACAGTCCATAAAGGTGTAAGTATCTCAGAGAATGCTTGGAGTGGACACATCCCAGCTTCTGCAGGGCCAGAACAGCATTACGTTCATCTTTGTACTTCCACAGCATCTAACACAATCCTTCTCACACATAAAGAACTCGACAAATGTTTTTTGTCAAGCAACATTCTTCTAGACCACTCCCTAGAGTAGAGGGAACCAAGTGTCTTAAAAATAGATGTACAAAATTTAAACTTTGTTGGAATCATGGAGGACAACCTTATTAATATCTCCCTAAAACTTATCTTCTCACCACTCCCCACTTCATTCTGTACATAATCTCCTTTGTGAGGCTCTTCCTAACACTGAGTATCTCCAAAATGAATCATATATTTTCTCCTCTCTTTGACCAGAGTACCTGTAGATCACCTTAACATGGCACTTATTATTTTATATTTTAACAAGTTTTCTTTGTCTTTGCAACCACATTTGAGATGTGCAGATACTTTTTTCTTATTTGTTATGAAATCATTTGATTCTGGAAACTAGCATATCTCTGTTGCTGAGTAAATGCTCAATAAATGTTTGAATTGCATTGAATTTCTCTGATCGTTTGGACAATCCTATTACGGAAGGCCTACCAACTACTTACAAGGAGACAGGACAAAATAGACCAAAAGCAAATGTTAAGGGTTGAATTGTGTTCCCCTCGCCCCAAACTTATATGTCGATGTCCTAACACCTAGTATTTCAGAATGTGACCTTATTTGTAAATAGAGTCTTTACAGCAGTAACCAAGTTAAAATAAAATCATTAAAGTGGGACCTAGTCCAGTATGATTGGTGTTCTTGTGAGAAGGGAAAAATTGGACACAGACAAGCACAGAGGGAAGATAAAGTGAAGACCCAGTGAGAAGGCCATCTCCAAACCAAAGAGAGAGGTCTGGAATAGAATTTCCCATCACAGCCCTCAGAGGAAACCCATCTTTCAACTCCTTGATCTGAGACCCCTAGCCTCCAGAACTATGATACAATAAATTTCTGTTGTTTAAACCACCCAGTTTGTGGTCCTTTGTTACAGCAGTCCTTGCAAACTAACACAAGTATCCAGTTTTCTTTGCCCATTAAAAAGAAAAGCTAGACAGAAAGTAGTTTGTAACAGCATTGTGACATTGTTGGGGAAGGTTGGTAATATAAAAACTCATATGTGACCTCTACAGAATAACATAGAAAAGCTTGCATTCTTTTCTCCTATAGAAAAACATTATCTTCATGCTATTACTATCTTGCACTAACTCAGTGTTCAAATGCTTTGTGTAATATGAAATGGATCTTCGAGCAGGATGGGAAATTACATTTGCCATAATCAATCAGCCTGTTCTGCAAAATAGATTATTAAAAATGCTTTCATTTGATTACCTGGGTGAAAATATAAATGGAAAATAACAATTCTAAATGTAGTGTAAGTATTGATAATGTGATGACTAGAGCAACTGTATTCATTCCTAACATTAATAAGTTTTTAAGTTTCATTAATGCCTACAATAATACAGTTTTGCTATAATAACCATAATTTACTTAGGCTTATCAACACAATGACTATAGGTTAAACTAAAGGGTCTGCTAGTTTCTGAAATGAAAATAGAGACAAAGAAACAAAGAGAGGTATGTTTACTGAGATGGTATATAAAGTGGGGTGGGAAAAACAAAGAACCCAAAAGAGCTTATTTTTAAATTATTCCTTTAAAGAAATTGAGATCATATACTTGAAAAGGTAAGGTTAGACTTTGACCCGTTATATAGTTTTCTTCTTCAAGGTTTTAACTTGATTCCAGCCTCAGAGAGTTGAAAATTGTTTTCTTTCAGACAAAATCCTGCTCCCATTCTATGGGAAAAAAACACAAGAGTAAGAAAATATAGAAAGTTGTATTGGGAGCACAATAGATTCTTGACTTTAAAATAGCTCATACAAACCTACAATAATAACCAAAAGAATCACTAGTATCCAGATCATATTTCACTAAAAGAAAAATCCCTGAACTGTAAACCCTCATCTACATTACCAAATAAAAACCCGATATGCCAATAAGTGCTTTTCTATCATTTATTACAGTTGTTTTCTTGCTGCTAGATAAGCCATTGCTTCAAAACATAAAATAGAAAAATTAAAGACCATTAAGAAAGACCTCTGTGAAGAGTTATAACAGCAAGAGATTTAAATGTAAAAATATAGAGAGCATTCATTTGATGAAAAAGGAAAATAATAAAACCTTGTGTTATCTAGATTTCTGTCTCCAAAAGCACATTTTCAGTAATTCAGCAAATAATTATTGACCATTAAATTATTTTACTATGTCTTTGCTCATATATTGTGTTTACATATGCATGAAAATATACTACATAAACTCTTATTTTATTCTGAAATGGATCCAAATTCCTATTTTCATTTCTTACCATAAATACATCTTTCCTTAAATATAAGGACTACTTCAAGCCACTTTTGCATATTTCAGAAGTCAATCTAAATCTGTATTGAATAAATAAATAATGAATGATTCCTCTCTTTCATAATTTAATTCTAAATAAGGGATAAGAGAATGCAAGAAAATAATTTGAAGAGAGTGTACAGTCTGCTCTCATTAACAGTTTCCTTTAAGACCTTTCCAAATCTGCCTCAAGTGATTTTTCTTGCCTAAGCCTCCATGTCTGTAAAGAGCATGGTAACACTACCCTACAAAGACCATTGGTTAAACTAATGGCAGTTGTAGTCATTGAATAGACAGTGACTTCAGAAACAGTTCAACAAGATACCATCAATGTTTATTTTCTCCTCTTCCTTTTGTTACACCTATATCTCCACAACACCTCAGCACTGGATCAGTCCAAACATTGTCACTTCTTCACTCTTACACCTTGACTGATGGAAATGAACCACAGGGCCATGTAGACAGGAGTCTCTGACTTCAGCCTTCATACTGCTAGGAACTCTTTCTAAAAAGTTCTTTATCAGCTATGTCTTCTCTTCTTCTATGGTTTTCCAAGCCTATGCTTCTCTTCTCAAAACTATCCTTTCCTCTATCCCCCACTCTCCGAAGATGATCTCCCTTCTACATCCATGAGAAAAATCAAGACCTTCAGGCAATAAGTTTGAATTTCGTTACCCAGTACCTATAAGGAAACAGACATCTATATGCATTTGTGCCTATGTGTCAAAGGTTGCCAAGACTGTAAGGTGAGTCTAATTCACCTTAGACCCAATGATTTGTTAAAAGAATTTGGATAACTAGGGAAAGCTGTTATTCTCATGATTACAGTAAGTTTATGAACTGACTGTATTTTACAGTCATGGTCACTCAGTTCATTATAGTGAAATAATACAGATTAAAATCAGCACAAGGAAAGGCACGTAGGGTGAAGTCCAGAAGAAACCAGGCACAAGTTTCCATTTGTCCCTTTCCATTGGAGTCACACAAGGACACTCTGAATTCTACCAACAATGCTGTGTGATAACACATGTGAAGTATTGCCAACCAGGGAAGCTTGCCTGAGCCTTGATGTCCAGAGTTTTTATTGTGGGTCAGTCACACAGGTTTGCAGCATCCATGTGTCAGCTACTTAGACACCAGCTCCTCCCCTCCAAAAGCAAAAACAGGTGAGAACATAATCGTATTGTCAGGATAAACAGAAATCCGAACCCCTTATTACTACTCATGTACTTTACTCCATCAGTTATTATTTCTTCTCTTCCTTCAATCTCTATTTCTGTCAAGTGCAAATATGCTTAATCTCTCTTATTTCAAAAGTAATTGCAGAGACTTTCATTCTGTCAAGGTAGAGTAACCCCATTCTTCCCAGGTAGAGTGAAAGTAAAAGTATGGAGAAAGATAATCATGAAAATATTAATTTTTTAAAAAGCAGGACTAGTTATATCAATATCAAATAAAGTGGACCTCAGAACAAAGAAAATTACTAGAGATAAAGAGAGATATTACCTAATGATAAAAGTATCAATCTGCCAGGGAAACAAAAGAACCCATAATTTATATGCATCAAATACAGAACCTCAAATTATATTAAGCAAAAAACTGAGATGATTGAAAGGAGAAATAGATCCAAAGTTATGGCTGGAGAAATCAACACTCGTCTCTCAACAATTGATAGAACTAATGGACAGAAAATGAGCAAAGATATAAAAGATCTGAACAGCAAAAATTAGCAAGACCCAATTGGCACATATAAAACTCTCCACCCTACAACAGCAGAAAACAAATTTTTTCAAACTTCCGTAGAACATTCTCCAAAATAGAACATAACCTTGGCCATAAAATAAAGTTCAATAAATCAAAAATAATGAAAATCATACAGAGTATGTTCTCTGACCATCATGGAATAAAACTATAAATCAATAACAGAAAGACAACAGGAAAATCTCCAAACATTTGGAAAATAATCAGCAAACCTCTAAATAATCCATGAGTCAAAGAGACTCTCAGAGGAAATTTTAAAAGTAAGTAGAATTAAATGAAAATAAAAATACAACATATCAAAATAAGTGTTACACAGCTGAAACAGTGGTAAGGGAAACATTTGTAGCACTCAATGCTTATTTAGAAAACTGGAAAAGTCTCAAAATAAAAATCTTAGTTCTGACCTCAAGAAACTAGAAAGAGTAGAGCACAAAATAAGCCCAAGGCAAGAAGAAGGAAGGAAATAAAAGCAGAAATCAATGAAATTGATAACAGGAGCAATACAGAATATTAACGGAACAAAAAAAACTATTTCTTAAAAAAATCAATAAAATCAATAAATGTCTGGGAAGATTGACAAAAGCAAAAAGACAGAATGCATGAAACATCAATATGAAGAATGAAATACTGGATATCACTACAGATTCTGCAGCTATTAAAAGAACAATAAGGGAATACAATGAGAAATTTTATGCTCACAAACTTAACAACTTATAAGAAATGGACCAATTTCTTGAGAAGTGCGACCTTTAAATACTCAGCCAACTGAAAATAGAGAACCTGCATAGTCTTATAAGCATTAAAAGAAAAATTGAATGTATAGTGAAAACTCTCAAAAAGGATATCTCCATGTTTGGATGGTTTCCCTGGAGAATTCTACTAGCATTTAAAAATTTTTATACAACCTCTTCTATAAAATAGAAGGGAACACTCCTCAACTCATTTAATGAGACCAGTATTACCCAGCTAACAAGACCAGACAAAAAACAGCACAAAAAGGCAAAAAACTGAAGACCAATATCTCTTATGAACTTAGACCCAAAAATACTAAACACAGTATTAGCAAATCCAATCCAGCAATATATAAAAATAATTATATACCAAGACCAAATGGGATTTATTCCAGGTATGCAGGCTGGTTCAATAATCAGATGTTAATCAATGTAGTTCACTGTATCAACATATTTAAGAAGAAAAACCATATAATCATATCAGTTGACACAGAAAATACATTTGACAAAATTAAATTCCCACTTGTGATTTTTAAAAAACAAAACTTTCATCGAACTAAGAATAGAGGGGAGCTTGCCCAATTTTGATAAGCATATTAATGAGACACCTACAGCTAACATGGTACTTGTTCAAAGATGAAGAAATTCATTCTCTCTATGATTGGGAACAAGGTAAGGATGTACACTCTTACCAATCTTATTCAACATATTACTGGAAGTTCAAACCAGTAATAAAGGAAGAAAAATTAATGAAAGACATGTAGATTAGAAAGTTAGGGGAAAAAAATTGTCCCTGTTTCCCAGTGACATAACTGTCTACATAGAAAATCTCAAAGAATCTACCAAAAAAACCTTCATGGAAATAATATCTTAGCTCAGCTAGATTGCAGGATACAGGATCAGCACATGAAAATCAGTTGGATTTCTGTATACTAATAATAAGCATATGTAAATCAAAATTTAAAAATCAATACCATTTCAATCATTCAAAAGAAAATAAAATACTCAGATATAAACTTAGCAAAGCACATACAAGGAGCTGTATGTTGACAATTACAAACTACAGATGCAAGAAATCAAAGAACCGAATTTAATGGAGAGACATACCATGCTCATGCTTAGAAGACTCAGTAGTAAAGATGTTAATTTTCTCCCCAAATTTACCTAAACTTTTAACTTAATTCCTATCAAAATTCCAGCAAGGGTTTTGGTAGATATAGACAATTTTATTTTAAAATTTATGTGACAATGCAAGGACCTAGAATAGATAAAATAGCCTTGGTGAAAAAAAGGGAGAAATTATTCTAGCCAATATTAAAGCTGTATAGCTATAGTTATCAATCAAGTTTGATGCTGGCCTAAGAATACACACAGGTTCTGGAGACCCAAGAAATAGACCTGCCAAATATTTCCAGTTGATTTTTGACAAAAGTGAAAAAGCATTTCAGTGCAGGAAGTACAGACTTCAACAAATGGTACTGGAGCAATTGGACATTCATAGGTTAAAAAATGAATCTCAACCTCCACCTCACGCCTTTTACAAAAATTAATTCAAAATGCATCAAAGACTTAAATGTAAAATGTAGAAGTATAAAATATTCAGAAAAAAATAGAAAATCTTTGTGATCTAGGGCTAAGAAAAGAGGTCTTAGACTCCATGATAAAGAGTTCTTTATCATGATTCATAAAAGGAATATTTCATAAATTAGACTTCATCAAAATTAAAAAGTTTTGTTTTCTAAAATACCCTGATAAGAGGATGAAAAAAAGCTACAGACTGGGACATAGTATTTCCAAGCCATATACCTCACAAAGGACTAGTATCTAGAATACATAAATGTTCAATGTTCGATGTTCAATAGTAAGAGAAAAAACACAATTACAAAATGGGCAAAAGTCATGAGAGCCATTTACTAAAGAGGACATACAGGTGTCAAAAAAACACATGAAAAATGTTCATTATCATTCACCATTAGAGAAATGCAAATTGACCACAATATATCATTACACACCTATCTAAATGGTTAATAAAAATATAGAGACCACAGCAAAAGTTGGCAAAGGTGCAGAGAATTAATATATAATGCATATATTACTAGTAGGAATATAAAATGGTACAGCCACTCTGGAAAACAGCTGGTGGTTTCTTGTAAAACTGAATATGCAGCTATCATGTGACCCAGCAATTTCATTCTGGGACATTTATCCCATAGAAATGAAAAATGTAAGTTCACACAAAAACCTGTACATGAATGTTTATAGCAGCTTAATTTGTAATAGCCAAAAACTAAAAAAACGCAGATGTCCTTCAAAGGAAAAATGGTTATACCAGCTGTGGTACAGTCAGACAAAGAAATACTAATCAGTAATGAAAAACAATAAACTATCTATACACCTAAAAACTTGATGAATCTCCAGGGAGTTATGCTGAGTGGAAAAAACCAATTCAAAAGATCTCATACTGTAGGATACTATTTATATTATGTTTTTGAAATAACAAAATTGTAGAAATGGTTAACAGACTAGTTGTTGTCAGGAGCGGGGGTGTGGAAATTAGGTGTGGGTCTTCAAGGGCAACATAAGTGATCCTTGTTCTGATGGGACTGTAATGTATCTTGACTATCTCAAAGATACATTACATAATACAATGTAATATACTATTACCACCAGGTTTGCAAGATGTCTCCACTGGGGAACTGGGTAAAAAGTACACAGGATATCTCTGTTTTCTTAATTATAATTGCATGTGAATGTACAATTCTCTCAAATAAAAAGTTTGGTTAAAAATTTAGATTGTAAAAGCTCATCTTCATTGATCTTATAATTCCCTATAGATGCTATATTGAGTGTACATTTACTGTTACTACTGCCTCAATGCCCGTTCACCCCTTGCCACATAGTTCTTAAGCTAACTCATTGAAATTACCCTCACTAACATTACCAGAGGTCTCCATATGGTCAAAATCAAAGACACTCATCAGACCGTATACTCCTGGGCCCTTTCACTGCATTACTGACCACTCCCATTACCTTAGACCAACTTGTGAAATGCCTGGCTGCTGGGTCCTTCCCCGAGAGCTTTAATCCAACACCCTAGAAAACAGGTCTCCACTGGCTTCTCTCCCACCCCTGGGCTGGCACCCACCTGAACACTCTCAGATCACATCTTCAAAACCATTGGCCCTCAAATTACACATCTGTCATTGGAGGTGGTCTGTCCATATGATCTCAAAGAAACTTACTGTGTCAATGTAGTATAGTCATATATAATGGTGACAGGAAGTAAATATGTAACAAATCAGGCAACACATTTTCATTCAATACTGAATTGTTATTGTGTCTATGTCTGCCTGGCATTATTCATATAAATATGCGTATACATAATTTTATTTATTTAAAAGGCTATAAATCATTTGTGATTATCTTATGAATGATATTAGCTAAATATAGCACATCACATGTCTAAATGAATCGCATTTGGGAGATCTAAGGAAAAATTTTATCTTAAAGATTGCTCTGTGGGTACTTTTTAAAATTACTCTTTGTTTCAGATCTCATTTATTAAATTGAAAAATAAACATGTTATTTTTGCAAAATTTGTTTGCCATTTTCCACTATTTCCCACACGTAATTATATCTGAATTGATTTTTTTTTTTTTTTTTTTATTTATTTATTTATTTATTTATGGCTGCGTTGGGTCTTCGTTGCTGCGCGCGGTCTTTTCTCTAGTTGCGGTGAGCGGGGGCTACTCACAATTGCGGTGCGTGGGCTTCTCATTGCTGTGGCTTCTCTTGTTGCAGAGCACGGGCTCTAGGTGCACAGGCTTCTGTAGTTTTGGCTTGCGGGCTCTATAGTGCAGGCTCAGTAGTTGTGGCACACGGGCTTAGTTGCTCTGCAGCATGTGGGATCTTCCCGGACCAGGGCTCAAACCCGTGTCCCCTGCGTTGGCAGATAGATTCTCAACCACCGCGCCACCAGGGAAGCCCATGACCTGATTTTTATCTTACCCATTAAAACACATGTAGAAAAAATGCTGATTGCCAAATACTGATGTTGTATTTCTCGAATGAATTTTTATGCAGGAATAAAAGTGAAAAAAATAGTTTTTTGAAGGAAATTTTGATAACTGTTGAAAAATATATAACCAGAAAAATCAATTTGTGATGAATGTGACTATATAAAGAAGCAAAATATTTTCATTTTATTTTAAAGGAATTCATCATATTCTGATATCAATAAAACTTATGAGACCTAGATCTTAAAATAAGGCTATTTTTTCTAAGAATATTATTTACTTTGAATAAAAATAACTGTGCTTTTTCTCTGGGGTACTTCAGGAAAATTATTTTGTATAGAAAATTGATTAACACATTAAAGAAATATTTTAACTCTGATTTTTATGTAAACTTAATAATAGTGTGGCAAATTGTAGTTTAAGTGGAAAAGTAGAGGAAAATAAAATAAAAACATTCTTTAAAAAAATATTTTGCTATAGTTCCACCTAAGGTAAAACATTAATTCCATGGCAGAATGAAAAGAGGCTAAGAGTATAGGGTGATAAAAACCCACTTAATTTTATAGGCCTTAAGCTTTGCCAAATTAAATCAGGCTCATTCATTTTAGGGGACTTCTTATTGGTAAGTAATAGTTGTAAGAACGTAAAAGCCAGAAAAATTTAACATTTAGTCCTGCATTTAATTTCCCATTCATGAGCATATTTTCTATTATTTGCAAGGTAGGTAAGAGGTTTAAAAAAAAAAAAAGGACACAAGTAAGAAGAGACATAGAAATGAAAAGTTGAGAGACATGTTCTTACAGCAAAAGACTGACTTTATAGGCAATAAGTCTAAGAGTTAGTGAGAAGCAATGAAAAAGTGCATAATTCTGGAACTATGCTGAGGTTGCCATGGCTCTGGGTAGCTGAAGGACTGTTAATGGATAAGCAATGCTGCTCACCCTTAGCTTCTTTTTCTCTCTTTTTGTCTTTCTCTAGAACTTTGCCTTGTACTCTATTAAGACTACCATTGCGATTCATTAAACACTTGGTGTATTACTGGATATTGGGTGTACAAATGTCAGCTGACTGCATGCATGTTCCCGGTAGTTTGCCTTGACTGCCAAGATTATAAAAGCTCTAAAGTATATTTAACTTCATTTTTATCATTATTAAAAGTGACCTTTTAGACATTTTGCTCTACTGATACCCAAACTTCAGTGGAGGCCCTTTTTGAAGACGGTGTTTGGGCTCAGCAAACAATGGCAAAGTGACTGGTGTAGGTGAAAACCACAGTTGCTGCGCATAGAAGTAGATCCACATTTCTTTTCTTCCCCAAATCTCCTAGGTTGTAGTTGTCAAAGATTTAATAGGAGCTAGAAGAGCTAAACGTATATCTGTAGCCAAATAGAGCGTGGGTAAAAGGCCAATTATCAATGTATTAACTGTGCTTTTAAAATGATGATAAAGCAAACTCTCTTTAGATTCTCATTGGTTTGAAATAGGTTAAGTTTTAATGCAAAGTTACAGATGAATCAGTTATGATCCCCTCACTTTAAGGTATATTCTGGGCTCAGAATTAAACTATATTAAGGAGGCACACACACACAAGCATACACACACACACACACACACACACACACACACACACACTAGACATTAGAGCCCATCCTTGGACTCCCCAAAATAACTGGCTTGGAACAGAGAGAATTTTTGCACCCCAAGAGTACATCCTCCAAACATCTTAGCTTTTAAAAATGTTGCAGGAATGTGCTAAATTTCCAGCTTTTAAGACTAATGACTAGACCTTGAAGCAACGCTCTTCAAACTGCAGGTTGCAACCTATTAGGTAAATAAAATCATTTCAGAGGGTACTAACTAGCACTTTTATTGATACATAAATTAAAATTTTATTTCTTTTAAAAAATGACAAAATAACCAAACCAATAGCTAAAGTAATGAATACTAGTACACACAAATGATAAATAATAATTGAAACAGAGATATCAAAATTTCATAGAAGTCTGCTTTAGACAGTGTTATGCAAATAAATTTTAGAACTGCAAGAAATAGATAATTTTTTAGAAAAATAAAGTTTACTAAAATTGACTTCAGTAAAAATAGAACAATTAAATAAACAAATATTCATAGAATAAATAATGAAAATTATCAGTGAAATACCTAACACCCCCCAGCTAGAAAATAATGGAAAAAAAAAAAAAAAACTAGGCCCAGGTGGTTTTACAGGAGAATTCTAATAATCTTTCATAGAATAGTTAACCCCAATGTTATTTAAATGGTTCCAGATTCATATGAAAAAGAAGGAAAGCTTTCAAATTCTTTATATGGAGCAAGTATAACATTGATTTTCAAACCTGATAAATATAGCATAAAATGGATAACCATATACCAAATTTACTCACGAATATTGAAGTAAAAATACTATATAAGATATTAGCAAAGAACAGGTTGAAAAATAGCCCTGCGGAATTTATTCTAGGAGTGCAAAGATGGTTTAATATTAGAAAATTAATAAGGAAATTTACCATATTAAAGGATTTAATTTTTTTTAAAGAAATGTCTAATACCAGGGCAGCAACAGAGAACATGCAAAGTGAAATAGAATAGAAAGTAATCAAAGATTAGCAGAGACATGTCAAAAGGATATAGGAGATGACTTATCAGAACTCTCACTGGTCAAATTTGGAGCAATATGAGTAGCAAACTAATGATAGTGATGTATTAGAACATATTGAATAAAAATGAATCCATGAGTTCATAGTGATATTCATAGAATGTGTATTTGAGTGGTGAGAGAGAGAATAAATCTTTTCTACACTGAAGACTGCCAGATAACACATGCAGAAGGGATGATCGGATTAGAGAGCACTAGTTTGCAACATGGAGTAAAAATGGTTTAGGAAAGGGTTATTGACAAATGGTAACACCACAAAGTGAAAGATTGTTGGGAAGAGGTCACACTATCACTATGGAACCATCCATAGATTATGCATTTATTAAAAAAGAAAATGTGTCATTACAATGGAAAGATCTGGCGTTCATCATCGTAAACAAGTGATCAAATTTAACATCACCAATAATGGGTCAAACTAACCTTATGTCTGCAATGGGAAGTACACATCACTGCCTATGTAGTATTTTTGAAACAGTGTTTGGCTACAAGTGGCCCAAGGTAGACAAAGAAGTGTAGGAAAGACAATGAAATAATGAACTTCCCAACAACCTTGCCCCAAGGATTGCACCCAAATCCTCTCCAAAGGGAAAACCGTTTAAAATGAGAAAGCATGATTGATGGAAGAATTAGAAACTCATGTGGAGTGAGGATAACTTAGAAGAATTCCACAAGGATCTGGCACTTGAGCATTCTTGGTGAGTAGATTAATGTTTGACCACCCTAAGAGCTGACATCCCCACTTCGTCCGGCATCTAAACTCACACAGCACTCACATTTCCGTAGGTAATGTGCGTGGGACACCACCTGCCAACGGAGAAAAGGATGAAAAACAATTTCTTGCCTCCAGTGAGTGTTGATATTTCTTATTGCCAATATTTTATCTCACTTTAAAAGAACCTGCTTCCTTGTAGAATTACTTCAGGATGAACTACGTAAATAAAATTACTTCTTCTGGGAAGAAGTCAGTGGACTCAGAAAGGGAAATTTCTTATTTATGTGTTGGAGGAATTATCCTACCTCTTGCTGTGGATAAATTCATTTCTCTTGTTCATTTTCCTCCCTTGCTATAGAAATAGTTTTAAAAAGGAGAAATATAGAGAACCAAAAATAGAAAGAACCTTATGTGTCTTTGCTAGAATCCTCTCCTGTGACTTTACGCTGAGCCGGATGATAATTACCGGTTGCTTTCTTCTCAGTGTTTCTATAGTATTCTATGTATAATCTTATTGTAGCATTTCATTGCATTGTAATTACTTATTTACATGTTAGCCTTTACTGTTGGCCTGTAAGTTCGTTGAAGGCAAGAAGCATGCATGCCTTATTTGTGGTGTATGCCAGTGCCCAGCATGATGGCTAGCCTGGTGTAGACACTCAATAACTGTCCATAGAACAGATATCAACCTCCTTTTCCCTTCTCCCTCCCTCTCCTCGGCTCCTGCTTCTCCTCCGTATCTGCTTCAGATCTATTTATGTCTTCACTATCCTATGAGGCCGCTGTAATTAAAGATAGGTCTATCTTTTTTTTTTTGTCTGCATTGGGTCTTCGTTGCTGCGGACAGGCTTTCTCTAGTTGCGGCGAGCGGGGGCTACTCTTCGTTATGGTGCGCAGGCTTCTCATTGCGGTGGCTTCTCTTGTTGAGGAGCACGGGCTCTAGGCGCACGGGCTTCAGTAGTTGTGGCACACGGGCTCAGTAGCTGTGTCTCGCGGGCTCTAGAGCGCAGGTTCAGTAGTTGTGGTGCACGGGCTTAGTTGCTCCATGGTATGTGGGATCTTCCCGGACCAGGGCTCAAACCCATGTCCCCTGCATTGGCAGGCAGATTCTTAACCACTGCGCCACCAGGGAAGCCCAGGTCTATCTTTTATATATATATTTTTTACTTTTCAATTTCCTATGACTCTATAGAAGAAATAGTTCATAATATGTCTGCTTTATATACGCCAAGTTATGTCACCTTTAAAAATTTACTACCACACACAAAAGTTCTCAGGCCTCCATGACTGATGTTCTTGTCAGGAAACACAATAAACTGTGTCTTTCTAGTAACTTTTGGTAAGTTACACACTGTGAACTACAAGTCCTGTTCAATGCTGAGTCATTGACATTTGATTATTAATTTGGAATAAATAATAATATTTCATGACTTCCAAATGTTCGTCTAAACATTTGAATACTTCTTTCAGTTGCTTTAGAAAGATAATCTGTATCCCCAGAGTATCAGATATACATAGCCCTTTAGATGAATCCTCTGGACCTCTTATACAGGGATGAAACTGAGAGTCAGAATTATTTGTCAGGACATAGATACAATGCAAAACTTATTATTATTATTTTTTGGTGAAGACTGTGATCAAAATACATTAGTTGAATTGATATTTCTATCCCATTTATTCTCATACAAAATTATTCAGACTTGATTTTCTTTCTTTAGGAGAAGTTAGAAGATACTAAATTTAAGTTAATTTTCTCATGAATCTTTTTCAAGTTATTTTTATATATCATTGATTTTTATTTTTCTTTTAGAGTGAAGACATAGATAACATATAGATACTCAGCAGCCCTTACAAAGGGTTTCTAAAACATTTTGTTTTCTAAAACGTTTATAGTTGCTTTAACAAAAAGAGACATTTGGAAGATTACAGTTCTCCTAAAATGCTCTACTTTTTCTCTGCTGTGCCTTAAAATCTCTAACATTTTTATAGATCAAAAGATTGGTGTTCAGAAAGTTTTAAGATGTTCAGAATAGCATAAAGCACACAAAGTGAAGTCCATTTCCATGAAGCAAATAGTTTTAATTGCTGAACTAGAGGTTTTAATGACAATGTCCATAAAAATTTTATATATATGAGATGTATTCCTGAAAGCATCATTCAGTTGCTTGTGAGGATTCAAAGCGCTCAATTCTTTCATATTTCTGCAAATGGGACAACTTCTTTCTATGTATAATGTAATCACTGACCTTAATTCTTGTTAACTTAGTAACTGGATTAACCCTTTTAGACTTGTCCAGTTAAGTATTTCTAACAATTCAGAACAAGGATGAACCTAAAATTCTTATTGCAATATGCAGAAAATAGTATATGCTAGATTGCTACAGCCTCAGATCTACTACACATTAAGTTTAGGAAGACCGTACAGAATGAAAAAAATATATATCTCCCAAAAACTCAATAAAGATGATATATTACTTTACTTTTCCCATGTGTTTAAAAGTTCTTTCTCTAGGTATTTAATCATGCTAGAGGAAAAGTTCTATATTTATACATATTGTATGAAATTACATATCCCTTATAAAATACATAATAAACCATATTAATTTTGCCATATGTTGGTGGATGACATTATTATTACTTAACCAGTTCACTCATTTGTAGAGATGTGGATGGACCCAGAGTCTGTCATACAGAGTGAAGTAAGCCAGAAAGAGAAAAACAAATATCATATATTAACGCATATATATGGCATCTAGAAAAATGGTACAGATGAACCTATCTGCAGGGCAGGAATAGACACATAGATGTAGAGAACGGACATGTAGACCCAGCGGGGGAAGGGGAGGGTGGGATGAACTGGGAGATTAGGATGGACATATATACACTACCATGAGTAAAATAGATAGCTAGCTGGAACAGGCTATAAAGCACAGGAAGCTCAGCTCAGTGCTCTGTGGGATGAATGCGGGGGTGGGAGGGATGTCCAAGAGGGAGGGGATATAGGGATATGTAAAGCTGATTCATTTGATCGTACAGCAGAAACTAACACAACATTGTAAAGCAGTTATACTCCAATTAAAAAAAATAAATAAAAATAAGGTATCTGCATTTTAAAACAAGAGACTTCCAGTTGGCAAAAATACATTATTTAAAGCTTTCTTTAATATCCTTATCCACGGGAGCTCTGCTATGTGTCACATAAAAGACAATGAAAAGACAAGACAACTCCCCTCCAGGAAGCTAACAGTCTGCATAAGACAAAGTTGGTATGAACAATCCTAGGAGATAAACTGTTTAGTGAAGCTCCTGGTTAGGCTAGATGAGTAATTACTTTGATGAAGAAAATAAAATACAACAGGAATTTTGAAATGTTCTTGATCCTGGGAGATGAGAAAAGTGCCGGGGTAGGGAAGCAAACCTCAGTTACATATGAAATGTTTTGTCTGAAGGGTTTACTAAAAGTTTACTTGTGGGATGAGTTAGAAAAAGCGATGCCAAACATTCAATTGGAAATGGTTTGCTCCTCTCTTCTAGAATAATCTTTAGTTATTTTCAAACCTGTAGTAAAAAATCTGTTATCCAAACAACTTTGTATCAGTGGTGCCTTGAGGAATGAAGAGAAATGCAAGTGTCTACCCTTGGGACAATGTGAGTGAGGTAGTCAAGATCACAGCTTCAGGAGGTGAGATAGCAAGTGGGTTTGATAATTGAATGAGAACTAAGAATTGAGAGCAAGACATAAATCACCCTCAAAGTATTTGTAAATATGGTCTTTCTCCGGCACACGTAATGGAAGCTTGAGCATTTTGTTTGGATATTCAAGGGTGAGATAAGCATGCTAAAGATTGAAGACCAGTGAGTTAAAAATGCAATTTACAAGTTGCTCAAATACTTGCATTACATAGTGAGGAAAGGATGTGTTTGTGTGTGAGACGGGTGTGTGTGTGTGGGGGGGCATGGTCTGGGAGGAGGGGCGTGGCATGGTGGGGTGAGTGAATGGAGGGAGACAATAGCCCGGGAGAGAAATAGAGTGTTTGAGATTCATGTGTAGAAAGTGGAAGAAAAAATAAACTGTAATTTGTGCTGTACTTCCTCCCTAATTTATCAAAGGTATCTTTGGCAAATTTTCTCAGAACTTTTTTTTTTCATAGAATTGATTTATTTTCCATCTAAGATGAAGAAAGGGCTTGGGCAGTTATACAAAGAATTCATAAAAGTCAAGTGAACTTGGGCAACTACTCCAACTCCCCTCCACCCAAAGGGCAAAGTGTATATAAAACCCAAAAATAATTAGTAAGGAATTTTAATTCACTCTTATTGTAACTGAGTCTTTGTTCTAGCAAAATTAAATTAAAATGTGGCTTGTGCTTTTCAAAAGAAGTTTAAATAAATGATTCTTGACTATAAATAAACAAAATTCAGAGAAATAGAAATTTGGTTTTTGACAGATAGTTATGTTTATGGGAAATCATGCTCTTTTATTTGAAACACCAAAAGGACCAGTGTTTATATGGATCAAATGATATGAGTTGTAATCTGTAATTAAAGCTGGAGTTTTAAAGTAAATATCAACTGCAATCAAGGAATAGTACAATTTAGGAGGTGTATGTGCAGAAGAAAGATGGAGGTATAATTTTTAAAAGACTAAGCACATTTTTAAATAGAAATCTCTCAATGTGGGATGTATTTTTACTACCATTATAGTAGATCAATATGAATATAAAATTGACTATTTAAGTTAAACATATGCTGTACATATCTAGAAAGTCTTTGCTGCATCAAGTAATTAGGCTTAGTAAATTTGAGCATTTCTGAGATTTTTACAAACAATCATGCACTTAACAACATCAATCAATTAAATTTTCAAGGTATCTCAGATGCAGTCAACATTCTTAAAAAAATGGAAACCACTTCTGATCACACCATAGCCCCTCCTCTACGCCACCCCCTCGGAGCCAAAAGAGGTGTTTTCGTTAAGTTCCTGTGTCACTAGTATGTCTTTATCCATGCCTTTTCTAAACCTCTTAAATACAAATAAACACAGAATACAGGCATATTTCTCATTATGCAAGCAGACTTCCACATACATATTCTAAAGAAAAGCACAGAACAGCTGCCTTCCACTTTTTTTAATGGTATGAATAGGGCCTTTAATATCAATACTGAAATGGAAGTGATTAGTATTATTTACTGAATTTTAAAGCACCTTAGGATGTTCAGCCAGACAGTTTATTTGATTGGCTGAATATACAGACACCTCATTTTGGGAAAAATATGTTGGCACAGGCAAAGAAACAGCTATCTGGCTGCTTCACAGACATTTACAGAGGATTTGAACTAACAATTCTGCTTTTAAAAATGATGCTTGTAGAGAATAACATGCTCTTTCTAGCATCATATGGTCTTCTTTACCTAATCACACTCCTTACTCTAAAATTAGGAGCATTGAGGATGATAATTTAGAATTGGCTCAGCTTACAAAAAGCTTTTATTTTTGATGCTTTGATGTATAGTACCTGATGCAGAAGCTATCCATTTAAATTTTAGTACATTGATAGCACAGGATAAATATACGAAATAAGTTGCATTTCTATACCCAGAAAAGAAGAATCTGAAACTGAACTTAATAAAATAATTTCATTTACAGTTGCATCCAAAAGAATTAAATACTTAAGAATAAATTTAACAAAAGAAGTGCAAAACTTGTACACTGAAAAATACAAAACATCGTTGAAAGATGTTTAAGTATTGATATATATATGTATATATACATGTGTATACTCCAAATTTAAAAATAGATCAAAACATGAAAAGATGCTTTATTACACTGAAAATTAGGAAAATGTAAATTAAAAGCCAAGGTAAATGATGAATTGGGAGATTGGTATTGACATATATACACTAATACGTAGAAAATGGATAACTAATAAAAACCTGCTGTATAAAAAAATAAAATAAAATTCAAAAATTAAAAAAAAAAACCAAGGTAAATTCCACCATTAAATTCACAAACATTTTAAATTATGACATCATCATTTTTTTTAAATGTGGCAGGAATGTGAAACAATGGAAATTCTTATACACTATTGAAGGAAGTATAAATTGGTACAACTGTTCTTCTGGTTGTTTTCTTTCACTTGTCTCCCAAATCCATTCTCCTCTGTTTTTTTGCCCTGTTTTTAGTCCCAAAAGGTTGAATCCTGAAGATTGCATCACCCAAGCTCCCTTGCTATTAGCTTCAAGTTTGATTCAGCCAATGGGTGGCACTGGCAGAGAACTAAGGGACTGAGTGAGAGGTCATGAAATTTCTTTCTTAGAACATGGAACACTGGGGTTGAAATTTGTTTCTTTTGATACCACTAGCTGTTGGAAGAGAAGTTAGGCAGGGTTGAAATTTTCATACTCTGATGTCCAGCAAGTTTACCTATAGGAATATATATACCATGGAGAAGCTCTCATATAGGCACTAGGAAACTGGTACAAGAAGGTCCATGGCAACTTTGAAAAAAAAAAATTAGAAACTGCCAAAATGTTCATTAACGTGATTAAAAATTAATTAATTAATTATAAATAAATTGGATACATTCACAGAATGAAGTATTATACAATGGTGACAGTGAACCTATATATCATCATCAATAGATTTTAAAAGCACAACTTTAGAACTGCAGAAGCAAACTGAGGACTTCTGGTTAACAGTCTGACAAATTGTTAACCCAAAAATTGTAGAGACAGAAGAATACAGAGAAGCACAGCTTATCAGGGCAGAAGTCCAAGAGCAGGAACCTGCCACTGGAGTCAGCACTGGGATAGAAACACAGACTATGATGGATGGATTGCTAGAAGATCAGTGCGGACAATCACAAGAAGTAAAAACTCCAGGGTGTTCAGTCATAGAAGGGTTCTCACACTATCAGAGCTTTCACTCCAGTAGTCCTGCTAGGTTCTCAGGGTATAAATTAGATAGAACTCTCCTTGAGCATCTGGTAGGAGGAGGAGAAAATTAACCATTCTGAAATATGTTCAGAACACTTTTTTCAACTTAACGAAATTCTTCTGTCAAGGGAAAATACTTTACCAGAACCTAGCCAACTTTGGAGAAAGGAAATATCTAACTTCCAAGCTATCTAGTTGTCCTGTCTCACATACATGGGAGGAAAAAATAATGCTGATAATCCCTTCTCTAAGTCACAGCTCAGGGACATAGACTTACTAAATGACTGAGACCTAATCATAGGACTACTGAATGCTTCTCCTCCTTCCATACATTACCACCACATCAGTAGAACTCATGTATAATAAGAGAGTATTACAACAGAAAGAACTGGCAGTTTCAGACATCATGTAAGAAGAATTCTCTAGGGAAATTCAAAGATAACTGTGGACACAAAAACAAGGACACCAGAGAAAAGTTGAGTCTCTGACACCTACAGCTACAAGTTAATAGCCTGACTCCTAGCCAGATAAACATAATAGCTCACATTAGGGGCCTATTTATCTCAGTTTATTTATTTATTTATTTTTAAAATTTTTATTTTTTAACATCTTTATTAGAGTATAATTGCTTTACAAATGTGTGTTCTGCTTTATAACAAAGTGAATAAGCTATACATATACATATATCCCCATAACTCCTCCCTCTTGCGTCTCCCTCCCACCCTCCCTATCCCACCCCTCTAGGTGGTCACAAAGCACCGAGCTAATCTCCCTGTGCTATGCGCCTGCTTCCCACTAGCTATCTATTTTACATTTGGTAGTGTATTTTCTTCTGAATTTACAATACATTTGTTCTCTATTATTTAGGTTAGTCTATCAGAATGGATGTGAATGCATTGGAAATGTTATATTTTAGCACAGAAGAAGAGGGGAGAATTAAATTCTACAGATATTGTGCTTATTTCTATATTTATCTGTATAAATTTACCAGTAAACATAATAACAAAATATAAAATTAACATCTTTAATGCATACTGAATGCACTGGATTAAGTAAAAGTCACAAATATAGGACACAGAA
This sequence comes from Balaenoptera musculus, assembly GCF_009873245.2. Lineage (NCBI taxonomy): Eukaryota > Metazoa > Chordata > Mammalia > Artiodactyla > Balaenopteridae > Balaenoptera > Balaenoptera musculus. The sequence goes on along the minus strand of NC_045801.1, from coordinate 73,856,296 downwards.
TAATTTGTTTTTGCCAACTATTCCAAGGTTGGGAACATACCTTTTATTTATTTATTTTGTTTATGGAAACTTCATAGATTAAAAATTGATTCTGACTCTGGAGAATAATTCTGTCATCTAATGCCTATAATAAATGCCCAATGTGGTTCATCAGAACAATTAGTCTTGAAAAAATTGATATACCATAAAATTTTGAAATTATATTCATATTGCAGATAATAGTGAAAGAATCCATTACCCTCTGGATTCTGATCATTGCCTCTAAGAAGTGCTTACTACAGAGAAATGTTAAAATTGTATAATGAAATTTCATAAGCAGATAGAATAGTCAAAATGTGTGTGAGTTATAGATCAGAGAACATCTCATTTTTAGAGATAAAAGTATATTTTCAGGTATGGAATGATATTTACTGTAGTATAATAAATGAGTCTAAAAATGTATAAACTTTGCCCATTAATTCTTTTTTTCGGTAAGAATACATTACTGGTAGAAGGAAATTCTTGTAGTTGAAGACTATTCAAATAATTCTCCTCTCTCTCCCCAAGTCCACTAAATCCCAGAAAAGTATAAATGTTGGCTGCCTAAATGATCCCAATTCACAAAACAGGATTTAACTTCTCCCCTTAAATCAAAGGACATCTTACTAAAGGTATGCTTTAGAAAATTTAGGGTTTTCTCATGCCAGCCTTTAAAACAATCCATGCTGAAGTATGTTATACCCTACTTCCAAACCAAAATTTTGACCTCTACTCACTTTGGGGTATAGAATTCTCATTCTTCATCATTCCCCGGAAAAGGAGGTAAGTACAAATCAAGCCCATGATAGTGCTTTTCTTAAAATTAGACCATACTTGTTATGGTCATTCTCGCTGGCCATATATCTCTTTATGTTCTAGCATACCACCATTTTGCTAGGCTTCTTGAGAACTGTAGAGGATACTCATCACTTTTATGATAACTGTCTTTATATGATGGAGGAGAAGGGGCAGGAAGACTGTCAATCAAAAGGTACCATTCTCTCCACCACAGAAGCGGGTATATAACCTAAAGTAGACAATCAGAGCATCTTATCTTCCTGTGTTCAGTTATGGGTTGGGGATAGACATGTAAGTCAGTTTCTGTATAAATTCCTTCTGGGGAATTTATACAGAAACTGGAAAAGAGATTCTAAACTGTAATCTCTATGCTGTCAATGATCAGTTATCATGTTCTTACATTTATATGTTTACCTTATACTTCATAGTAATCCTGAATTATAAAACCACCAAGTTCTGATTTGAAAACTACATATTAAAATATTTTTCTATCCACATCCATTTAAAAGGAACTAGAACTGCTAATTCCATCCCACATCACTTCACCTTTCTTTGCTACGGATCAATGGCAAATTTACTTTACTAGCTGAACAGTGGGGAATAAGGTGACTCAGGCTGTTAGTGACGGATTATGGAGCCATTATCATCTAACACGTCTATTTGAATATAATGTTACTATCTGTGGGAAATTCTGTGAATTATATGAGGTAAATAATAGCCTCTGCCCTTATTTCATAGCCATATAGCCACAATGCAATCTTCACATACGCCCCTAAGCCCTTAAATGACGCAGTGATAGGTACACTGGGAATAGATCCATAGAATTAACAGTTTCAGTTCAGAGGCCAAGGACTAAATGGACATTGAAAATGAACAAACTTCGAAAAGTCATAGAGAGAAAATGTGGTTCTGAGAAATGAGTAATGTCCTGGATACTCCTTTACAGACATAGATTTTTCATCTTGGATATGTTATTAGTTTACTGGTTTCCTAATACAGACATGCATAGAGAATTGCTAATTAAATTAGGATCGCCTTAATCACCAATCACTGGATATTCTTAAGTGAAAATTTAAGATAGATTTTTGTGTGTATCTATGTGAAATTTTTTGTATTGATTATGCTTACACAGAAACTCATTATAATTCTCATGGTTTGAAATAATTGTGTCCTTCTGGTTCTAACTAAGGCAGCAATTGATTCACTCATCTCTGTACCCACTCTGTGCACAGGATCAGCAATAATACCAGTACTTCCAAACACAAAAACAGACATTGTATCCAAGTGGAAACTACTGTCAGCACTGAAGATTGTGGTTCTTATACCTATTTGACAACTAGTACTTTCCTGAGAATATATAGCTAATCCCTAAATTGGGAAGCTTGCATTAAGACATCACAGCACTACTCCTGGTAGTGGTAGTTTGGTGACTGCTTACTTGTGTTTGAAGGCTGGTGGAGGAATAAGCAATCTGGGCCATTTTGTATATATTGCATTATGGGAAAAACCTATGTATTACTTTGTAATTCACAGAATATACATATGAATACACAGACACATACACATATGTTTATATGTGTGTATGTCTCATAAGTGGATATAATCCAACACACATTGGATTGGGCCCTTTTGGCCCGCTATTATTTGATGTCTTAGCTTCTGCTTCACCGTCAGGCTCCTTCTAGTAACCTTACTCCTCCTTTGTGTTAAGAACTTGATTGTACATATTTGTCTGGCTTTGACCCTACATGCTCTCTCTTAGACAGGATTCGTATTTAATTATTTAATTATTTTTTTCATAGCTATGGAATAAGGAATTTCCACTACCTTCTCTGGTGCAGCATGTCTCACCCATTCTGGCCTGGCCCCAAATAAAGAGTAAGACAATAAGAGGTACGATCAAGCTATTAGGACAGTCCTTCATTTCAGGAGTAGTATTGGTTGGCCAAAAAGTTCGTTCGGGTTTTTCCACATGATGGTACAGAAAAACCTGAGCGAACTTTTTGGCCAACCCAATATGTGTGGGTTTTTTTCTGTTATATACTTATTGTTTCATTGCAAAGACCATCAAAAGCTATTTGCTTTTACCTGGCAGAGGCAACAATATACTTTCCCTACCTTGCCTCAGTGTTATGCCAAATCTTTCACTCTCTGCCGTAACTTGGACAACAGATATGTTCATTTTCTTGGCATCCATATGACATCACATTGGTTTACTACACTATTATCACAGTACATGATAATCAGAAAGTAGCAAACATTAAGAACCATAGATGCCTTTGTCAAACATGATTGTGCCAGAGGGTGGGAAATCAACTATGAAAATTGAAGGGTCTACCTCTGGAAGCATAGACTGGAGTCTGTTAGGACATTCTTTCTATAGGAAAATACTGCTGTTGCATCTTACACCTCCTACCATTACAAAGAGATATCTTCAGATTTTAGAGGAAATATATCACTTTCAATTGTGCTGCTCTGACTCATTTACCAAGTAATTTTTAAGGCTGCTACTTCCGAGTGAGATCCAGAGAAAAATTAGTATTCATAGCAAGTCCAGGTTACAGTGCAAATTGCTTTGCCACTTGGGACTTCTGACCCTCAAATACTTGAAGTATGTGTGACAAAAAGCGATGTTCAATGGAGACTTTAGTGAACTTTAATTGGAATCATAGCACAGATACTTAAGGGATTGGAATAAAGTCATGCTTTCTTCTGCAGATAACTTTCTTTTCTTCTTTGGAGAAATATCTCCTAGCTTGCTATGGCCTTAGAAGAGACTGAATCCATGACTAGGGCACAACAAGTGAACTTCACATTGTGAAATAAATATTCCTGGGCACATCATGTCATAAGGTCGAAATGTACACCAGCAATCCAGCATTGAGTGGAAAGGGCAAATAAGAGGTTAAAATCAGGGAGTTCTGAAGTCACACATAGTTTGTATGAGAAGTGTTTCATACCCTCCGGCATTGTATGCTGCCTTGCCTCCTCTTCAATCAACATCAACATCTCACGGGAACTTTCCAAGTACATGCACTGAATCTTTGAATCACTTTATTTTCCCGTTTTTCCCATAATTTGATTTCAGGGGTTCAGAAATCAAGGCATAGAATTGGGATGTTTCTTCTCGCTATTTAGGAAAACGTATTGTATTGAAGTATGTATTACTATTTTTAAAATATGCTATACTGCTCAAATTTGGCATCAGTAGGGATGGTCTTTGTTTCTTTTTGTTTGTTTCTGATAATACAACAATATGAATTAGGTATTGGACTATTAGTCCCAAAAATAGTCCCAAGCTATTTTATCGTACATAAATCATTCATTAGTGTCTTGTTACTTAAATACATAATTTCTCTCTAGATAGATAGATATCCTTATATTACTTTGATTCCAACTGATCCCATATCTCAAAACAATGCTTTCTTTTAAAACTTTATCCACATTGGCTTTATAATTTCATTTAAATAGATAAATGTTAAAAGAAACTTAACACATATTTGACTTCTAGAAAATACTGTGGGTTATCTCTCTTGTCTCCTACTGATTTAACTGCTAAGTCCTTCCTAGGGGTTTGGTCTTATATCCAGTGGCTTTTCCATCTATGAAAAAAATGTTTATCCTCTTCCTGTGAAGAGATGGCGTATGGTTGGTCCTTTTTGGAATTTTTTTTCTCTTTGCAATATATGGTGATCTATTAATGTCTTGGTATAAATAGTGGATTGGAGTAAGTCTCCTTATGAACAAACAGGAAAGCCTGCATGGATATGAGTATAAACAGGGGTTTTCTTCCCACTTTTCAGATCATTTCTCCATGTAGTGAACATTTTCTCTTGTTCTGATGTCGGACAATCTAGAGCAAGAAGAAGCCGTTACAAACCTTCATGTTATACACTTACCTCCATAAGACCCTATTATAAATTCCAAGAATAACGATAAATAAGATTTAAGGAATTGTCATAGTTTAATTTCATTTCTTTACATCAGTTTGCTTATTATCTCATAAGCCAGAATGGTGATGAGGTGGCTTAATATTCTTTATACTCTTACAAATCAAAACTTTTCATTAGGGCTTATAATAACTTAAATTTTTACAGTGAACTTTACAAGAGAGTTTTTATATTTTAACAAGGATCATTGCTAGATGGATGAGGTTGTAAAAATGATATTTGAAACCACCCAGCTCTATGAAAAATGTTTGGGCATTATAAATTTTCAATGTCTCAGTGGAATTCTAGGTCTAAGAAATACTCCATGTTGTTAGGAAGTTGTCAGTGTCAGAATGGAGGTATACAATATTACATTAATCTTGGAATTCAGTTTAATAACAATTCAGCAAACATTTGATTGTCTCTGACAAACCAGACATTCTCTTAGCTTCAGGGACTAAAGAGAGGCTATAGAATAAAAAAATAGAAAGAAGGAGAGATAAACAAGTACAGAAGTAATCATGGCTTGCAAGACAATTTTAGTGACAGAAATGTATTACCATCAAATGTAGGATAAATTAATTTGGAGTAGAAGTTAAGGGTCATGATTGTGTCTTGATTGGTCACAGAGGGAGGCAAGATCTCAGGAGAATATGAATTTGCTAGCTAGATACAATGGAGTTAGGGGAAAACATGGGAGAAAAGACCCAGATCTGTGATCTGAAGTGGTTTAAATAACAAGTAGTTTAGTGTTGCTGCAGCAAAGAACTCAAAGAGAAGTAAAAAGAGACTAATCTGGAACAATCAACTGGGAAGATCATGGATGGCTTCACTCATCCATCTATTTGTTTATCCTTCCATCATTGAATTTTGAACCATGATAAGGAGCTTGTGCTTTGTCCTGAAGTCCAAGGGAACTTTCCTGAGTTCTGTCAACATTGTCCATCAAGTGTATTTTGGATTAATGAGGGACCAGATGGGAGACAGGGAGACCAGATGAGTCTCCTAGAAACCTAACACTGAAATTATAGAGCAGTAATAGAGAACCTTGTATATTATTATAGAGCACCATATATATATGGTGTAATCCAATACGTATATATATATACACATATTGGATTACACTATACTACAGTATATTATATTATGGTATATCTATATGTATATACTCTCTTATAATAGCATATATATTATCCACTCTGTATAATATTATATATACTTTATATATAGTATAGAGTATCATATCTATTCTATTTGCTATAAAATATGTAATTTATATTCTATTCTCCATCATGTACTTTATATTATAAAGTACTACATATTTTAGAGTATATTGTGAAATAAAAAGACCCATATATATTATAAAGTATACATAATATGCATACAGAAAGTTGTGCCTGAAAACATTGTCCCCAGAATATTAAACATCGATAATCTTTGGGTAGTACCTTTTTAAATATTCCTTGTACTTTTTAGAGTTATTTTAACTTTTTTCAAAGAATGTGTACTATTTTTACAAAAATTGATTTTTTAAATATAAAGTCAGCTATACTAACTTAAAGTTAATTATACAGCAGGTGGAGATTGTAAGTCAGATTTAATAGGCATTTTGGAGGTAAAAGTGGCAACACTGGATGCTTTGTCAAATGTGGGCATTAGGAGTTCCATAGGATTTCTATGTATCTGCTTTTGGTGAGTACATCAGTCTGTGGTTTCAGGAGAAAATAGATGGTGTAGAGACGCAGAGGGGATGAAAGAAGTGAAGACAAGGATGAACTTGAAGTTCCCAGGGAACATCTTTGGGAATGTATCCAATTGAATATCTACACCTCTTGGAGCTAAGAGTAGAGTATGAAACTAGAGGCATAATTTGGGGAACCATCAAAATATATTAGTGTAATCTTCACCAATAGTACTATGATATGTCTTCTATTGTTTCAATTTTTGCCTTTAAAGTCTAATGATTTCACCAGGTGTTATGGGCTAAATTGTATACCCTGCCCCAATTCATATGTTGAAGTCCTAAACCCCAGTATCTCAGAATGTGACTGTTTTGGAGATAGGTTCTTTAAGGAAGTAATTAAGGTTAAATGAGCACATACGGGTGGGGCATAATGTCATAGGACCGATGTCTTTATAAGAAGAGGAAGAGACACCAGCGCTCTCTCTCTCCGGCTCCCTCTCTTGATCTCTGAGTACATGCACAGAGGAAAGGACATGTGAGGACACAGCAAGAAGACAGCCTTCTACAAGCCAGGAAGAGAAACCCCATCAGAAATCAACCCTCCTCACCTTGATCTTGGACTTCCAGCCACCAGAACTGTAAGAAAATACATTTCTGTTGTTTAAGCTACCAGTATGTGGAATCTCGTTATGGCAGCCCAAGCTGACTAATATACTAGGATAAGTGTCAGAAATTATCTTCCACGTCAAGTCTCCTAGGTACACCATGGATCTTTTCAATACATAGTTTTAAGTGTTCACTTATTTCTCGGAAACAGATACTAAAGCAAAATGGTTAAATAGTATGGCTATAGCCACACAAACAGTAAGCAATGAAGACAGGATCCTAATCCAGAACATTTGATTCTGCCCTAGACCAGAAATACTTCCTTTTACCTTCACCAAATAAGGGTGATCAACAACGTCACAATGAGAAGGGACTGGAAGTTACTATTAGAACCCTCTGTATGGTTAAATCTATGCAAGCCTCTGTATAGTAAGTTTATGCAAGTAGAAATAACAAACTACACATTGTTTAAATCTTTAAATCCATATATAAATAATATTGACACAGATAACTCGAGGCTATATGTACTCCTTGGCAATAAGAAGGTGAGAAAAAATAAAGGTTCGATTGGAAACATAGGTATCAAAAAGACGGCCAGGAAGAAGCTATAGAATGAGATGAGGGCTGTGAATAGAGTCATGGGCTGCATTCAATCCAACAGGTGAGCAAAGTAGTGGGTTTCAGATGGAAGAGAAGGCTAAGAAAAGGAGGGGTAGACCTGGGTAAGAATTTGTGATAAGAGAGAAGAAAGTTTCTAGGGGGAAAAAGGGGTAATAGTTCTTCCTTTGCTTAACAATTGAATTGGGAAAACACATAGGTACAGGTCAGTTCATTCCTTTTTGTTTTTGGCTTTGAGCAGATTCAGATTATCTTGATCCCATTTTGATTCAGTTTTGTTGTGACTACAACATGAGTTAAGAAAGGAGTAATGATGTTGGATGAACCTCAGTCCTCCGTGTGGCATGGAAGATCTCTGTAACAACTCTGGCTTCATGACACCAGACAGGGGAGAGGAACAGTACTGCACTATTTATGGAGCTATCGTGTTTCTCTGACTGCCCTTTATTATACTGCAAGTACAGTAGTTTTCACTTTCCCAAACTGGGAAGGGTTCCAGAGGAATGCATCTGGATAGCATTTGCCCATTACCCTCCCCAGAAAAAGAATTAGTCAGCAAGGACCCTATTCATAAAAACAAATTCCATCCATTTCTACTTGAATGTCATGTCTTTATGTGGAGAAGTGTGGAGTGAGCCCCTTTTGCTACATAAAGAATGCTTTTTTTGTGATTAATGGACCTCTCTCCCCCCAACATGTAAGTAGACACCTCCTGATTACATACCTGAGGGAGCTCAAAGGCTACAGACATGGTGAGAGGGGCTTGATATGATATTTCTGGACTGAATTGTATCCTTTCTGAAAATGGATAATGTGTAAGGTACTGGTTTCAAAAGAAATGCATGCTTTTTAAACCATAGAAGGTATTTAACAGGACATTTTTAACATAAAGACAGAAAAACGTACACTCATATTCCCGAGTCCAGTGGAAGTTTTAAGAATCATCTCTACTAACGATCTGTAGTTTCCAGATCTGAGACTCTCAATCTGGTGTTTTACTTCACAAAATTCTAATTCCCAGAAGTCAGGAGTTAATCTTAATGGAGTAATATAGTTTTAATCGCCCCATAAGGTTGATAGATTGGGTTGATTGAAATCACATCATTAGACAGTGAATTTTGGTAGATACCTAATAGTCACTGAGGGTGCCTGAGACATATGGTCTAGCCAGATTATTATTTTCTTTTGGCTGAATGATCATTTTAATGTTCTGTGACATACAGTATACCTTCCCTACTGTGAAATTTATTCAATGACAAAAGTTTTTAACATACTGTAAGTCCACATCATTATATTTCAACTAAGGAGCAGCATACATCTTAGGTGTTATGCTTTACTTCAGGCACTTCAGGGAGATGAGGTGTTTTAATGGAGATTTTTTTAGTGCAGTTTCCAACTGTTGATCTAAGTTCCTGCATAAAAGAGGCTCATGCTGAAGTGAACCTCACCAACCAAAAGACAGCATCGCCTTTAGAAAAATTGGAATTGAAAAAAAATTGTTTTGCTAGAATAGCATTGTAGTTTATTCATGTGGTTATCATTGCCGTGTTTATTGTAGATGCAACTGACTCTTTAGACAGTTTTACACCTCCAGTAAACACACATATGCATGCAACAAAGAACATAGGCAAATCAACTTTACATCTCCATTTGCCCAAATATGATTTACTCTCAGCAATTACTATATGTATATATACTCTAAGAAAATTTTAGGGGCAAAGTCTCTCCATATCTTCTTTCCAATGATTACAGCTGAGTAGAGTGGGATTCTAATCCCAGAAAGGTGAGTACAGTCCCTCCACTCCCCTAAAGAGGATGAGCTCAGCAAAGCACTGTGAACACTTTTCAGTGGGCTGCTTGAATGGAAATATGGAGATTTAAAGGAAATGGAAGCCACACCACTATAAAAATTCATCTGTCAACCCTAGTTGTAATACTACTATGCAGGTATCGTATAAACAGTGATTTCCAGGATTAAACGAGACCCCAAATGTGAGAGTGTAATGAGAAAAATATGAAATGAGATTCATATCACCTTTGTGTCAGACACCTTAATAATCACTTGGTTTCCATCAATTTATTTATCCTCACAATAATTGGATGAGGCAGGTCCCATCCCTCCCACTTTTTAGATAAAGAAATTTTGGCTTAAAGAGGCTAAGTCTCTGTGTAAAATCACACGGTCGGTAAGTGTGACACCAGGACTCAGTTCTCGGTGCATGTGACACCAAGTGATCCTCAAAGCACATTATTTGCCTCAGAACTAATCACGACACCACCAAACTGCATAGTTGGTAGTCATATGAGGCTCTTGGCCATTATGCTTTCCTTTCTTTGGGTCATTTAAAGCCCAATTTGATAGGGCAACTAATTAGTATGTCATATGATTACTTCCTCTCAACTAATAAAGAAATCTGGAACCCAGGTCAATGGAAGATGGACCTGGTCCCAAGAACACAGTATGGAGGATTAAGGTGCTATCTGCCTGCCTTCCTGATTGACTCACAAGATTCCAGTATTGAAAACTCCATATAAAACCCCTTTAGTGGGAATTATCACAAATTACCTCAAAATCTTCTTCCAGTAGTAACTCATCTCCCGGTATTATTTTCTTTCTCATTCTTCTTAGATCACAAACCCTCCATAGGCTGATGAAATGGTCTTTTCTCCTAACGCATCTACTAACCTAGAGCCCCAGGAGAAATGCCCAAGAATCCTCTGCTAATGCCTAACAGTATAATGAGCACAAATTCTCTTCTGCAGGACTTATAAATAAAGAATTCACTGTTGCCATTCTTCTTATAAAATTTAAATCATTTGCATAAAGTAGTATGATTTAAACGTATAAACAAAAAAACCAAAACAATAAACAAACATCTAACTTTCTGTCAATCTCCACTAAACAAGACACTGGCATTTTTATTTCCAAATGTCTCGTGAGGATGGCTCATTGGCTACATAAATATAAATGCACGTATCTGAAATCAAATGTCTGTTTTCAAATAACCAGTCATAGGCCAAAAATGTTGGCGAGATCGCTCACAGATGTTTCATAGAAATGGGGAAAAGGGAGGTCAACGTACTGTAAATACATGTAGTTGCCCGATGCTTCTCTGGTCAATTTCCTCCTCAGCAGAATACATTTAGTGTAATAAATGTTTCATCTGGGAAGCTTTCCAGATTTATCATTAACATAAAAAAGTAAGCACCGTTGTTCTTAGTGGATCTTCTTTCCATCACAGTATCAGTCACATCTCAGAGGCATGCTGAAATGTGTTGGTGAGTACAAAAGGGTCTGAAGAGAAATGAGAATGTAAAAGAAAGAGAAATAAAAAATAAGAGAGGTGTATGGATTTTACAGGGGAAAACCCTCACTTGTGGAATACATTTAAGCTTCATGTCTCTTTGTCATCTGCTGGATGATAGCACAATATATTAGGAATAAAATTTTATCTTTCAATTCCTTTTGGCTTTGGCTTAAGCCAAAATGATCTCTCTTTCCTAAATTCCTATTATATTTGTGGGTTACCCTATCTTGCGTTGTTAGTTATTCTACCTTGTATTGTTTATATTGTTGGTTATTTTATATGCCCTGGAGTCAGGGACTGTGTCTTATATTCTATGAATTCCTCATTTGCCTTGACTGCCACAAGAAAATACTATAGACTGGGTTGCCTGAACAACAGAGATTTATTTTCTGAGGTTCTGGAGGCTAGAAGTCCATGATCAGGGTGCCAGCATAGTTGATGTCTGCTGAGAGCTCTCTTCCTGTCTTGTAGATGGTCACCATCTTACTGTGTGCTCACATGACTTCTTCTTTGTGCTTGCATGGAGAAAGAGAGAGACAGACAGACAGAGACAGAGACAGAGAGGCACAGAGAGGCACAGAGAGAGAGATTTCCTCTATGGTGTCTCTTCTTATTAAGGTACAAATCCCATCATGAAGGTCCCATCATCATGCCCTCATCTAAACTTAATTATTTCCCAAAGTCTCAATCTCCAAATATTACCACATTAGGGCTTCAACATATGAATCTGGGAGGAGCATAAACACTCAGTCCAAAACACTCATTTCACATAACACAGTGCCTTGCCCACTGAAAGTGGTCTATAAATATCAGCTCATTGACTGAATTAAAGAGTTTATTGGCATGATTTATACAATCAGAATTAAAATATTTTCTGTTCATTTTTTAGAACTTTTTAATACCAGGATACAAGAATCTGAGTGATGCTTTAAGTAAGGAAGGGGAATTTTGGTAAGAACTGCATTAGAAGAAAGACACATTTAAATTTAAAAATTTAAGGAAACCACAAACAAAACGAAAAGACAACCGTAGAATGGGAGAAAATATTTGCAAACAATGTGACCAACAAGGGATTAGTCTCCAAAATTTACAAACAGCACATGTGGCTCAATATCCAAAAAACAACTCAATCAAAAAATGGGCAGAAGACCTAAATAGACATTTCTCTAAAGAAGACATACAGATGGGCAAGAGGCACATGAAAAGATGCTCAACATTGCTAATTATTAGAGAAATGCAAATCAAAACTACAGTAAGATAACACCTCACACCAGTCAGAATGGCCATAATCAAAAAATCTACAAACAATAAATGCTGGAGAGGGTGTGGAGAAAAGGGAATCCTCCTACACTGTTGGTGGGAATGTAAATTGGTGCAGCCACTATGGAGAACAGAAAAGAGGTTCCTTAAGAAACTAAAAATATAGCTACCGTATGATCCAGCAATCCCACTCCTGTGTGTATATCTGGAGAAAAACATGGTTTGAAAGGTTACCTGCACCCCAATGTTCATTACTGCACTGTTTACAACAGGCAAGACATGGAAGCAACCTAAATGTCCATCGACAACTGAATGGATAAAGAAGATGTGGTACATATATACAATGGAATATTACTCAGCCATAAAAAAGAATGAAATAATGCCATTTGCAGCAACATGGATGGACCTGGAGATTATCATACTAAGTGAAGTAAGTCAGACAGAGAAAGACAAATATTATATGATATTGCTTATATGCAGAATCTAAAAAAATGATACAAATGAACTTATTTACAAAACAGAAACAGACTCACAGACTTAAGAGAATTAATTTATGGTTACCAGGGGGGAAGTGTAGGGGAAAGGTAGATTGAGAGTTTGGTATTGACACGTGCTATATTTAAAACAGATAACCAACAAGGACCTACTGTAATAAATAAATAAATAAATAAATAAAAATTTAAAACAAGAAAAAACTCAAAGAGAAGGCCAGAATGAAGCTTTATTGTTTTCATTTGATTATTTCAGTTAAAGAATCAATTAAATAGTAAGATCCTGTTATTTTAACTATAGAATCACAACAGTCAGAAAGTCTAGAAAATAGTTATTTCCCTAATTATCTGAAGCATTAAAAGTGAAATGCACTCATTCTATACAGTACAAGATGATCTACTGGATATAGGAAGAAATAATGCAACTCTTATTTATATTTTTATCTGCAAAGGTAAGGAATCAATTAAGCTCCTATGTTAGAGGAGACTTCCTAAGGAGAACATCTTAGTGTGTCTTTATATAAGCATCTTGTGGTGTTTTGTAGTTTATGTGGGCTTGTCTAGTTTTAATGAAGAAAAGTCTCTCCAAATAGACAAGTGGCTTTGAATAATCCCAGGTTAGCTGAGGAAAATAAAAATCATTCTATAGTATTTCAAGCAGAAATAGACTTAATTCAGGGAATGAGGTGATTAGAAAACTATTGGAAGGCCTGAAAGAGTAAAATCACCACCAATTCTCAGTTGTTGCTGTAGAAAACTAGGAAGTGCTGCTGCCATTCTAGGCTCAGGAAGTGCAGGAAACTGTGATCAAGGTCATGGTCACCACTGCCATGGCCCTGAAGATGATGATTGTAAGAGGACGGCATTTGGCCGGCTGTGGTTACTACTCTCAGCTACCTAAGTCCAGGCACCCCTCCTTCCACTACCTGCAGAAGATGGAATGGCTTGGAGCACCCTTCCGCCTTACAAGTCTTCTGAACCGCTTTTTGTTGGTAGAACCTAAACTCTTTGGAGAGCCCTGCTGGCTAAGGAGTCTGGGAAAGTCTTCCGCACCCTGCAGTAAAAGGAAAGCCCAGGGGAGAATGGAATAGTTGCTGAGCATTAACCTGCCATTTCCAGCCAAGAGGAAAATGCTAATAATGCCAACACCAGGAAACAAGAAAACTGCAGAGCTGACACTTTACTCATGGTATGAACTCTGTCAGACATACTGCAATTTTTTTTTTAATTGTTTTTACATATGTATGATAGACATAGATATTCTAATTGAATATGTATGTGTGTGTATTTTTCTCTGTGTGTATATGTGTGTGTGTGTGTGCATATATATGAAAATATTATACAATCATCAAGAAGAGTATTTTAAATACAGATTTCTCTTCACTAGTATTAGGTATGGCTTTCACTCTAAATTGTAGATTGTGATATTAGCTGATAATAATAAGAACCCATGATGCATAAGAATACATTTACAACTTTGCATCCAGAACATGAAAACAATGATTAGGTTGTTTCAGGTGATATTTAAGCAATACAAGCCTTGATCCAGTAGTTTATAGAATTTCACTAAACTTAATGATAAATATTTGGAAACGTCTGTTGAAGTTGTTAAATAAATAATGAAAGGGGAAAGACAGGTACATGCCAGTGGGGAAACAACTGTTCTTTCTGCCATAGTAAAAGTATTTGTAATAATAAATAGAAAATATAGCAACAAACTAACCACATTCTTTAGTTAGTCAATACTGCTGGATGATGTGTATAGTACATTTCTGAATGTTTGTAAAAAATAAATACAAAAAAGGATGCAGCCTGAAAGGTGTGCTATACAGTTCTGTAAAAATATAGATGTTTCTATCATGTATCATGTTATTTTCTAGAATCTCTGCCAATAATGAAATGAATCTAGAAGTAATCATTTTAAGTCACTAAAGAAAAGAGGTCCTAGAAAGATGTAGTCCAAACATTAAAACTTTCATTAATCTAACAATGTTTGAAGGAGAAAAATGTGTAGATATAGAGGAACTGCTCTGACAAAAATAAAAATAGTAATATTATTTAAAGGTGTCCAGAATAAGTTTACAGAGATAGTACCAGATCTGAAATTATTCACAATATTACTCACAGAGATGTTATTGCAACAAAGGGATGTATAAAGTGTTATAGGAGGATCAATGCAGTTAATTTAGTAAAACCTGGAGCTTTAAAAAACAAGAAAAATTTCAAAACACTATATTATCAGATTGGGATGACCATTAATATCTTTTGAAACAAATAGAGATATTTCTCTAGTTCTTTCATGGCAAAGTGTGCAAAAGATTGTTAATTTAAAGTTGTTACACCTTTTTCTTTTTTTGTACATTAACAAGTGTTCCGATTCTGTTGATTTTGTTGGGGGTGATATATAGATGTCAAATAGCAAATAAATACATAATTTAAAAATAATCACATTTAATTGGGCCCCGCAAAAAATTTTCACAGTGAATGAGAAACTAACCGCTTTTCAAAAGAAACAAATACTGTGGGAAAATGATTTGAAATCAATATTTGGAATAATTCCATCATTGTGTAGTTGCTTATTGCCAAATACAGTATGTGGGAACTAAAAACATTCTAAGAGTACACCACTAAGAAACTGGAAAAAATTCATAGCTTATTTTAAAAAAATCAAAATCAAAAGCTTCATCAGATTTTGGCATCAAGGATTATTATCAAGAAAAATAGAAACATCTTAAGGCACTTTTAGGAAAAATCTTATGCTACTGAAAAATAAATATCATGGTTTCCTAAGTGCAAACAATATTCTTCCTTTCTGATCTACTTTGGAGTGATGTTTTTCATTAATGATACCCATTAAAATCAAGCATCAAAATAAACTGCAGTTAAACACGATATTGCTGGAGGTTAATTTGAGATTTAAAAAATTATTGATCATATTTAATCACATTACTTAATATTTTGGTTAGAGTGAAAATAGTTACTCAAGTAAAAATATTATAAAATATTTTGTATTTACTCTTTATCTCATCCTTTTTTGATTTGTTGTGTATTTTTTACAACCTAAAATTACACAATAAATTAGCATGGTATATTAGCTACAAAACAAATTACTCCTAAACTTAGGGGATTCAAATAGCAAATACTTATTTCCCAACATTTCTGTGGTGAGAATGCAAGTGTGGCTTAGCTGCGGGCCTCTGGCTCAGTGCTTCCATGAGGGAACACTCAAGGTGGGCGGGGGCTGCAGTCTTCTCAAGAATTGACATGAGGTGAAGGATCTGCTTCCACACTCCCTCACATGGATTTTGGCAGGTTCCAGTTCCTCATGATCTGACAGATGGAGGGCCTCAGTTCATTGCCATGCTGCATGGGTTTTTTTATAAGGCTGTTCACATTATGGCATTTGGCTTCACTCAGAGTGGATGAATGAGGAAGTAAGAAAGGGTGTCAAGATGGAAGCCAGAGTCTTTTTGTACCCTAATCTCAAAATGACAACCTACCGCTTTTTCCATATTCATTAGAAGTGCATCACTAGGTCCAACCCGTGCTCAAGGCTAAAGGGAACCCATGCTCAGGGCTAAACAAAGGCATGAACACCAGAATACATAGATCATTGAAGGCCACATTAGAGGCTGCCTACTACATACAGTAATGCATGTATACAATTATTAAGTATACAAATACGTGAATATTGAGTTGCAGAGTTTCTGTTTGGGATGATGAAAAATTCGGGAAATAGATAGTGGTGATAGCTACACAAACTTTTTATGTGTACTTAATGCCACTGAAGTATACACTTAAAATGGCTAAAGTGGTAGATTTTATGTTGTCTATGTTTACCGCAATAAAAACAATAAAGTTTAGAGAACAATTTTTTACAAAATTAACTTTCAAATTTTTTCAAGTAACCTATACACAGGAGCCTGCAATAGGAGATCAGATTCTTTCTTCAAAATCACAGAATGTTAAATGTTTGGAGCTATAAATAAATGGGGTTTGCAAACAACATTTTGACTGAAACATACAATTCTTTTTCACTTTTCATAAGGAAGAGAGTAGAGAGGAGTGGCAATCAGATAAGAACTGGGATGGATCTTTGATTTACTTAGCCTCTTCTATGATGCTATATGAATCCTGAATTCAAAAGGTAGGTGAATTTTAGTATATGATTTTAAAGCAGAAGTTTAAACTGAATTCAACATCAACTTATCAACCATTCCCAGCCCTCCACAATGCAAATATTCCTATTCTTGTATTTTTCCCTTGAAAACGGTCATGAAAGTCTTCACCCAAAATGGAAGTCTATTGGCTACCAGGTTTGTCAATCTTCCTTTTAAATATCTCTAAAATCTGTGCTTTGTTCTGTTTTAATCTGTTAATGTGATGTTTTATATTAATTGGTTTCTGAATATTGAACCAGCCTTGCATACCTGGAATAAATCCCACTTAGTTGAGGTATATAATTCTTTTTATACTTCTTTGGATTGGATTTGCTAATAATTTGTCACGGATTTCTGCATTTACGTTCATGAAAGATATTAGTGTATAATTTTCTTTTCTTGTAATGTTTTTGTCTGGTTTTGGTATTAAGGGTAATGCTGGACACATAGAATGAGTTAGGAAGTATTTCCTCTGCTTCTATTTTCTGAAAGAGATTGTAGAGAATTGGTATAATTTCTTCCTTAAATGTTTGATAGAATTCACCAGTGAAGCCACATGGGTCTGGTGCTTTCTGTATTGGAAGGTTTGTATTTATTGAGTCAATGTCTTTAATAGATATAGAACAATTTAGATCATATATTTCTTCCTGTGTGAGTTTGGCAGATTTTATCTTTCAAGGAATTGGACCATTTCCTCTAGTTATCAAATTTGTGGGTATAGAGTTGTTCATAGTATTCCTTTATTATCCTTTTAATTTCCATAAGATCTGTAGTGGTGACCTCTTTTCATTTCTCATATTAGTAATTTGCATTCTCTCTCTTTTTCACTTAGCTTGGCTAGGGGCTTATTTATGGACTGATCTTTTTGAAGGAACCGCTTTTGGTTTCATGGATTTTCTGTGTTGATTTTCTGTTTTCAATTTTATTGATTTTGCTCTAATTTTTAATTTGTTTTCTTCTGCTTACTTTGGATTTAATTTGCTCTTCTTTTCCTAGTTTCCTAGGTGGAAACTTAAACTTATTTTAGAACTTTCTTCTAGTCTAATATATCTATTCAATGCTATAAATTTCCCTCTCCGCATTGCTTTTTACTGCATCCTATAATGTGATTTTGTTTTCACCCCAAACATGAATGCCCTAGTACAGGCTCTCATCCTTTCACTCCTGGGTTAGTAAAAGTACTGTGACTAAATTTTCTATGTTTCCATTTACTATCCCTCTAGGAGTCATCCTTCACACTATTACAGAGTGGCTTTTCTATTCTCAGATATGATCCGGTTACTTCCTTTCTTAAAATCCTTCATTAACATCTTTGTAGGTAAATGCCAAAAACCTTTGTATAACATACAAAACCCTTCACGATCTGAGCCTGACTTCCTTTTCAACCTCATCGTAACTTAAACCCATCTAAAGTAGGTGAAATGAATGAAATATTTATGTAATAAAAGAGACACGAGAGTCGCATGGGATCTTATATAAAATAACTTCTGAAGTCACTTCTATCCCTTTTATCCCAAGACTATTCTGATTTTATCTTTTAGTGATAAAGTGTGGGAAATAGTTGGATCAATGTTGTGTGGAAAAGCTCATTAAGATAGGTTTCAAGGGAACTAATATTGCTCTTATTATTACTCCTTAGTTTCTCTCTCTCTATCCTTATAAAAGCATTTAAATATTTATCTTCCGTTGACTTTATGACAATTTTCTTAGATAGATATATCTGAGAGTGTGTCCTTGTCCTGGACCAGCTTTCGCTTCCTGTGACTTTGGATGAGTCACTTTGAAAAGTAAAGATGATTATGCTAATTATTATTGTTATGAATTACAGCTTCTCCAACTCTGCACTGACATTTCATCAAAGCTTACCTATTTGTTAGCATTTATAGAGAGACATGTTTACGATATCCCCTTGTTACAGAGGTGTTTTGAATACAATGAGGGACAAATATTTTATGAGCTTTATAGGACAATAATTTTTTACTGTCCTAAACAACAAAAATTTATTCATTATTGCCCCTGACATTTGACTTTGTTTATAAGGGTTTATATCTTTACAAATTAAGAAAAGTAATTGTCTATGTTTTCACCCTTGCAGTTTTTTGTTTCTTGCTCCAGATCTTTATTGAAGTGAGACTGTGAGTTTAATAAATAATGTACTATTTAAATTCAGAGTATTATTGCTTTCCTGAATGAATGAATGAATTTAAGCAAATGCTCAGGGTCATTGTGAACTGTACTGTGTGGACATGGGTCCTT
Organism: Balaenoptera musculus; assembly: GCF_009873245.2. Lineage (NCBI taxonomy): Eukaryota > Metazoa > Chordata > Mammalia > Artiodactyla > Balaenopteridae > Balaenoptera > Balaenoptera musculus. The sequence goes on along the minus strand of NC_045801.1, from coordinate 73,837,168 downwards.
CCTATTTGCCTCCCTGACACAGGTATCAAAAGGACCTTCAAATTGCATCTAGTACATCCACCTGCCTGGAAAATCATTTGCTTTTAAATAGGTCTTTAAAAATTCTATGTTTCTGTAATATATTCTATAATATATTATGTTTCCATAATGATTGATGATGTTGAACACCTTTTCATATACTTGTTGACCATTCGTATGTATTCTTTGCAGAAATGTCTATTCAGTTTCTTTGCCCATTTTAAAATTGGGTTTTGTTTGTTTACTATTAAATTGTAGGAGTTCCTTATGTATTTTGGATATTAATTCTTTATCAAATATTTGGTTTGCAAGCACTTTCTCTTATTCTGTAGGTTACCTTCTCATTTTGTTGATTGTTTCCTTTGCTCTGCAGAAACATTTTAGTTTGACATAATTCCACACATCAATTTTTGCTGCTGTTGCCAGGGAAATGCAAATCAAAATTACAATGAAATATCACCTCACACTGTTATGATGGTTAGTATCAAAACAAAACAAAACGAAATAGAAGATAACAAGTATTGGTAAGAATGTGGAAAGAAGGGAGCCCTTGTACACTGTTGGTGGGAACGTAAATTGGGGCAGTCACTCTGGAAAATAGTATGGAGGTTCCTCAAAAAATTAAAAATAGAACTACCATGTGATCCAGAATCCCCGCTTCTGCTTATATATACAAAGGAATTAGGAATTTGAAGAGATACCTGCATTGCCATGTTTGTTGAAGCATTATTCACAATAGCCAAGACATGGAAGCAACCTAAATGTTCATCAGTGGATGAATGGATAAAGAAAAGGTAGTGTATACATAAAATGGAATATTATTTATTTTTTTTAAAAGAAAGAAATCCTACCATTTGCGATAACATGGATGAACTTGGGGGACTTATGCTAAGTGAATAAATCAAACAAGAATGATAAATACTACAATGATACCACTGAAAAAAGAATCTAAAGTGATCAAATTTCTAGAAGCAAAGTAGAATGGTGGTGGCTAGGAGATGGGGGTGCGGGGAGAGGTAAATAGAGAGGTATTAGTCAAAGGATACAAAGTTTTATTTATAAGATGAATAAGTCCTACAGAGCTACTATAGGTCACAGTGCCTATATATGGTTAACAATACTATATTGTATATTTAAAAATTAGCTAAGAGGATAGATCTTATGTTAAGTGTTCTCATCACAAGATAATAAAAATGATAATGGTAATAATAATAAATAAAGAGGTTGGGAAGAAATTTTTGGAGGTGATGGATATATTTACGGCATAGATTGTGGTGATGATTTCACAGGGGTATACTTATCTCCAAACTCACCAAGTTGTATACATTAATTATGTACAGTCTTTTTTATGTCAATCATACTTCAATAAAGTGATTTTTTTTTAATTTCAAATTTGAGAATCACATTAAGATTGTTATTTTTCCAAACTGTATTCTGCTGAATTTCTATTTCCAGGAGCAGGAGCTCTCCTCACTGGAGAGCATGTTTACAGATCAGTTTGTAATATTATAAAGGCATCAGAAACACAGAACTAAATGGAGTATCCCTGAACCAATTAGATTAGCCTGAGCTCTTTCCACATGTGATTGGAGGTGATCTAATTGGCCTGTGCAGTAAGTAAGTTATCCTGAGTGTTTGAATATAATGCACATATGTTTACAATACCAGAACACATGAGGAATAGTTTCATTTACTGTCTTTCTCTTGGCATTACTACTGCTAGAGAAAGATTTCCACAGTGCTTCCAATGGGAAGTGGGAACATTTGAGGTGATTTGTCACAGTTTCCCAAGAATTTTGCTCCGTCTGAATCAGCTGTCTTGGAATGCTGTTTTAAGAGAAAGGTGCTTTCTGAGTCTATCCTTACCTAAATAGTTTTCCATGATTGGTCTCCCACGTGAAAGAAAAAGGAGCCCACTCTCAACAATGCATTCAATTGTGTTGAAAACTATATTATTTTCCCTTTTACCCAGTCTTGTCTTCTGTCTTAATATAAGCAATTGAGTAATAATAATAATAAAAGATTCAGATCTGAGAAAAGGAACATTTCATCTTCATTATTAGAGATACTGTTTCTAGCTATTAAATTCTCTAATTCTCTAAACACATAGTGTGTATATATATATTGCTAGAAACAGAAAGAATGTAATTACATGAATGTTACATTAATTAATGGGATACTTTATGGAGGTTTTTATATTCTGAGGATTGTGTGTAGGAATGAATAGCAAGATGACTAAATAGATCATTTGGACCACAAAGGAACTGTTCCTAATTGCTAACTATTTTTTTTTAGTATTCATGAAATGAACAAATGTTGACAAAGGCATGGAATTAAATTGATAATAGAAAAAGACATCATCTAATTGCAATAAAAATTGAAGAGCAATCAATGTGTATGTATTAAACATTGTGAGAGTTACTTCTACAACTAAGGTCCTGAGTCACTTTTGTTTTTCATCTAAAATATAATAGCCCTCACTATGTTTCACTCACCATTCAGCTTTTATTCATTCAGTAACCATGTACTGAGTACCTACTTCATGCTGAACACATTTTGCTGCCCAAGGTCTCAACAAGAGCGTGTCTCTAGTAGCCAGGTAAATCTGACACCTGCACTAAATTTTAACATCTTTTTGCTCTGAGCATCAATTAACATTGTTTTATGAGTTTGGATAGGCAACACACACACAACTAGCTTTTAATAGTCCATTACACAACAACTGTGCAAGGCAATACACTGGAGAGAATGCAAGAAACAAAATGCTCTGCTGACAATGGGATTCACAATTGTTCCACTATGACAAAAGGGAGGGTAAGCTTTCAAAGCTGCCAGATCCTTGTTCATTTGACTTCTTCATCCTCAGCTCTGCTTCAAAGGAGACAATAGTATGACCACATTATGTCTCTTCTAGGAGTCTGAATTCTGGAAGGGTGTTTCTTCTTAGTGCTCATAGATTTGCTAACCAATTCAATCTTATTATTTTACTGAGGCCAAGAGAGGAGAAATGCCCTATCCAAGGTCATGTGGTTCATTTCAATTCAATTAATATGAGAAACTCTACTGTGTGGTGCCTACTTGTTATGGACTGAATTGTGTCCTCCCAAAACTCATACATTGAAGCCCTAATCTCCAATTTGACTGTATTTGGAGATAGGGCTTTAAGGAAGAAATTAAAGTTAAATGAGGTCATAGGACAGGGCCTTAATCTATAGAACTGCTGTCCTTATAAGAAGAGGAAGAGATACCAGAGCTCTCGCTCTCTACATGCATGCACAGAGAAAATGCCATATGAGGACACAGTGAGAAGGTGCCATTGCAAGCTAAGTAGGGAGGTCTCATCAGACACAAATTCAGCTGGCATCTTGATCTAGGACTTTCTGCCTCCAGAACGGTGAGAAAATACATTTCTATTGCTTAAGCCACCCATTCTGTGGTATTTTGTTATGGCAGCTCGAGCAGACTACGACACTTCCCAGGGTCAAGGAGCCCTGAGAGACAAACATAGGAACCCAGAGTGATGTGGAACAAAGTCAACAAGAGGCTCAGCTAGTGGTACCCGGGGAAGTGCATCGGTTCATGTCCTCGGAGAATCAGACCTCAAGATAGAATTAGATGTGCAAGAGACCCACTGAGGGAAAAACCTGTGAAAGATCTAGGAGAGAGGGAGCAGGAGTAGATGGGCACGACCTTCATATTGTCATGCAGGGCTTGATACCTGTGAAGAGGGAAAAAGACGGAGGAAGGATTAGGTAAGAAGAGTTCTAAACTGCAAGGACAGCTCCAAGACATTCTTGGTCAGGCGGAAGTGGCGAACCAAAGCAAAGGTTACTCGTCTGAGGATTCCTCCCTCGGGATGAATTGGCCAAGTTTTGTATCTCCCACTGTTCTCATTCATTGACTGGGAGAAGCCTGGAGTGAATGTGACCTTGGCATGAACATTGAGGCAGATCTGAAGGTGCAGCAACTGGAGGCTGTATATGAACTGGCCTCCTCCCAGTAGCTTCCCCTGAAGGGTCATCAGAACAGCCTACCTCAAGGGTCAGGAAGTCAGTGTATCAGAGAAAAACCAGGACGTGAACTTGGATGAACTTGTTCCTTTCCAATTCTAATGTATTACAAAGTTTTAGGGATGAAGAATGAATAAAGGTTAGTTATGCTACACAGAGAATTGTAAAGCTTGAGTCTGGGTAGACAGGTAGTTTAACACATGTTTTTAATGCATGATGTTTCTAGTGATTTGTTTTTGGTTGACCCTTGAACAACACAGGGGTTAGTGGCAACAGCCCTCCATACAGTTGAAAACCCATGCATAACTTTACCGTCTTCCCTACCTACGCGAGGTTCTACATCCTCGGATTCCACCAAACTTGGATCCTGTAGTACTGTAGTACATATTCATTGAAAAAAAGTCAAGTACAAGTAGACCCGCGCAGTTCAAACCAGTGTTGTTCATGGATCAACCGTACTATTTTTTGAAATATATTAGTTGACTTACAATATTATGTTAGTTTCAAGTGTACAAAATATTACAATATTATGCTACATTATTATGTAATATATGTAATATGTTACATATGTAACATATGTAGTATTATGTTAGTTTCAGGTGTACAAAGTAGTAATTTGACATTTAAATACACCACAGAATGGTCACCATGATAAGTCTAGTAACCATCTGTCACCATTCAAAATTACTATAGTATTATTGACTCTATTCTTTTTGCTGTATATTGCATCCCTGTGATTTATTTATTTCATAACTGGAAGTTTGTGCCATTAAATCCCCTTCAGATATTTTGGCCAACCCCCTAACTCCCTCCCCTCTAGGACCCACTGGTTTGTTCTCTGTATCTATGAATCTGTTTCTGTTCTGTGTTATTTATTTGTTTATTTGTTTTTCAGATTCCACATATATGTAAAATCAAATGGTATTTGTCTTTCTGTGTCTGACTTTATCTCACTTAGCATAATACCCTCTAAGTCCATCCATGTTGTCATAAATGGGAAGATTTCAATCTTTTTTATGGCTGAGTAATATTTATACATACTTTCATTCATATATTCATTTCCAGGAGTGAAGTTGCTGGATCATATGGTAGCTCTATTTTTAATTTTTTGGGGAACTCTTCAAACTCTTTTCCATAGTGGCTGCACCAATTTACGTTTCCACAAAGAGTGCATGGGGGTACCCTTTTCTCCATATCCTTGCCAACGCTTGTTATTTGTTGTCTTTTTGATGATAGCCATTCTGAAAGGTGTGAGATGGTAGTTCATTGTGGTTTTGATTTGCATTTCCCTAATGACTAGTAATGTTGAGTATCTTTTCATATGTCTGTTGGATAATCTGTATGTCTTCTTTGGAAAAATGTCTGTTCAGGTCCTCTGCCCATTTTTTAATCAAATTGTTTTTTTAATATTGAATTGTATGAGATCTTCATATATTTGGGATATTAACCCCTTATTGGATATATCATTTGCAAATATTTTCTCCCATTTAGTAGGTTGCCTTTTCATTTTGTTGATGGTTTCCTTTGCTGTACAAATGCTTTAGTTTCCAGTGATTTAAAAGCCAATAATAATACTTGCTTTTTCTTCTGTTTATTGTGATGAGATGAAAAACACAATTAATGTGATTTATTCTGCCACATTGACGGTTATGAGTCTAATATTTGCAAATAAAGTGACAACACATCTCTTCGGGTGTGAAGCCATCTGTCATCATCACAAAACTTATCCTTGCTAAATCATCAAACGGTCATGTGCAATTTTAAAGACCTAAGTGGAATGAGATGGGACCGTGGAAACTTCATGAAGGGAGGCACCTACAGCAGAGAAGGTCCCTCTGTGGAAGAAAGCTCACCATATCCGTTATGGACTGAATCATGTCCCCACAAGAGTCATAGGCTGAAGCCCTGATCTCCAATGTAATTGTATTTGGGGATGGGGCCTTTGGTAGATAATTAATTAGCTTTAGATGAGGTGGTGAGTATAGTCTCCAAGATGGGATTAGTGCCTTATAAGAAGAGGAAGAGACAAGAGATCTCTCTCTCTCTCTCTCTCTCTCTCACCACCCATGAAAAAAAAGGTTGTGTGAGCACACAGAGAGATGGCAGTACTTTGCAAGCCTGGAAGAGAAGCTTCGCCAAGAACCGAATCTGATGGCACCTTGATCTTGGATTTTCCATCTTCCAGAACTGTGAGAAACAAATGTCTGCTCTTTAAGCCACTCATTCTACCGAGTGGTATTTTGTTACCAAAGTCCAAGCTCACCAAGGCACACCCTTAGTTCAGCTAAAGCAACTTCCACAAGAAAGCTCTCCCTCTCTGAATTTGGAGTCTTCATTACAAGAGACAGAATAGAGAACCCTCAGAACAAACAGGAGTTGTTCTCTTCAGAAAGCAGGTTCCTTATTGCAGAAACACCTCCCCGAAGGCTGGAAATACATCAGGGTGTCTAGCTTCTCCATGCTAAGCTGAGTTCATGGCAGCGTTTGTAGCTCTTCATTCATTGTTGACATTATGGTTTCATTTTTGCTTCCATGAGCCTCCAGCAGAATGGGGCTTCCATTTGTCCATCGTCTAACCCCCTGCTGCAACTCTGGAGAGTCTGAGATAATGATAGGAGGCATTAACAAAGATAATAAGAAATGAAATATATGTGCCCTGGGCATTGTGTTATTTCTATGTGTGTGAACAGATGATAATAAACGCTTTCTTCCATAAATGACCCTGGAGCCCTTTAACTACTATCACCAAAGAGTCCTTGTAATGACTTGGAAGATAGTTTGGCGCAGAGGATACCAGAGCTAATGGGTAGTGGGGAGCTTCCAGGGGACAGTGGTCCCTTTGAAATCTTTCACAACTTTCTTGCCAGTGCTTATCAGACACAGAGAGGAAACAAAAGTCTCTGGGGGTGACTCAAGGTCATGACTGGCAGAGTGGACTTATGCTGTTGAAATATGCCATAGGTCTAAAATATGCTGCATATGCTGATCTGCAAAAGTTCAGTGGAATGTAATGACTCAGAAGTGTTGAGCATTCCAAAACACAAGTTTTGCTAAGTTCTCTACTTTCTAAGTTGTACTGGAGTACTTGTTTATAGCTCCGTGCCAGAAAAAGAATATAAAACAGATTTTTTCTTTTGATTCAGACTAATATACTCATTACTAAGAAGGGGAAAAACATATCATTATACCCAGAGTCATTTCCTTATTAGGATGGAACAATAGTTTATAGGCCACAAAAGGATATTGTGCATGGTGACAAGGCTCAAATATGACTGGCTTGATGGAATGTTTCACATATTTTATACATTTCAAAAGCTCAGCTAATACTTCATAAATTTAGGTGAAATATTTGTTCTTTTCACAAAAATGTGTTTCTCTGTGCTTTTTCTTGTTCAAATAATTGACCAGAGTCCAGGCTTTGGGAGACAGCATTCAAACACAATTCATTTTCATAATTGAAGAAAGAAATATCAGCTCTGAGTGGTTTTTTTGTTTTGTTTTATAATTGTACTAAAAATTGGGTATTCCTGAGCTCCTGCTGCCTGGGCAGTACTTCCTAATTTCAAGCTGATGCTGAAAACCTAGACCTGGGGAAAGAGCTTCCAAACAAACACAAACATATGCCCCTCAATCTCATTCTTTTTATTAACATTAGCACTTGTAAGGCATTACTGCAATAGGCAATTTACTGTTGGTTTTAACTGATATTATATATTTTTGGCTTCTTTGGTGATTCAGGCTTATCGCATGGATCATGAAAGAGGGCTGGCCCAGGAGTGAGCAGGCCAGTTCTTATCTGACTCTGCATTAACCAGGAAAAATCACTTTTTCTCTAAGCTGAAAAAAGAAGCAGGAGGGGCAGTAGTCTCTTATTTCGTCGGGATGCTTTGCGTAGATTTAAATGTAGTTACAGGTATGAAACAATTAAAATATGGCTAGACACGTGGTTGGAAGAATTGACAATTTCCTACCACTTAATTTCCTACCCTCTCATGCCTTGAACACTCAGGGAGGTCCTGACTGGCAGCAGAGATAAAGTTGGCATCACCAGCATTCTTTCTTATCGCCCATCCTCAATGTTATTTTATTTTGCCAAACAGCACTAACTCTCTCTGAGGAAAGCACACCACCAAACCGGCATATTCCAGCACAGCTGAAGAGAAAACCTCCATGAACCCACGTGGAGAGGCAGAGGATCCGAGGAGCCAATTAGTTCTTGGAGAACAACTCACACAGGCACAGACCTAAGTCCCCCAGACCTTGATGGAAGATGCGGGTCAACCCCTGAACACGCTGCAAGCCCTTCTCAGCTTCATATTCAGTGCAAATTCCTTCCGAGAAATGAACTGATTTTTTTTTTTCCTGAGATTTGTTGCTTCTAGGGATGAGATGAGACATTCAAACCCATTTCCCTAGAGGCTCAAACCAAATTTGAAACTAGCAGAGGAACAGTGAAAGCCCAATAATTTCACCAGCTGGCTCTCCCACAATAATCTAACATCGTATGGGAAGCTGTAATATGTTGTGTGATTACTTCCTCTCTTTTATTTGTTTGCTTTTCCTCCTCTATTTGTGAAGAACAATATAAATATATAATGTTTTCAGGGTTGGAAACGAGTCTATTCAAAGCTGGGTTATTTTATTTCTGAATACTTTGAACGGGAACTTACAATTTTCGTTCTCCCCCATGTAAAAGATAAAGAAAGAGTAACCACAGAGCTAGGTACATAATGATTAGAACAAGTAATTATTTTATTGGAATCCTGCATGCTCTGGGTTATTAGGTTGCTGGTTTTCTGTAACATTCAACTCTTTTCAAACAGTGAAATCTGTTCAGTTTTTATTAGAAACATGATGATATTTCAGCCAGAGTTTAATCTTCTACTCAAATTATATGTCTCTAGCCCATAATTCAGTAAAGAATGAATGCATATAGTATAATTGTTTCATTTCCAATATTACATACATTTTTCTAAAATACATATAGACATATATCTGCATAAAAATTTGAGCATGCAACCCCCATCATAATACAGATATCTTGGGTTTGAGAAGTTTTGCATATTCTTTGAAACATGCAATATGAATTATACAGAAAAGTACAAACACATTTGATGTTTAAATGCCTTTTTTCCTGCGAGGTATTTTAATATAACATTAGTTATAATAATAATAATCTGAATATTATTTCTAAACTAGATAGATTTTTAATCCATAGTTTCATTTATTTCCATCCAATCCTCCCTGATCTCTATAAAATATTACAGAGTGTACTCCACCCCCATGCTATCTTACTACTGATTGGCCCACACAATACTTCTCAAGCATTCGTCTGCTGTGTGCTGTGACAGGTGCTGGTCTGACAACAGTAACAAGTGACACAGGCTGCTGCCCAAGGACCCTATGACTCAGGCAGGTGCTCAGATATTGCAGGAAGAAATTTCAATAAGCAAGAGTACAAATTTTTTCCATAATAACTATTTCTCTTTTAAGTCGCCATTCTATTAGTTAATTGAAATTTAATCAATTTAACAACAACTCCCTACTACACTCCTTGCTTTGCCCAGGCCATGTCTGTGTTCTCGGGTTCATATAGTACCCAGGGATTGCTGGGGGGCTCTGTCCTGGGCTGGTCCCTGTGCACAACAGCATTGCCTGGGATGTCCTTCTCCTGTCAAGTGTTCCTTCATCCATCCATCACTCTAAAGACCTTGTTCCAGCTACTAAGCCCTGTCAGGCTCTCTGCCCCTTCTGTTATCCTCTTCGGGTTCATAGTACTGCATTGTTTCTCTCATGTCACTTGGGGTGAAAGGCCACTTACTGGAGCCAACAAAGCCTCTTCATCCCCTGCGTCCTGATCTCTGACACTCAAATCCTCTCATGCGTGAGGTGCCCAGGTCCCTCTGCCTTGGCACACAGGCATTTCTACTCTTCTCTTCCCACACCCACATATGGGAAAACTGAGGCTTTGTCACCTCTCCCAGGTCTGACAGACAAGGTCTCTCTTCTCCCAGACCCACGTGAAGTGTCCGTTGTCCCCTCTGCTGGTGGGACCTGTAACTCCATTCACAAGAACACCCATCAGCACACACCCTTCCTGACTTCCCCTGCAACTCCCCTCCCATCAATCCAGGGAATCCTTTCTGGACTGGAGTTGAGAGCTACCAGAAGCCTTGCTCCAACTCTCCATCCTCTGAGTTCCCCTGGACCTCAGCTCTTGAAATACAAAAGACTTTTCTCTGCTGTAAATCCTTTCCCTGAAACAAACTTCTTATTGACAAAAGAGGAAAGAGATCACAGGCTCAAAGGAAGTATGAGAGAGGAAGGCGGACTTATCGGTTACATCAAAGTATTTATGTAGACTATGTAGCCTAGCAGGATTCATGATTGGGAGAAACACTAGTTAAAAGGAGGTCACTTCACTTGATTTGCACAGACAATGAAATCACTGAGCAACCAAAGTCAGAGCTGAGACCTAGAAGGTTAATAAACGCTAGTTGGGCAAAGGGAAAATCTGTTCTAAGCATAGGCACACCAAGGCATGGATGCTAAGAGCACACAGAACTTTCTAGAAACTAAAAGAAGTTCAGGATAACTAGAATATAGTGTAGTAGAAGGAGACTGAGAGAATAAGGATCACGGGGAAGAATCCTGTGGTAGCTGCAGAGATAAACTCGGTTCAGCAGACATCTCTGGTTGCTTAGCACAGCCACTCTTCTTCCTTGTTAAGGAATCCCATGTTTATTCAGGACTAACTGTGCTTAGTCCTAGAGGGTGAATCATGACTAACATGAGCCAATCACAGCAATCTCGTGCAAGCGATTGGTGTAAGGGTGGTTGAAATATCAAGTCTGGTCAACCAGCCACAAAAGCATGTCAGCTGAAGACTTGAGAAAAAGTTTTCTCCCTGATACTAGAGAGGTGTGGGAGGTGAATGGAGAGCATTCTTTTTCTCACGCTGTCCTTCCTGCTTTTGAATATAATTGTTCATTGTTCTGATGTCAGGAACTAGAGCATATAAAATGTGAACACAGGGCAACAAATTTCCAGATGGAAGACAAGATGCTTATGATGTGAAAAGATAGAAAGAGCTGGGGTTCTTGGCTGAGGCAGGAACTCAAACTGGAACTGTTTACCTTGGGATATTCTATCAATGAATATCGTTATGGAGTAGACCAGTATTAGTTAGATATTCGGTACAACTAAATTCTTCCCACCATGGTAAGAAACTTCAGGATTTTGCAAAGGGAGCATATAGCATTGGGGCCAAGTGTGGGAAGATGTTCTGCAGACAAATGTGAAGACCCACATTAAAGAAAAAGCATAATATGGACAATGGAGCAAATTGAAAGAAATTTAGTATGGTTGGAATTTAAAATGCGTTTTAAGAAATGAAGTTGAGATATAGGCACAAACAAAATCATGGAGGACCTTATCATCCAAGAAATGACATTTGGCTTTTATCCTAAGGGCAAAGAATTTATTGATGGTGTTAGGAAAGTTAGGTGATCAGATTTGCAATTTTAGAATTTATTCTGGATGAACAGCCCAAACGAGGTTGCTAGCAGAGGATTTGGAGAGTAAGTTCCAGAACAGGAGATGGAATCAATTCGATCTTGCAGTTGATTGGATTTCTATGATGAGGAAGTGGGAGGAGCACCCAATGATGCTAAATATCTGTCATGGCAACAAGGAGGAGTAAAAAGAAACCTGTAAGAAGTGAAGACATTGATAATGGAGATTTCTTTTAAAAATCGCTGTCTTGAATATTAGCGGTTATCTAAATTTGAATTCTCTAATAATAGAGTTACAAATCAAATAGATGCATAAAATAGCCTTACGTGATTATGATGGACCAGAAGACCTTAAAAAACGTGAAGAAGCCAAATCCCAACTGCATTTCTTTTCCAATGACCACCTTATTTCCTTCCAGCCTAGGTTCAACTTTCATCATCAGTGTCAAGCGTACATTGGGAGATTAAGAAGTTCACAGAGACTAATGATGTGCATCAAGGATGTATTTATCAATCATGGTACTTACAGGTCTAATATAAGATTAATAATCTGCTATGTGAAGACCCTATACCATAGCTTAGTGTATTCATCAGGATCCCAATAAGAAAAATAATGTACCTTCAACCTAGGATGATTCAAGAAGAGTTCATTTACAAGGGGACTATTTACAAAACATTGCCGGAGTACAGAGGAACCACAAAGGATAGTACAGTCACTGAGGGCTAGAAACAGAGTTGTTACCACCCACAAGCCCAAAGGGACAAGGAAGGGGCAGTTACTAGAACCCATAAGAAGAGAGAAATGCATATAAGACTGTCTTGAGAGAAGCATCCCTTCAGTCTGAGGGCATACCAGCAGAAACAATTGCACAGACAGCCAACCACAGGAATAAAATATCCTGACCTCACTCTCTTCCTTCCTCCAAGTTTCTGCTAGGGCTCCTAATTAGCTGAACTCAACTGGGGGACCTTGGATAAGGCACCTCTTCGATATAATCATGTAGTCAGCCTGCACCCAAACAGGGGCGAGAAAAGGAAAGAATTAGTCTGAAGGGGTAAATAGTATATATCTGGCATGAATGTAAGTGGAAATATTATCTGAATCCATTATCTATGTCAAATGGAAATTCATATGTGAATCTAACAGCTAGGTTTTCAAACACTATGAGATGAATAGCTAGAATAGAGACAGAAATGTTTCAGCTCAAAAGATCTGCATTGATAAAATAAATGCTCACCAAAGCCTAATTAAGTATTTTTAATTAGTCTTTCCTGCTAAAGATATTAGCCCATATTTGCTTTTAGCCATTAACAGCTTTGTGGGTGGGAGAAGGAGCTATGAAAGATTAATTATGAATGAAAGTGAACAAAATTGCAATATTAAACTACATTACTGCTTAGCCATTACTTAAAATTATAATTGTGTTTTTAGTGAATTATACTTTTATAGTTCAAGTGGTATGATAGTTTCTAATAATGAAAGGGAATAATGGCAGTAAAAGATTTCTTAATTTGATTTGGGTTTTGGAACACATTTTATTTTTTATTTATTTATTTTTGGCTGTGCTGGGTCTTTGTTGCTGCTCGCAGGCTTTCTCTAGTTGTGGTGAGCGGGGGCTACTCTTTGTTGCGGAGCACGGGCCCTAGGCAGGCAGGCTTCAGTAGTTGTGGCTCGTGGGCTCAGTAGTTGTGGCACACGGGCTTAGTTGCTCCGCGGCATGTGGGATCTTCCCAGACCAGGGCTCGAACCCACGTCCCCTGCGCTGGCAGGCGGATTCTTAACCACTGCACCACCAGGGAAGTCCCTTCCCCTTAAGTTTCAATATTTATGTTCTACACTCTTCTTCAGGTTAGGGAAGGTAACCTGAGGGTTACATATTATAGCATAACTTTACTATGAGTCTATAGTAATCTGTTGATTATTTATACAAAAAAGTCAACAGCACCACTCGTAACATAACACATTTTGCAATTTATTATTAATGTTTAATTGTTCATTCAATCACTTAAAACATTTCTTAAGATCCTGCTATGCGAAAGAAATATGTTAGAGGTTTTTTTTTTCATTTTATTAATATTTAAATTTATGTGTTCAGTAACTCATGGGTGAAAGAAAAATAGGAGGAAAGAGAAGAAGGAAGCCCAATATTTGCTATATGGAGATGTGAACATTTGCTATGGATAAACAGCAATGAATAATATAATTTAATATATTAATTATAATTGATTTGGCTTTTTAAAGTATCTCAAATAATGCTTAAACTTCATTGATTTTGATTTTGAGGGTTTTCTTTTTAATTGATGTCTAAAGTAGATGACGACTGAGAAAATATATTTGAAATGTTATATGTGAAAAATAAACTCTCTTCAGCAATATAAAGACATTAGTTTACCTACCTCTTAGGACATTAGAGGTCTTTTAATGCATTTTCATTATGAAATAAGTATCACCTCTAGGGAAATCAATATAAAACTGAAGCTATGAACATTTTTCCTGTGGTTACATTTCTACCAAGTCGTTTTTCTTGTATAAGTCCTATGGTTTCCATTTTAGAAATTTATAACATAGAGTGACAAGAAAAATAATCACAGCCATAAGATTTTATTTCTATATGCCAAGTTTACACTCAGATTCTAACATTAAAACCAATTTGTTAGACCAATTCCAGAAGAGACAATATTAAGTTTAAGCCATATATGCAAAAAGTGAGTATTTATAGTTATAATATTTTATTCACCCTTAAATGTGTTTTTCTCTCCAAATATTTTATTTTAAGTGTTAGACAGAGATGGAAAGTATTTATGTAATGGGATAAGATGATATTATAAACAAGTGGACATTCGTGGTCTTGGCTAAGGTGTAAAATCTAATCTCCATATCTATAGTGCCACTTTATAACAAATTCAATGCCGTATCTTTTTACCAGGTTTGGGGAGTGGGAATGTGGTTTATTGGATGGGCTTCAGGTTGCTATTATTCATCACTTACATAAACTCCATTGACAGTCATTTCTAAGGCAAACAAAGAAAATATTTGGATTCATTTAATAGAATTCTTTATTCCGTGTGAGAGAATACTTGTGTTGGTTTGGACATTTTTTATGAAATGATTTAAAATAAGTTTTATTATGAAATGACTGCACAATATCTTTCACAAGAAATGGGAAATAAGCTTATTGATTAAGAGTTTAATCTTCGAATTTTTCTCAACTTTACCAAGGATAATTTCAAACCCCAAGGGTTTTAGTATGTTATTGATTAAATAGCTCTAAACAGTCAACTTTTATTCATTAATACATGTGAATATAATAATGTAATATTATCATTTATGAGTAATATCAAAAACAATATTAGAGTTTCAGATTATTTGACTATAGCTTATTTTTACTATGAATGGAAAAGCATTTTTCATATGAATAAATCATCCTATTTTTCATGTCATATTCCTGCAGGTGCTAGTTTTATAGTTGACATTTAGCAACTGATCTGCACCTACTAGGATGTAATGAAGACAATTTAGGTATAATATAATACCTTAAGATGTGAAGATAAACAGTTTGTGTGGGGTATTGTCATTATCCTGATAGAAAATAGTACAAGGCCAAAACAAAACAAACAAACAAACAAAAAAAAAAACCTAGAGAAAAAAACTGTTTCTCTTCCCTACAATGCTACTTTAACATGCAAACACTGTGATCTGCCAGCAATGTTGCAGCAATAACAAACTCTCATCTGATTAGGGATCACTTTAAAGTTCACATACTTAGTTGACATTGACCAGTTTCCCAGAATGCCTCACATGGTTTGTCACCATCTTTGGTTAATATAATGGCTGTTCTCTTGGAGAGAAAAAATGTTTTCAAGTTAATATTATATCTCAATTCAGTCAAATATTTATGGAGCAGCTACTTGTGCCAAACCTTCTGCAAGTTCCTGGAGGAAATGAAGCTAAATAAGACTCATGCCATTTAACACCTAGAATTCCAAAGAAGATAGAACCCGAGACGATGGAGAGTAAACTCCAAAACATCTTATTTAATGGCTTTTTGGAAAACCATTGATTTTGGTACTGACTACAAATGCTCAAGAACTAAATGAGAGCAAAACTAAGCATTTCTTTTGATCATCTCCTGAGCTTCAAACTGTTTTTTTAGCTATTATTTATTCATTCCTCTTTTGATAATTACCATATTCTAAAATTAACTAGTTTTTCTGTCAAACTCAACCACTTCAGCCTTCCTCCTCCTCCAGTTCAATCTTGATGAATGACATTGCACAAGGATTCCCTTTTCTCTACATCTTCATCTGTATTTGTTAACGCTTATCTTTTTAATGATGGCCATTCTAACAGGCATGAGGTGGTATTTCATTGTGGTTTTGATTTGCATTTCCCTAATGACTAGTGGTGTTGAGCATCTTTTCATGTACCTGTTGGTCATTCATATATCTTCTTTGGAAAAATGTCTATTCAAGTCCTTTGCTCATTTTTAAATTGGGTTATTTAATTTGGTCATCGAGTTGTACGAGTTCTTTATGTTTTAGATATTAACCCCTTATGAGATATATGGCTTGAAATTTTTTTCCCCAGTCTGTAGGTGGTCTTTTCACTTTTTTGATGTTTTCTTTTGCTGCACAGAAGCTTTTCAGTTCGATGTAATCCCACTTGTTTGTTTTTGCTTTCATTGTTTGTGCTTTAGGCGTCATATTAAAAAAAATCACTGCCAAGACTCATGTCAAGGAGATTTTTTCCTATAGTTTCTTCAAGGAGTTTCATGGTTTTAGGTCTTACATTTAAGCTTTTAATTCATTTCAAGTTAATTTTCCTGAGTGGTGTAAGATAGGGGTCTAGTTTCATTTTCTTACTTGTGAATATCCAATTTTACCAGCACCATGTATTGAGGAGACTTTTTCTCTGTTGAGTATTCTTGGCTGCCTTGTCAAATATTAGTTGAGCATATATGATTGGGTTTATTGTGGGCTCTTGATTCTGTTCCACTGGTCTATGTATCTGTTGTTTTGATTACTAGAGCTTTGTAGCACAGTTTGAAATCAGGAAGTGTCAAGTAATTTATGTAGATACTCCACTCATAAAGAAGTACAGCATAACTCCCATTTCCCAAGTGCTCTATACATGTGACTTTCTTCCAAAAATCACAAGATGGAAAGGAGGTCAAGAGTGACTTTATAGTGGAGAAATATGACCAAACTACCTCAGACCGATGACCAAGGTTAATGTCAACAATGATAAGCCTTTGATAGTATGTACCCTTGATGTGATATGCTGAAAATGGTGCTTTATCGTCATGGTTTTCTCCACCAAATCCATAACCACATTCTTATCATGAGAAAAACATCAGACAAATTCCAGCTGACAGACATACTACAAAATACCTGATTAGTATTTTTCAAAATAGTCAAGGTCATCAAAAACAAGGAAAGTCTGAAAAATTGTCACAATCAAAAGTAGCCTAAGGAGACTTAAAGTGGTATCATGGATGGAATCCTGGAAGAGAAAAGGGATATTGGGTTAAAACTAAGAAATTTGAATAAACTATGCATTTTTAGTTAATAATAATGTATAATATTTATCCATTAATTGTAATAAATATACTATTTGTTACTACTTTACTAGTGTAAAATGTTAATAATAGAGAAGTCTGAGTGTAGCATATATGAGAAATCTCTGTACTATCTTTGTAATTTTCCTGTAAATCGAAAACTGTTTTAAAATTTAAAACAATATTAAAAATAAAATAATGAATAAAATTAGACTCCCTGTCCTGTCTCAGAATTCCAACATCCAAATAATGAGTATCAATAAGTGAAAAAAAAAATAAAACATGAAGGGGAAATAATTCAACAAATTTTTTCCTAATCAAAGAACATCAGTTTTTGGATTAAAAATCTGCACTGTGTGCAACTGTGTTTCCAGCTCAACAGATGAAAATAGACTCATATCAAGACATGTCAGTATGAATTTCAGAACACTTGGGACAAGGAAATTTCCTACAACTTTCTATTAACAATACCAGGCTACACAAAAATACTAGGAATTGCCATGGCTTCCAATTTCTCCACAGTAACACTGAAAACTATATAAACATCTTAAAAATTCTCAGTGAAATAAACTTTAATCTAGAATTCTATACCAAGTCAAATCCTTAATCTTATGAGAATTAAATAAAGCCATTATTGAACATGCAAAAATCACAAAAACATTACTTTCTGTGCATCCTTCCTCTGAGAGATATTGGGAGGGATGTGCTCTTTAAAAGGAAAGATGAGGGGAGACGTGGACTTTAGGAACCAAGGGGTTCAACATAAGAATAAAACAAGAGGGAGGGGCTATGGAGATGTATGTATACATATAGCTGATTCACTCTGTTGTACAGCAGAAACTAACACAACATTGTAAAGCGATTATACTCCAATAAAGACGTTAAAAAAAAAAAAAAGAATAAAACAAAGAAGGTATCCAGGATAATGGTGAAGCGATAATACAACATAATTGCTGTATAACAAGCAAAGGGAGAATCCAGTCCATACTGGGTCAAGATAGAAGGTTCAGGAAGAGATTGATAAAAATACTTGACACATATAAGCATACAGAGAAAAAATTTAGACAATTGCTGGACTTGGGATTGGATGAATGATGCACAGAAAATTAACATAATATAAAAACAATGTTACTATTTTCCCCAGGCAAATAAAAATTATATAGGAAAGGGAAAGTAATCATTATATATATATATATATATATATATATATATATATATATATATATATATATATATATATATATACACTACGTCATTCCACTGAGACTATCCTCTACACAGGCCTAATAATATAAAAATGAAATGATGATTTAACCAACTATGTATATATACTCATATTTATATATTTATGTACCATATATTACATATTATATTTATTATATAAGTCATTATGGAGAGAGAGAGACAGAGAGAATAGCTAATGGGAAGAGTTTGTGTGTATAATAGAGTCACCAGAATGAAAGAAGGCAAAATTTACATTTTCCTATAATGGAATAGAAAGTTCCTAAATAATGTTAAATACTGAAAAATAAAGAATTTTATATAAGCAATCTAGACATGTTATTCAGAGATATAGAGTAATTATCAAAACTGTATATTCACATAAATGTATAAAATTTAAAAGAAAAATAAATTTAGACTCAAAGTATTACAACATGCATTTATTGAATCTTTACTTTGTGACAGGTTCTGTGTGAGTGCTTCAGTGCATACCTGATTTAATTTAAAAGTTTAGGAAGGATTTTTGACTCTTCATGTATAAAGAATGTAAGAAGACGTATTTATCTAGAGTGCTGCAGACTACTTCTCCTGTCTTGATGAGAAGAAAAACTTGTATCTATAACTCATAAAGATATTTGAAAAATGGAGGGAGTGCTATTTTCCAAGTCTACCAATGCAATTTCAGTTTGTGTTTCTACTATTACAAGTGTGATTCTCTTTGGCCTCTTTGAAAACAGATGGGAGCAAAAATCCATGTGGGTGTGTTAACTATGATATTGGCGAGGAAATTGATTTTTCTTCTTTTCTATAGAAATGAGAATAAAATCAGTACTTTTGTATGCATTGCTCTTGCTTTCCCCAAATAAAGTAATTCTCTCTACTGAACGGTTTTGTTAAACTCCAAGTCTCTGAAAGGATTACACCGATTAAAATGTCATGTATGTTGAACAGCCCAGGAATGAAACAATGTACACCTGTGGTGGGCAGGAAATGGTGTGCCATTTTCCCCTTTTCTCACCATTTTAATTAAAGAAAGAGAATTGTTTATGGCTCCCAAGTCCTTCGTGGCTGTGACTGGCGATGTGAGCTTCATTCCGATGGGCTGGACTCTCCTGAAGAAACACTATTTTTGTTTTAATCAAGAGAAATTTGATCAATTCTTAAGCCATAGCTAGCCACAACGTTTAGTTCTTACTCCGAGCAAGTCCAGTTACAGTGAAACCAAAATCACAAACTCATTATGAAGTATTTTTCCCTTGCTTCCTTCCTTTCACATCTCCAATTCTACCTTATTTCTTCCCTTTCCTAATCTGAAATGCCTCCATTACCAATAACTGTTACTGAGTTCTGAGGCACCAGTGATTTTCACCCAATTTTTAAATGATCCAGATCTGCAGCTATTAGATTATATTTACACCTTGAACTATCTCCTATGGAACTACATTCCTCAGAGAGTTGTTTCGTTTCAAAGGAAACTTTCTTACTTTGCGGGAATGTGAATTAAAGTTCATTTCTATTAAAAATAATTTGTTTTCCAAGTAATTTAATGTGTCCATTATTTAGTAATAAAGAACTGTTTTAGAAAAAGTTAATGATAATTTTTCCTGAAACCCTATCATCACCTATGTCCAATAATTTTCCAGAATAATAAATGGAAAAGTTCTGAGCTCAAGCAATGTTTGGCTAAAGTCAAGTCAGCTTTCATCAAATGAACAAAAAACTCAGCAGATTTTTTTTTAAACAACTTACACTAAGTTTGGATTATAACTGAAATTTGATTTCAGAAAGGAAATTTCAGTACATTAAATTACCTCCCAATGACTAAAACAGGATTATAAACTCTCTTTACTGAGAGTTTCTATAATATAATTTTGACATACTTATGACCCATTAAAAATCTACCCTATGACAAAAACTGGACGTATTTATATGTTATTATTCATTTATTTTGAAAATTTACCTAGACTACTTTTTCACATAATTTGGAAAACTCTCCCCAGGCATTTTCCAAAAAAGGGTCTTTCGTTCACTTAAACAGAAAAACCAATCAATTTCTGGTTTAAAAAAAAATTAAAAGTCTCATTGTATGCATCTATTTTCTCACCTAAATGTAAAGGCTTCACGGGAAGTGTTTTGACTTGTGTTTGTGATACTGACCAGGGTTCTTGGCCTTCCCTAATCAAAATAAATTGACTAGAGGCCAGACAAGAAATTCAGGCAAGATTTTATTGGGGCTCCTGCTGTAGCAGGAGGGAGTGAGAACAGACAACATGTTCCCTTGCTTGCTCGCTCCCCGGGGCACGGGGGGTGAGGGGGTGGCGAGCTTGTTCCTTATATGGGGTGAAGGTAGGGGTGTGTCCAGGGGGTCGGGCCAGAGGGGTGGCTTAGGTAGTTTGCCCAGCCCTTAAGTTGTGTTGTGTGCAGGAAGCATGCTCAGTACACTGCCTTTCCTCCAGGCTCTTCAAAAGTGGCAGTTGGGTTTTTTGTCTCTTTGTATCTTTTGTCCAGAATTTGCCCTAACTGTGCATGCATGCAGTTATTTTTAGTCCCATATAGTTTCTTTGTACTTTGTTGCTCAAGGAGAGGTATGTCCAGGTGCAAGCATTGCAGGACTGCAGCATAGGGTCACAGGTCCCAGCCTGTCTCATTTGTAAGTTAACATTTCTCCCAAAATGAAGCATTATAAAGTCATCTTAGTTCCATTATACCACCTGGATCTCCACATGTGACTAAAATGTGAAAGGAGTATTTCAGAAATTAGAAAAATAGATGTTGTCTTTGACCTCAAGGGTTTATTATAGATGACTGTAAAACTACATCTGATTCAGTACCAAAAGAGGTGCTTTGGTTAATTTTTACTGTATGTGTAATTTTCTGAAACTCTTCTGTAAGAATCACATAAGATTCCTCACGATGTCAATTTATATTCGTGAGTACTAAACAAATTTCATGATATTAGGTACAGATTTTAGAAGACAGGAAATAAAGCTTCTTTCTCCGACTTTTCATTCTTCATTCATCGTCTATTAACCATGTATTTGCACCCTTACCCTCTCTCAAGAGAAGTCTTACCCTTTATTTGGGGGCAAAACCACATAGATCAGCTACATAGTTGGTATAATACATAGTTCCCTTTTGTATAAAATTAATTCTGATATATCCTCAGTGTTTACTTAATATATTTGTTTTTAAATGCAACATTAACCCATACAAACAAAAATTGATAAAAATTAGCTAGTGCTTATATGTGTTACCTATTTTAATTTTTAAAAATTATTATCACTACAAACTAAACTATAAATCAACATACTCCAAAGTAAAAACAATTAAAGTAGTGTATAATGTTTTACTGATGAACATCTATCACCTATTTTAGGGTTAATAACAGAGTTTAATTTTACAAGTCTGATGCTTTATTTTCTGTCATCTTGGTTTTTTTGCATCTTAGCCCCGTGGACAATCCCATAAGTCACCACAATTATTATTGTTGTTTCAGAAATGAGGTAGTTTTTAACCATTGGTCAACTACCCTATGGGCTAATGAATTTAATACTGAATCTGAAATGCAATAGTGAAAAACTTTAAAGAATTAGTGACCAAACAATGGTTCATTGTATATTTACCACTCTTCTCATATTTAATTGGGGCATACAAAAAGAGTATCTGTTCAAGTAATCTACTTAAAATGTGAGCACAGTCTTTACTACAAAACATGTTGTTTTCTGTTTGGCATTTTGTATGCCATGTGATGGTTGAATCCTCCCATCACTCTCTCTGCTCAAGTCATTGAAAAACTTTCAGCTTTATAGAACACCATGACATCCTATGGCCTTCCTTTGGCACAAGCAAGAGGGTGACAATAACACAAACAGAAACACTTAAGTCATATATCACTCTCCTTTTATAAAGTCATTTTCAAATATTTCGGAACATATGTGTAAGTGTTTTGTAATATCATTAAGATAAAAGTACAAAATATTAAAAAATCCCATAGAAATCAAGCTCTTCAGAATATATGCTTTAGGGACACTGGAGATCAAAGGTTTATATAGTTTTGGAAATCCTGATTGTTTCCTAAGCATCTCTTTGTGGAAAAGTGAGCAGGTACAGGAAGCAGAAAGGCCGTTGAGACTAGGCCTGGAAAAGACACTGCTTCAGGAGAGAAGGAAGTGTTATAAATGGGACAGAAGAAGTTAAAATACTTAGAAGTCAGAACACTGGACACATTTTCCCAGTTGGGCTGAGGCTGGGTTGTCCCAATCATATCAGCAGCTAATCCTCATTTCATGTTGTTAAATTAGAATTTGTTTAATCCTAACACTTCAATGAAGTGTAAATGCAGATACATTCCTGTTTGGGGGCTAAATTGCTGCCAGAATTATGCCTTTTCATGTGCCTGGAAAAGGATGTGATATGCAGAGAAAAATATGTATCTTTCCTTTTTTCACTTTCTTTGCTTTGTATAACTAGGAAGTGAGAAAAACTAAAAAACAAACAAAACATTGAAACTAAGGCAAATGCAACTTAGTAGCTCTGTTATGGAAGTCTGGGACCTGACAAATGACCATGACATTTGTTACCTACCAACCTTGCATGATTCCTGTATCTTCTTAAGGATAGCTGCCTGGAATTAGTTAAGCTCCAAGAACTTTAACCTTCCCTAACCTTTTCTGAATGAGACCTCAATACACTGCATCAGCACAGGGTCAGAAAGAAAGGAGACTGTCCTAAAGAAAAAAAATTGTATATCTGTATTTTGTGTCTGCATCTATGTGAGCACACACACACACACACACACACACACACACACACACACACAAGACATGTTGCTATCCACATAGCTAAAAAGGTGGAGCAGAAAAGCGATACAGAGACACAAGAGTCCTAGTGAAGTGGGGATGGGGCTGACAGTCTGTGATATAGATGCCTCCGTGGGAAAGTACAGAAGGAATTGCTCTGCTACATATTTCTAACCTCCACCAGTACTATTTTTCTTTTCTTTCCTTTCTTAACACCAAATGTTTTTCTGGTCATATAAAGAAACGTATTTTTGTATCTTTGTTGATACAAAGACATTTGGGTATATATAATATGATTACATATACTATCTATAGGTAGCTATAATAGAGACACAACTTGTATCTCCACATTTAAGCTCTTGATTAAAATCACTTTCATTCGTAATCTAAGAGCGTTGCTGTTCTGAAGCCGTCAGGTTTTGCAAGAGGAATTTTCTGCTTTCTATATTTCATTTTTTCTCTGCACCTTCTTTTGTTTCTTCCCCATATTTCCCTAACAGCCAACGCTAATAGTGCCTCTTCTTAGCCTCTTATAAGCAGCCATTCTATTCGAAAATTCTTCACTCTCTTGTAGGTTATATTTAAATTAAATACAGCTGCGTCTTCTACAACTCAGGGCATATCTATACCTGACTAAATTTAATATAACTGCGTCTACCACAAACTGTCAACACTTTGGTCAAAGTTAGACATGAGATGCATGTGTTTCTAGTCTGCACACACACTATCTTTCAATGTCACCCTTTTAAAAGCTCTGGAGACCAAGGTTTGAGAAGGAAGATAACAGAAAAGAATCTTTGTAAGACTATCTTTTAAAAAGGAAAAAACTGAGAAAAGTGAATTGATTTATTTTTCTAGAAAATAAGACAAGTTTGGGAAATTGAAGAGTTGAGTCCACTAATGAAGACATATCTATAATAAGGGGCCTAAATTTATTAATAGAGAGCTGGATTATCAGATTATCCTCCAAAACAGCTTGTAGCAGAAGATAAGAACAATCTCCCAAACCATTCTCAAAATGCACTTTCTTCAGGAATAAGTAAGAATTTGAAGATTCTGTAGATTAAAAAAAATAGAGTAACCAACTACAGATGACATTAGATTTCAGTTACCAGTCTGATATAACCTAGAAATTAAAGATGGGATGTAATATTCTTAAAGGGAAGGACAGCCGTGTGATCACAGAGAGTCCAATTGATGTATGGTGTTATATACTATTCATACCGTATGAGAGAATTTTAATTGAATCCTTAATAGCTTTTGGAACAGAGACCTCAAACTGTGCTGGTCAATATAAAATGCAGGATTGAGCAGAAGAGTCTCATGTTCATTAATGAATAACTGAGCCATCAAGTCTCTAAATGTGGCACTGCTTAAGGGATCTGGTTTTAAGAGGGCAGACTGATCGCATCCACCATCAGCAGTCTCATGTCCTGCGCCAAATCCTATAAATAATATAAATGTGGCATTGCTTAAAACTGAGACGAATAATCTTAGTGGTTCAGAGCATGGGAGAAATCTGTAAGAGGCTGAAAAACAACAGTTGGGTATGCCTCACAGTATGACCTGCACACCTGGGCACATCCTAGGTTCTAGCACTGTACTAAAACAGAAGGTTAAAGCAAATTTGAGCACGACCGCAATGGTAGAATCAATGTGCAGAGGACTTCCAGAGACATAAGCAGGGTGATCAACTGGAATAACAAAGTGGGCGGAACCAGAAATAGAGATTTCTCTATACCATCCCCTAACCTCAGGGCCAAGCAGTAGGGTACGGGGCATCTTACTCAAAGAAGGAATATTTACTGTGGGAGTTTGAGGAAGAGAGACAAGGTAGTCATCTAGTTGCATATCCTGTCTACCACCCTCCCCCTAAAACAGTGTGGACCATAATCCTACAAGTAGTTCCCAGACCTCCCATAGGCTGACTGTCCACGTAGGATGTATAAAAGGCAAAAATACTCAAATGCATACTTGAATACAAAAATCACTCAACATTTGAGAAGTACCATCAATATCAGTAACAATATCAGTAACAATAAATGTGAACAACAAATAATGTGATGGTTTAAGCTCACCTAAATTATGAAATGCTCATTCTGGACTTATGCTATATCCTGTTAACTGATTATTACAAGCGATACATCTAAAACCAAATAAAATAAGAAAATTGAAAATATTGGAGTGGTGAATTGGGGTTATGTATTATAGAATAAGCACATTATTTATTACTGATTTCCCCATAAAAAATCCCTCGAAAAATAGAAAGAAGAATAAAATAGGCATAGTAGCCAAGAGAACAGTGCGTAAGGGTATCAACAAATTTTTGAAGGTAGAAAACAAGGAGACACAGATTCTAGAAGAATTAAGAGCAGTTCAGGAATTCCCTGGCGGTCCAATGGTTAGGACTCGGCGCTTTCACTGCCGCAGCCTGGATTCAATCCCTGGTCAGGGAACCCTCAAACCATGCGGCATGGCCAAATAAAAATAAAATAGAATAAAATTTAAGAAATTTTAAAAAGAGTAGTGAACATCAAGTGTCTCTAGAGGGTAGCGCTAATGAGAAGTAAGCCAACTGAACTAGCCATTCCTTAAAGGCTCAGGAGTTGGAGGCAAGAGAAACTGTGTAAGGCAAGACTGAAAACGAGGAGATTAATAGAAAATTGAATAAGGAGAAGTATAAGACATCTATTAACCATCAAAAATTTTCAAAACTGATTATCAGCTCACATTTCAAGAAGCTCAGTGAAGCCCAAACAGGGTAAAAGCGGCTATCTCTTTTGGAAAAATTGTATTCCTCCATTTACCTCCTGAAGTAAAGCTGCTGGTTCACTGGGGCTCTTGATTCAGTTTCCCCTAAAGGCCTAAGTTGGGTGTGCTGGTGATTTGGCTAGACTACGATCCAATGGTGTCCAGCGGACTTCAACACCTTGTGGGAACTGGGGTTCAGGGAAACTGCACAATAAAATTATGACACTCTGGTTACTGTTAGAGCTGTGAGTAAAAGTCTTATATCTCTGAGTCAGGAATCCCATGTCTTCTACCAACATCCATAAAAATATGGCAGCC
This sequence comes from Balaenoptera musculus, assembly GCF_009873245.2. Classification (NCBI taxonomy): domain Eukaryota; kingdom Metazoa; phylum Chordata; class Mammalia; order Artiodactyla; family Balaenopteridae; genus Balaenoptera; species Balaenoptera musculus. Next base: position 73,810,979 of record NC_045801.1, on the reverse strand, counting down.
TAACTTGCTAGCTTGCAAGAAGGGCAAAATCTCAAATCCTTAATAGTTCTTGACAATTATTATCAAACACAATAGACTTGAAGGCAACAAACATTATTAGAGATTATGATACAAAGAGACATTTCATAAATGAGTCATCCTAACAAGAACACATCACAATCCTAAGTCTGTAGGCACACCAAAAAAACCCCCGAAAACAAAAACAAAAAACAAAAACAACAAAAACCACTCACATTTAACAAAATTGACCTAATTAACCTACATAGAAAACTGTATCTAATAGTAATGTAGTTGACATTTTCCCCAAGTTTATAAGAAACATTTATCAAGGTATCATAAGCTGGGGTAAAAAGAAAGCCTCAGGAAATTTGAAAAGATTAAAAAGTTTTAGATTCTGTCTTTTGATCAGATTCTTAATTAAACTAGAAATCAATCACAAAAGATTAGTAGAAAATTTCCACATGTCTGAAAATTATAGCTATATTTCTAAATAAACCATAGGTCAAAATAGAAGTCAAAATGGAAATTATAAAATATCTCAAAATGAAAAAATGACAAAGATGCGGCATATCAAAATTTATGGAATGCAGCTAAAGCAGTATTTTCAAGACCTCCTGGCCTTAAATATATATATTAATGAAAAAGAGAAGCTAAAGAGCAATGCTTCCAACTTCAATGTTAAAATGCTAGAAAAGTAACAAGTCAAATGTAAGGAAATAGAAAAAGAAATAATAAATATAATAACATGAATATAATATACATGGTATAGACAAAGTAAAAACAATAGACAGTAAAGAGAAAAAACAAAACCAAAGGTCATTTTTTGTGAAAGACCAATGACATTGATTTTCTAAAAAACCCTTAGCAAAATTGATCAAAAAAGGAGAAAACACCAATTATCAATATCACAAATGAAAAGTAAACATTACATATAGATTCTCCACACTTTTAAAGAAAATACGAGTATATTATGAATACCAATAAAGTTGATAATTTGTAAGAAATAGATGAAATCTTCACTAAGAAAATAACTTACCAAGATGATAGATGAAACAAAAAATCTAAATAATTCTATGCATACTAAGGAAGTTGAATCTATTATTGAAATCCTTGTCAATTAAAAAAAAAAAAAAAAAGTCAAGACTACTTGTCTTCAGCAGCTGATTTATTCCAGGAATTTAAGGAAGAAATAACATGCCTTAAATTCTTCCAGTGAACAGCAAAATAAGGAAACTTCATAACAATCTTTATGAGAATAGCAAGATGGTCCCAAAACCTAACCAGAACATTAGAAATAAAGGAAAATTACAGACCAATTTCTTAACTAATACAGATGCAAAAACTTTTAGCCAGGTATAAGAAAAAAGAATCCAGTGATATATACAAAGTCCAATATGTTTCAGCTAATGAATGTTTATTTCAGGAATTCAAGTATCATTCAAGGTTAGAAAACAATGTAACTTACTACATTAAAACAGGAGAAAAATCACACGTAATCATTTCGATAGATGTATAAACAGCATATCATAAAATTTAACACCTATTCACGATAAAATGTCTTAGCAAGGCAGGAATGAAAGGGAAATTTCTTAATATTTATAAATAATATCTTTTAAAATCTATAGCAAGTATCATACTCAATGATGCACTATTGAAACCTTCCCTCGAATGAGACAAGTATGCTTACCTTTACAACTATCCCGTGTTGTGCCAGAAGCACTAGCCGGTGAAATAAGAAATAAATAAAAGGTGTAAGGGTTGTAAAGAAAGAAAGAAAATGCCATTATTCACAGAAGTCATGTTTGTTAACCTAGAAAATTCAAAATAATCTGTAGATAAACTATTAGAACTGATAAATATAATGCTACTGGATACAAGAATAATGTTCAAATATTAATTATATTTCTATATACCAACCACCAAAAAAAAAAAGAAAAGAAAAATATACCACTTACGATGGCACTCAGAAACATAAAATACCTTGGAAATATCTAATAAAAGATATGCACATCTTTTTACTGAAAGTTATAAAACATTTTTCAGAGAAAATTTCAAAGACCTAAATAAATGGAGGGATATACCATACTTGTGAATTGAAGGACTCAATGTTATAAAGATGTCAATTCTCTCCAAATTAAACTGTAGATTCGAGGTAATTCCTGTCAATATTTCAGCAATACTTTTGATTGACCAGCTGGTTTTAAAATTCATATGGAAATGCAAAAGACTAAAACGGCTAAGGCATTTTTGAAGAAGTAGAACAAAGCTGGTGGACTGACATTACTCAATACCAAGACCTATTCTGAAATTATACTAATTAAGACAATGTGGTATTAACTCAAAGATAGACAAAGGAATCCCTGCAACAGAATATAGTCTAGAAACAGACTCCCATATATTCAGCCACTGGTTTTTTATGACAAACATGACAAAACAATGTAATAAGAGAAAGTATAGTCTTATTCATAAATGGTGCCAGATGGAGTGGATATTCATTTGGGAAAAAATGAATCTTGACCCCCTACCTCACCCTGTATGAAAAAAATCTATTCCAAATGGATTGAAGATCTAAATGTGAAAGGTGAAACAATAAAGTTTTCAGAGGAAAATATAGGAGAAAATATGATCTTGGAATAGGCAAAATGTTCTTAAACAGAACTCAGAAAGTAGTAACAATAAAAGAAAAATGTTTAATTGAACTTTATTAAAATTAAGACCTTCAGTTCATCAAAGACATTATTATGAGAGTGAAGAGCAATCACAGAACCCAGACAAAATATATCCAATACATCATATTTAGAAAATATAAAGAAATTCTAAATCACTAAGAAAAAGATAGACAAAGCAATTTTTAAAATGGCAAAAGACTTGAACAGATATTTCAGAAAAGAGATTGTCAACATGGAAATGAAAATATGAATAAAAAGCTCAATTTATTAGAAATCAAGTGAATGCAAATGAAAACCACAATGATGACTGCTACAAAACAACCAGGTTGGAAATGCCAACTGTCATCTAGGATGTGAAATAAACAGAATCCTCTTACATTGCTGATGACATTGTGAATTGGAACAAGCATTCTGGAAAACTGTGGCAATGTTTATGGAAGCCAAAAGTATGCATTTTTCTATGACCCAGCAAGTTTACTCCTAGCTACATATCCAAGATAAATGCACACAAATGTTCAGCAAAATTCATTGAGTAAAACATTCAACATAACACTATTAACAATTGACTAAAAATATATTACCCAAATACCATCAACAGTAGAATTGATAAATATATTGCCATATATTAATTAAGTTGAATATTACACAGCAGGGATATGGATTGAAATCTCTACAATTGCATGCAACATTATGAATAAAACTCATGTATATAATCCTTAGTAAAAGAAGTCAGACACATAAGGGTATACTCAATGTGCTTCCATTTATGTAAATTATAAAAACAGGGCAAATTAATCTATACTGTAAGAAGCCAGCATAGTGATTATTCATAAAGGATGTGATATTGACTAGAAGGAAGTATGGCTTCTAAAGTGATGATAATAATTCTGTTTCTTAATCTGGATGCTGGTTACCTGGGTAGGCTTAATTTGTGAAAATTCATCAAGCTGTGTACTTAAAGTATGTGCAGTTTTCTTTACATCTATTTTACAGCAATAAATTTTTAATTAATAGTTTTTTGGTATAGCAGTTATATTAAAGCAAAAATAAGAAGTTACTAAGTTCCTAGAAAAAATGTTTTTAGACCTTTTTGGGGAAAAAAATCTGTTAAGCTTTACTTAGTAACAAAAAAGAAAACTACAATAAATGGAGAGCTGTAATGTGTTAATGCTTGGGAACTCTGAATACTGTAAAAATGTCTGTTTCCCTTTATTTGTCTGTAAATTCAATCTAACCCAATGCACTGCACAAAAAAATGTTTCTTATGGCCATTGACAAGTTGATTCTTAATTTTTATGCAATCAGAATAGCTGAGGCAACTTTAACAAAATGGAACAAGACATTTTATTTTATCAAGCAGCAGGATAAAAAATTTTAAACCCTAGATTTTGACTCCAGAATCATGCATATACAAGAATTTAGTGTGCATCTCACGTTGGTAAGGAAAAGATACACTTTTAATTAAGTGGTGTTGAGAAAATTAAAAACAAAACAAAATGAAGATAGATCCTTATTCATACTATATAAATATAAATTCTAAATGAATTAATGTCTCAAATGTAAGAATGTAACATTGTAAGAAAGCTCTACAGGTATAAAAGGAAAAATATGAACATATGCTTATGATCACATAGCAAAAGTTTAAAAAGCCATGAAGGCTTTTGGACCCTGAGGGCATTATGCTAAGTGAAATAAGTCAGACAGAGAAAGATAAATACTGTATGATCTCACTTATATGTGGAATTTAAAAAAAAAAATAAAAGACACACACACACACACACACACACACACACACACAAACCTAACTCAAAGATAGAACAGATTGGTGGTTGCCAGAGGTGGTGGGCATGGATGGTGAAGAGGGAGAGGTGAAATGGGTGAAGCTGGCCAAGTACAAAGTTCCAGTATAAGATAAATAAATACTGGGATGCAATGCACAGCTTAGTGAATATAGTTAACAATACTCTATTGTATATTTGAAAGTTGCTAAGAGAGTAGATCCTAAAAACTCTCTTTACAAGAAGAAAAGATAGTTTGTAATGATGTGTGGTGATAGGTGTGAACTAAACCTATCGTGGTGATCATTTCCAAAACATACATATATCAAATCATTATGTTGTACACCTACAACTAATACAATGTTGTACAACAATTATATTGCAATTTAAAATAATTAAAAATTAAAAAGTCATGAAGGAATAAATTGATAAATTTTAAAACACAAATAATGAATTGAGTATGAGTATTTATCACTTAGATAAGACAAAGAACTGGTATTCAGAATGCATAAGAAAATTTGACAAATAAGTTAAACAACAAAAAAATATTGACTTAGCAAAGCATATGCTCAGGCAATTTATAGAAAATAAAAAGTAAAAGACCAATACAACCATAAAAGATGATAGCCCTCAATAATCAACAAGGCAATTCAAAAATAAAACAAAAAATCTGATGCCATTTTTTCATCCTTTAGATTAGCAAAAATTACAAGTTGATTATAGCAAGCATTGCTGAGATTGTCAGCAAACAGTTTCATACACTGCTATAAAAGTAGTCATAAAATGCTATGAGTATAAATTGGTACAGACATTTTGAAGGAACTATGACATTACATAATAATGCTACTTCTGAGAACAATATTTACCCTAAATAAATAATATCATATGTACAAATAGACTTGCACAAGAATGTTCATTATTTGGCGTTGCTAATACTAAAAGCAGGGTTGGAGGGGAGAGGGAGAGAGAGAACTCCTTAATTGAATAATAGCTAAGTACACTGTAGTTAAATATACCTAAACATACAGTAGTACAATGTATATTATGTAAAAGTATGCAGTGGTTGTCAGGGTAGATCTATAGATCCTAGCTTTCTTGAGATAGCTCTGTATGTACTTATAATACTATAGAGGTTGATCCACACCTACTAACATGGTTAGATCGTCAAGATCAAATGTAAAAAAGCAAGTTGAAGAAAATGTTACTTCATTTAATGTAAAAATGCAGACGAAAAGTAAGAATAAGAACCTCAATTAAATCTTTCCCTTCATATAAAAATATTTTATGTAAATTCACAGAAAAAAATGTGTGGATGAATAGCCAGAAAAAAATTGGTGACAGTGATTATCTTCAGGGAGTTAGGGGATCGGCGTTTGGAAGGTGTCTTCACAGGGGAGTATCATGAACATCTAGTATTTTTATCCCCCAGTATCTGCTCCCCTCCTTAAGGTCCACTGATTTTGCTTTTGGAGAAACCTCCTGTGTCAGCCAAAATGCTTGGGTGAAACTGAACACACCTCATCCTGGACTGAAGCATGTAAATAAGACCAAAAGCAATCAGTATTTTTCAGGTCCATACAAACAGTGATTGGCTCAAGACTATAATTCAGAACAAATGAAATTCAATTCTGGAAACTTTTTAAAAGCTATTATAAAATGCGGAGCCAAAAAAAGGAAAGCTGAAGCCATGGCAACCATCTTGCAACTTTAGAACCAGAGCCTGAGAACAAAGCCAACTTCGTGGGGATGGGGGAGGTGAGCCAACATACAGACAAAGAGAGAATCAGGGTCCTGCCACCACTGGAACTCTGCTTCCGTCACGTAATCAACACATCCACGCAGGTGCTTAAGCCAGTTGGGTTAACTTTTTAGTGATTTGCCATCAAAAGTTTTCTCTTACAAAGATCTATCAGACTTACCATTTTGTTTTAATTTTTACTGGGGTAATACATTCATATACTCTATAATTAAAATTACCTTAAAAAGAACAAAAAAGAAAATATCATGTTTAGACTAAAGGATTTCTAAGGTTCACTCATTTTTATTAGTGTAAGATTTTTGTTTGAGGTTTTATTAAAGTATTAGAGATAAAGTCATAAGAAAGTTTTTTTATGAATTATTTAATTGAAGTATAATTGACTGACAGTGTTTCAGGTGTGCAGCAAAGTGATTCAATTTTATATATATATATATTCTTTTCAGATTCTTTTCCATTATAGGTTATTATAAGCTATTGAGTAGAGTTCCCTGTGCTATATAGTAGGCCCATGTTGGTTACCTATTTTATATATAGTAATGTGTATATGTTAATCCCAAACTCCTAATTTATCCCTCCCCTACCCCACTTTCCCCTTAAGTAACCATAAGTTTGTTTTCCATGTTTGTGAGTCTATTTCCATTTTGTAAATAAGTTCATTTGTATCACTTTTTTAGACTCCACATATAAGTGATATCATATGATATATGAATGAAATAATGTCATTTGCAGCAACATAGATGGACCTGGAGATTATCATACAAAGTGAAGTAAGTCAGACAAAACAAATATCATAAGAAAGTATTTTTTAAAATATAACACATTAACTTGGCAGATAGTCTACAAAGACGTAATCACTTCAAATGCTTCTTAGAGTTACGTGGATATAAACAATACATATTTATAATCAGAAAGTAAAAATCGTAGGTGGAATCAAACAAAATCCTTAGATTAAACAACAGAAATGTTTCAGTCGTTTTCCAAACTCATTCACCCCTAATTATTGCCAACAGAAAGTGAGCGTTCTTCTTTTAAAATGTCACTCTCTAAAATGATGACACAGACAGCATGAAATATGTAGGTAAAGAGATAAACCCACTTCTTGTAACTGTTGTGCTTGCCTGAAAAGCAAACTACATCTTTGAATAGAACCTTTTAGATAAAGGCTCTTTTGTAATCTTCCTTTTCCCCTGTGCTTTACATTCTGGTCTCTTTTCTTCAACTCTTGGAGGATTTTGAGCACAAGAGGCCCCATTCACTTCCTCTCTGTGTGTCTCTGCTCTCCTTACAGCCAGCTGTGTTCTTTCCCTAGAATGCTGCAGTATTCAACTGGGCATTTTCTACTTCATTTTTCCCATTCGTTACTCATTTTACCCATTTCTAATAAGACCACTGAGAACATAGTTTTCTCAACATAGAAAAAAAAATGTTTTTTCTTCAATGGCCATTAGGTGTAATGTTAACATGGATAAATGGTGCCTTGCTGTGAGAGCATGACATTCATCATTCCATCTCAGCCACAGAGGTGCCAATTGTGCAGTGGAGATGACATCTGTTTGTAGCAAAATGGGCCTAGGCCACAGTCATTTCACATGTGTGCTAATAGGCCAAAAAACAATTGCCACTATAAAAACTTCCAGTTTCTAGATATCAATCTGACTTCACAAGTTACATAAAAATTTGTAGTTTCTATCGTGTTTGTGTTTTATTTCCATGGCTACTTAGTCCCTCAGTTGTTTTGTAAAATGAAGCTATTGTTTATAATGCTGGATTTGTAAAACCAAAGCAAACAGGTGGTCTGTCTGCCACAAACCAGCAAGCCAGATTGTTCATTGTAAATTAATCACAAGGAAATACCTGGTTTGGGGCATAGAATTAATTCATTTAGCAAAGGAGCAATTTTGTAATCTAAGGCCTTCTTGGAAAGCTAAGTCGTTAGTAAATTGGATTGCATGTTTAAAAAGACAAAACAAGTTAAAATGACATATGCACACACTTTTTATTCTTGGACTTCAAAGGCATAGTGCAGATTAAACTATAGCATCCCACTATTGGTCAGTGCAGGGTGCTTTGTGGCTTCATTTTATTTTATTTTTTTAACTTTAACTTTCTATTTTCACTCTTATTTCCATTCTCTTACTACTCTAACTGCTTTAATTCACATCTTTAAAATCAATGCCTACTTCAAACTATGAAGTTCTATTTTATGTGTACTTTTAAAAATTTAAATTGATATACTGCTTTGATCTTGTCTGATGCTTACTCTTCACTTCACATCAATCTAGTCATATTATTGTAAACCTACTACTTCTTACTGTAGCATAGTATTCCTTTGAGCATTATCATTACATTTTGCTTCTCTGTTCCCTTAGCAATGAATACAATGAAGGGTTCTTTGCTACTGCAAATCATACTGCAGTGAATATTCTCACCCATATCCATTTTTAACACTTGTGTTAGAATTATTTCATTTAACAAATATGTATTAAACATCTAATAATTATCATGCACTGTTTTCGGCATGTAGGCTACATCAATGAAAGAAAAAGAAGCTAAAATCCTGGGCTGCAAGAAGTTTGTGTTCTAGTGGATTTTCTCTAGAGAATATATCCAAGAAAGGAACTGCTGGATTTTATGGAATATACATTCTTAACTTCACTAATTAATTGCATTGCCAGAATCCCCTCTGAAATATTTTCACCAAGTTAAAACATGAGTAATATATGAGTACCATTGCTTCCCTGACTCAAATTTGGTTGATACAGGGAATTATACAACTCTGTAATATTTGGCAACCTGATAGAAATAAAATGACATATTATTTCTCTGATTTCTAGAAAGTTTAGTATTTCTACACAGATCTCTAAATCATGTGGTTTTACCTTTGTGTAAACTGCCTATTCCTAATTGTTTTCAATTTTTTTCCTTTCTTTTTTTATTCTTAAGCATTTAAAAATACTTTTATTAGAAAATAAGAAATATGGGGAAATTAGAAAAAGCACAACAGACCCAAAATAAGAAGGCAGGATATAAATAATATATAAATAATAGCACGACTCAATGAAATAGAGAAATATGGCCACAGTAAAACTTAAAAGATAACAATATTTTAAAAAATGGTTCTTTGGGAAAAAAGCATCTAAAATAGATATAACTTTTTGCAATACATAACAAATATAACAGAAAGAAGTTACAAATAAAATTCAAAATAAGAAAAGCAACTAGATATATAACAGTGATTACAAAAATTATAAACTGCATCAATGAATTTGGAAAATGAGATGAAATGTTAAAATCTCGGGAATAATACACTATTTCAAATTATTAGAAAAACAGAAACTTTAATGTACAAATATCAACTAAATAAAAGTTAAAATGGTGATTTAAAGCAAAAACAAAACAAAAAACAAACAAACAAAAAAAACAAACCCACATAGCTTGAGAGGTAACTTATAAGTTGTTAATGACCATAAATACAAGTTGTTACAGAAAATATAAAAATAGGAAAGTTGGATATCTCATTTAATAAAGCTAACAAAATTACTTATTTTAAAATCAACAAAGACACAATAATAAGAGATTTTACAAGTTAAAAACAAATAGCAAATTCTACTTTTGCCCATGAAGGATTACTACTATGGGAACTGCTCTCCCTGAAAAACTACAGAACAAGGCAAAATATATGAAAACAGACCAGGACTATAATCTCTAAGAAAAGGGAAAAATGAGGTGAGCCTTATGACTCACCAAATACACCTCCGAGAGGTAGTTCCCAGCCTGCAGCATAGAAGATGGAAACCCAGACAAAGCTCAATAGCCTCCCTGTGTTGAGGAGATAGCAGGTGGAGTTCAGCAAGCCAATGAGCCTAGAATTGTATACTTGGGGCAGGGGGAGTCTTGAGAGGAGGGAACTGCCCAGAGAAATAGTTCTGCATGTCTGCAGAGGAATCCCTTTGAGATTTCCACTAAATACTGCTCTATGTATACAAGAGATCATAATAGAATCACCAGAAAACAGTAGGCTGAACAATTTCCAGAGCTTTACACAAAGCTGTGAATAGTCTGTGCTGTCACTAGCTATGGTGAACAGACCTCATAAGAATGGGGTATTAAAGTTCTCATGCATTAAAGTTCTTGCCTTAGTAGTAAAACTAATTGAACACTAGGGGAAAGAAGACTTGCCTTGACTAACAGTAACAAAACATAAAAGAAATCCTTGAAAAACTCAAACAGATCACGGGTTACTGCATGCCAGAACAAGGCTGAATATTCTTTAAGGAAATACAAAAATGTCCAGTGTAAATGAGATCATCTAGAATACAAACAAAAACTACCAGGCATTCAAAACAGCTGGGTAATATGATCCATCCATAACTGAGATTAAAGTCAACCAATATAACAAAGAAATAAGAGAGGTGATGGAGTTAGCAGAAAATAACATTCACACTTATTATAAAGTTGTTCCTTATGATCAAGAAGGTAAAAGAAAATATAAACAGGATGAAGAGAGAGAAAAAGAAGGTATAAAAAAGGCAAAAATGGAACTTCTAAAAATGAAAAACAAAATATCTAAAATTAGACACTGCAGTAGATTAGACACTACAAAGGAAAGATAAGTGAACTAAAATACAAAGCAATAAACTCTATAAAAGAGAAGCACAAAGTGAAAAATATAAGTAAAATCATTTACCCGTGGAACAATATCAAGCGGTTAATATAGTGTATGTGGAAATCTAGAATAAGAGTAGGAGTAACAGGAAAAATTTTTCAAGAAATAGTGGCTGAAATTTTTCAGATTTGGTGAAAACCATAAATACACAGATCCAAGAAGCTCAGCTATCTCAAAGCATAATAAATATAAATAAAGTCATGCCAATCATAGCTCAAATTATACTAAAGAGAAAAACTTAAAATCAATCAAAGAAGAATGTATTATATACACAGAAACAAAGATAAAAATGACAGCTGACTCCTCATCAGAAATGATGCAAGCTAGAGGAGAGGGTTCAAGGTGGTAGCAAAGGAAGATTCTTAACTCATCTCCTCCCAGGGGCACAACAAATCTACAACTACATATAGAATAATTCCCTCAGAAAGTGTCCTGAAAACTGGATGAACAGATCCTCCAAAATAAAGGGTAAAATGACAGCATGCAGTGTGTAGCAGAGGCAGAAAATTGGTCTCACCAAGAAAAGAACCACACCCCAGCCACACAATCCAAAATTGGGAGGGAACATAAAAGTATGGGTCTTCCCCGCAAGAAGCAAGAGATGTGAGTTTCACATCAGCCACTCCAAGCCTTAGATCCTGCACAGGAAAGATGGGTCCCCAAAACACATGTCTTTGAAAGCCAACAGGAAATAAGTCCAGGAAAACTATAGAACTGCAAGGAACAAAAATCTGCTCTCTAGAGGCTCACATGTAAACTCACTAGACCCCAAAATTAGTGCAAACACACCATATTGAAAAGCACAAGGACCATAGGTAAAAGGGACCCACTTAGTAATCTTGAAGCATCAGCCCAAGAGGCAGAAACAAGTTGAGACACTCCCCAGGAACTGAGACACTAGTAGGAGATATTTTTGCCATCTCAGTCTACCTTGATAATGCCAATACTGCTGGACACGATTTTGAAATTCTCCCCATGACCTTTTTGCACCAGTGGGTGTATCCTGCTGAGATCTCTGTCTACCTGTATTCCTTGGCCAGGGCTCACATCCAGCAGAGAGAGAGAGAGAACCGTGCCCAAAACACATGAAGCAGTTGAGGACAAGCCTTGAAGTGGGTCCAGGAGCCAGCTCTACCCACCAGTACCCCTGCAGAAGTGGTGGTTGGGCCTGCAGTCAGTCCAGGGACCAGCCCTGCTCACCAGGGCCCTGCGGCATCCACAGAACCACAACAATAGGAAGGCTCACATAGCTTACATAGGTGACATCCCTTAAAGTACCTGGCTCTGATGGCCATGTGGGATTGTGCCTCAGAGTCTCACAAGACATCTCCTAAATAAGACCATTTCTTCAAGACTGGGAGAGATCGCTGATGTACCGAACACATAGAAACAAACACAGAGAATTAGGATAGAGCGGAATATGTTCCAATCAAAAGAACAGACAAAGCCTCAGGAAAAAAACTACTAAATGACATGGAGATAAGCGATCTACCTGATAAAGAGTTCAAAGTAATGGTTATTTTAAAATGCTCACCAAATTCAGGAGAGATATGGATGAACACAGTGAGAACTTCAATAAAGAGATAAAAAATATGAGAAACTACCAAATAGAAGTTATAACTGAACTGAAAAATACACAAGAGGGATTCAAAAGCAGACTGGATGAGGTAGAAGAACAAATCAGCAAGCTGGAAGACAAAACAATGGAACTCACCCAGACAGAGCAAAAAATAAATAAAAAGAGAATTTTGAAAAGTGAAGGTATCTTAAAGGACCTTAGGAAAAACATCAAGTGGAATACCATTCACATTATAGGATTTGCAGAAAGAGAAGAGAGAGAAAAATTGCCAGAAAAGATATTTGAAGATATAGTGGCTGAAATTTCCTTAATCTGGGAAAAGAAGCAGACATCCAGGTCCAGGAAGCCCAGAGAGTGCCAAATAAGATGAACCCAAAGAGACATAAGCCAAAGCACATCATAATTAAAAAAGTAAAAGTTAAGGATAAAGAGAGAATCCTAAAAGCAGCAAGGGAAAAACAACTAGTTACATAGAAAGGAAACCCCATATGGCTATCAGCAGATTTTTTAGCAGAAACTTTACAGGCAAGAAAGAAGTGGTAAAGATGTATTCAATTGCTGAAAGAAAAAAAATCAAACCAAGAATTTACTACCTGGTAAAGTTATTACTGAGAATTAAAGGCAATATCAAGAGTTTTCCAGATGAGCAAAAGTTAAATGAGTTCATCACCACTGAAACAGCCTTATGAGAAATGTTAAAGGGACTACTTTAAGCTTAAAAGAAATGACACTAATTAGTAATAAGAAAACATAAGAAAGTAAAAACCTCACTGATAAAGGTAAACATAATAAAGGTGGTGGATCAATCACTTATAAGGCAGGTATAAAAGTTAAAAGAAAAAAAAGAAAAAAAAAGTTGAAAAAAAGTAGTAAAATTAACTAAAATTATAGTAATTAGTTAAGGGAGGTGAAAATAAAAGGATATAAAAAGTTTCATCAAAATTACAAAATGTGGGAGGCAGGGAGTAAAAAGGTAAAACTTCGGAATGTGTTCAAATTTAAGTTGCTACCAACTTGAAACAGGCAACTATTTCTATAGGATATTATATGTGAACTTCACAGTAACCACAAGGAAAAAATTTATAGTAAATACAAAGAAGAAAATGAAAAATGAATCTAAACATACCACTAAAGAATACCAGCAAAACACAAGAAAAGAGAGAAAGAGAAGAAACAAACAGAGAGGAACTACAAAAACACCCAGAAAACAACAAAATGGCAATAAGTACTTACCTATTATTAATAATTACTTTAAATGTCAGTGGACTAAATTCATCAATCAAAAGACATAGAGTGCCTAAATGGATAAAAAATACATGACCCATCGTGTGCTGCTGCCTACAAAAGATTCACTTCAGAACAAAAGACTCACAAAGACTGAAAGTGAAGGGATGGAAAAGATATTCCATGCAAATGGAAATGAAAACTGTAGTAGCTATGCTCATATCAGACAAAATAAATTTTAACACAAAGACTGTAATAAAAGGCAAGAAAGGCATTACATAATGATAAAGTCGTCAATCCAACAAAAAAATAATAGTTTTAAATTTATATGCATCCAACAGAGTATGGCCAAGATATACAAAGCATATATTAAAGGACTTAAAGGGAAAAATTGAAAGCAAATCAATAACAGTAGGTGACTTTAACACCCCACTTACACCAATAGACAGATTATCTAGGCAGAGAATCAGTAAAGAAACTTTGGACTTAAGGAATCACTAGAGCAGATGTACTTCATATATAATATACAGAACATTCCATCTAAAAGCATCAGAATACACATTCTTCTCAAGTGCACATGGAACATTATCTAGGATAAATCACATGTTAGGTCACAAAACAATTCTCAATAAATTCAAGAAGAAAATCATAACAGGCATTTTCTCTGACCACAATGGTATGAAACTAGAAGTCAATTACAAGAAAAAAAAAAAAAAAAAAAAACCCACAAAAACAACATGGTACTGAACAACAAATGGATCATCAAAGAAATCAAATGAGAAATTTTTAAAAATACCTAAAGACAAATGAACACAGAAATATGACATACCAAAATCTACAGAATGAAGCAAAAGTGCATTTTATAGCAATACAGGCCTACTTCAAGAAATGAGAAAAATCCCAAATAAACAAATTAACTTTATACCGAAAGGAATGAGAAAAGGAAGAACAAACAAAGCCCAAAATTAGTAGAAGGGAGAATATAATAAAGATCAGAGTGGAAGTAAATAAAATAGAGACAAAAAAAGAAAAAACCAGAAGAAAAGATCAATGAAATTTAGAGCTAGTTCTTTGAGAAGATAAAAAAAATTGGCAAACCTTTAGCTGGACTAACCAAGAATAAAAGAGAAAAGATTCAAATAAAATCTGAGATAAAAGAGAAGTTAAACTGATACTTCAGAAATACAAATGATCATAAGAGATGAACAATTATATGACAACAAATTGGACCACCTAGAAGAAATGGACAAATTCCTAGAAACATACAATCTTCCAAGATGTATCATGAAGAAATAAAAAATCTGAATAGACTGAATACTAGTTAGGAGATTGAAACAGTAATCAAAAATCTCCTTACAAACAAAAGCCCAGATACCAGATGGTGTAACTGGAGAATTCTACAAGACATTCAAATAAGATTTAATACCTATTATTCTCAAACTCTTCCAAAAATTTGAAGAAGAGGACAATCTTTCAAACACATTTTATGAAGCCAGAGTTACCCTGATACCAAAACTACACAAGGACACCACAAAAAAAAAAAAAAATTAGAGGCCAATATATTTGAGGAAGAGTAGATGCAAAAATCCTCAACAAAGGGACTTCCCTGGTGGCACAGTAGTTAAGAATCCACCTGCCATCGCAGGCGACATGGGTTCAATCCCTGCTCCAGGAAGATCCCACATGCCGCGGAGCAAATAAGCCCATGCGCCACAGCTACTGAGCCTGCACTCTAGAGCCCACAAGCCACAACTACTGAGCCCATGTGCCACAACAACTGAAGCCTGTGAGCCTAGAGCCCCTGCTCCACAACAAGAGAAGTCACCACAATGAGAAGCCCACGCACCACAATGAAGACCCAATGCAGCCAAAAAAATAAATAAAATAAATAAATTTATTTTAAAAAATCCTCAACAAAATACTAGTAAACCAAATCTAACAATACATGAAAAAATCACACACCATTATCAAGTGGGATTTAGTCCAGGGATGCAAGGATGGTTCAATGTCTGCAAATTAATCCATGTGAAACATCATATTGACAAAATGAATGATGAAAATCATATGATCATTTCAATGGATGCAAAAAAAAAAGCATTTGACAAAATTTAACATCCAGTTATGATGAAACTCTCCTTAAAGTGGGTAGAGAGGGAATGTAACTCAACATAATAAGGGCCATATATGACAAATTCACAGCTAACACCATACTCGATGATGAAAATCGAAAGCTCTTCCTCTAAGATCAGGTAAGACAAGGAGGCTCACTCTTGCCATTTTTATTCAACGTAGTATTGGAAGGCCTAGCCACTGCAGTTAGGCAAGAAAATGCATCCAAATCACGAAAGATAAATTAAAACTATCACTATTTGCAGATGACATGATACTATATAGAAAGAACCCTAAAGACTCCACTAAAAAAAACAGTTAGAACAAATAAATGAATTTAATAAAGTTGCAGGAAATAAAATCAGAAATCTGTGACATCAAAAAGAATACAATAGCTAGGAATAAATGTAACCAAGGAGATAAAGACCGGTACTATGAAAACTAGGACACTGGTAAAGGAAATTGAAGAAGGCACAAATAACCAGAAAGATAGTACATGTTCCTGGATTGGAAGAATTAATATTGTTAAAATGTCCGTCTTACCCAAAGCAATCTACAGATTCAATGCAATCCCTATTAAAATTCCAAAGGCATATTTCACAGAACTAGAACAAATAATCTAAAATTTGTATGAAACCACAGTGATGGTGAATAGCAAAAACAATCTTGAGAAAGAACAAAACATTTATTGAGACATTTGGTCCATGCCAAAAGGTCCTTGAAATTTGGTCCTTCCAAAACATCCATTGAGATGTTTGGTTCTGGCCAAAACATCCATTAAGACATTTGGTCCATGCCAAAAAGATCTTTGAAATTTGGTGCTGTTCAAACGTCCATTGAGACATATGGTCCATGATTTCTTAACTAATACAAGCATTTAACTTTGTTAATGTTTTATTTACATTATTTTATTGTAATTTGTTATGAATTTTGGGTTTCAGATTTATTCTTGTTCTTCCTCATCATGAAGTTCAGCATGATTACTCTTAAGGTCGATGAGCAATTGCTCCCAAGTATATATTGACCTGATTTTTGGCTTTATATTCATTGTATCTATTAACAATTTCGGTTATACAAATTTCATTTAGTCAGTATTGTCATGAAGTTGTTGGCTGTGTTTGAGTGTGACCACCATGGCCCTGGGTAATAATTTGTTCATGCTTTGCTGTTCATCTTTTAAAACACTTCAATAAATCTCCACATTGAAGAATAATGCACAACTATGAGCTTTTAAATTTGCTATTCCAACCTTTCACTGCATTATTCATCCTGTGATTGCCATTCAGTACCGATTTACAAATGTTCCAAGTTTCTGGTGGAAATCTTAGAGCTTCAGGTCTTCTTCTGCTTCTGCCACACCTTCCATGTGCTCTCTCAACATAATCTATTAGGTCATCTAACTTTTCTTCTACATTCTCTACAATGTACTCAAAAGTTTCATTTACATCTTCCAAAGGCACAAATAGAAGTCTAAACAAAGTGTGTGTAGCACTTACAGGTGTTATTTCCATTTGTCTTTTCACATCTCAGACCCAAAGAAGGTATTTTTGGACACAGTGATTATGATAAGTGAAACAAGCATTCTTTTATTTGTGTATTTTGTAGGGGTAGTTAAATCACATGCATATATTCAATCTTTAAATTCATCATCAACAAGGAAGGATTAATGTCAAGATTTCTTTTCTGCTCAAATGCGAGTGTTCTAAGTGTGTGTGTGTGTGTGTGTGTGTGCATAAATCAGTGCCATAGTATAACCCAATACAACAGATTTCAAGGACATTTGGATCAAATGTCTCAATGGATATTCTGCATCGAACCAAATGTCTGCTAATCTACACTAGAAGTTTTACCCACTTCACTAAGGGAATAAAAAGAATTAAAGTCAAAATATTGAAAAGGAATAAGGAAAAGTATATTTGTAGACCACATTATCATAAAAGTAGAAAATTTTTTAAATTTACGAAAAAGCTAGTATCTTAACTGAGTTTGCGAAGTTTCCAAGATAAAAGATCAATATAAAATGATCAATTATGTATCTGCATGCACTAGCAACAAACAAGTGCAAATTAAAACATTGATATAATTTATAATAGCAAAAGAACAATATGAAATATGCAAATTACTATACTATACTAAGACTTACTATAAGGCTTCAGACATCAGAACAGTGCAGGATTGTCACAAGAATGTATGTATGGATCAATGGAACAGAATAGAGTCCAGAAGTAGACCCACATAAAATGGTTAGCTTTGGAGAAAGTTATGAGGATGATTCAAAGGAGGAAAGGATAGTCTTTCCAGCAAATGATGCTTAAACAATTAAATATTTTTATGGAAAAATAATAAACTTTAACCCCTACTTCACATCAAATATAAAAATTCATTCAACTTGCATCATAGACTTAAATGTGAAACCAAAACTATAAATTTTCTTTAAGTAAAAATAGGAGAAAAATCATTAGACCTGTGTTAAGCTAAGATTTCTCAGATAAGACACAAAAACCACAAGCCATAGATAAATATTAATAAATGAGACAGCATCAAAATTTAAAACTTTTGCTCTTCAAGACACTATCAGAAAGTTAAAAGGCAAGCCACAGATTGGTAGACTATATATTTAAAGGTTTGTATCCAGAATGTAAAATTTATCTCTTCACTCAATTTGAAAAAAGACATATAAATGACCAAAAAGCACATAAAAAATGCTCATTATCATTAGTTATCAGGGAAATGCAAATTAAAAGTATAATGAAATACAAAAAGTGTATTCAAAAATACCACATCATAGTACAATTTGGATTATCCTAGGTAAGCAAGAATGATTTACCATTAGAAAATGCTCAAAAATAACAGGAAAATCTCAGTAGATAAAGAAAAAGAAATTGTTAATTTGTATATATGATTTTAGAAAAACAAGATATGAATGATAAAACTAGGAAAAGAAAGGAATTCCTTAACTTAATATAGGACAGCTGCAAAATTTTTTACCAAACATGTTTAACCAAAGAAGAAAAAATAGTAACTATGAGATTTTATCTCCTTTCAGACAGTGTCCCAGACGTATTTAAAGACTACCTTTAGGATAAGGAGTTAGATAAGGCTTCTCACCATTGATAAGACAGGGAGCTAGTTGAGGATGATCACTGTCTTTGCTTTTGCTCAGCACAGTAGTGTTTAGGTCTTTGCCAATCCATTGGGAAAGAAAAGTGATAAGAAGAATGAAAGAAGAAACAAAAAAATTATGTTTTGAAGAATATTTGGGCATCTTCTTCATAGAAACCCAATCAGAATGAGCAGATAAGCTATTACAATTTGTAAAGCCTAATTAGTCTGTAGTCTGATAAAAATTCTTCTTTTTTTCCTGTTGTTTTGCTTGCATTCAGGGAAGAAATTCAAGAGGAAGATGGAATGTTGTTAAACAAGGGGTAGAAGGGATTCATCTCGTTCTAAGATTAGAATCCCTCTGAAGGACTATGAGGGAAGTCTAAGGGAAGCAAGGATGAATTTTGGATTGGCTGCTGTTTTTAAGGAGCAATTCAAAGATACAGGGATGAACTAGGGATTTTGTGCTTTCTTAAATTAAGGTGGCTAAGCAGTTTGGAATCCCCTGTACTCAATGAAACAAGCAAAACAGATGAGGGGCATCATTGGGAAGAAAGCAGTAATTACTCAAAATGGGTTCTTTATGTCATTTTACAATTGTGGCACGACCTTCGTAGATACAATGTTGTTAACTTTGTAACTGACTTTATCTGTGTCTATCCTCCCATCCTGATTAATGGTAGGGCTGCTTTTTGCTTTTTCAGTTAAGGCTGATTATCACTTTTCAGTCCTGGATAGTTTTTGACTCTTTCAAAACTAAAGAAAACCTCAGCAAGATTGGCCATATAGAAGGCCACCTTAAAATTTCAATTGTTTTTCTCAATTCCATTAAAAACAATTAGAAAGAAAATTTGAGAAGTAAAATATAAATCAAATATTTTAAAAAGCAGAGAACACAAAAAATGTTAAACTTCATTTAATGACATAGAAGAACATGTAAATAAATTATATTGAAAATATCTTATTCTTGATCGGGATAATTCAGTATTGCAAAGAAATCAATTCCCACTGCACCCTCACAAAATTAACCCTCATATTTAAGTCAATTCACACTCAGATTTTTGGGGGGACCTTGAAAACACAACTTGAAAATTCATATGAAAAATACCTATGAGTATCTAAGGTAATTTTTTTAAAAGTAAACATAAAAGCAAACTGAGAAGAAGCACCCTACTATAGTATAAAGCCTACAACAATATCATGGCAATAAATTAATACGTTATAGGAAGCTGAATAAGCCAACAGTCATAAAGCAGCATAAAGGGCCCAGCTACAGACTCATCTATTCATGAGAACTTGGTAAATAATAGAACTGACATTACAAATCACTGAGGTTGTTTCATGATAGTTGCAAGGGAAAATGGCTCACCATGTGGAGAAAAGTAAAGCTGGATCTCTACCTCATAAATAAAAGTTCCAAGTCAGTCAAATTCTTAGAAGCTAATGATAAGACTCTAAAGTTAACAGAAGAAATGCAGAATTTCCTTGTCTCTTCAAAATAAGAAAGAAATTACTCTTCAATGGGGTAAAAGTAAAAATTTGAGTCCATCGAAATTAAGGATTGTTCTTTATAAGCCATAAATGAAGTAAAGAGATAGGAGAAGTTATTTACTCCATTGAAAATCTTTTTAAAATAATATAAAATAATTTATATTAGTATAAATATATCTATATCTTTATTAAATATACTTAGTGCATAGTATTTATTTATAGTATATTATAAAATAATAAACTACAATAAAATGATATTTAGAAATGTAATTATTTGCATTTCAAATTGTCAAATATCTTATATACTTGCACATTCCAAAATACCTGAAAATTTTTCCTCATGAATAGGGGTTGTGCTTGTTACTTATAAGTCACAAAAATCATTTTGTATCTGGCAATCTGTCGAAGAATTGTTAGTCTTATGAAATAAAAGATAGAAATGTTTTCAAAATCATGAGACCAAAAAAGAAATCATAAAGAATTGAAAAGTATAATTTGAGATACCAAGGTATGAAAACCTTTCTGTCATTTTGAGGTTAAATTGATAAACTGAAAAGAGTAATAAATACTCTAACAGGTGTTGACCAAGAATTGCTAGCATATACTGTTTTTTTGGCCAGTATCACTTTTATAAATTACAAACTCCTATAGTTGTATTTTCCATTTTCTTTCCCTCTTAGAATCTAGTGACCCCTTCATTACTGAAAAATACTAAAAAGCAATTAAGTATAGAAATCAAAAGCTGAGTATTTGGTGGAGAAGAGTGAAAGCTTGACCTTAGTCACCTTTGTAGAAAAAGAATGTGTCTTTTCATTAATTCCTGTTTCATACAAGACAAGGATTACAATTATTTCATAGAAGGAAAAACACAAATCAAATGTTTAAACATTTTGCAACGTTCAGCCTCATTGGCAAGGATGCTTTTATCTTTTCTCACGCTATTCTTAGCTTAAAGCATCCTGTCTCTTTCAACAGAAACACTTGACAGCTGATATTTTCTTCTTTTACTTCTACTTCAACTGCTAATTGCATATTTACCATCCTTCAATCAAGAGGAAAAGAGAAACAAATTAGAAAAATTTTCTATCTGTCAACAGAACTATGTACTATAATGAAACATCTACTCATTAAATATAGAGAACTTCATGGCATCAATAATAAGTGTTGTAAAGGGCACAAAGGTATTATTAATTCTGAAGGAATGCAGGACTGTAAAAACAATAAGTCATTTTGACAGTTGCCATGAGGACTATTACCAAATGTTATGTTTACTTGACTAGCTCAATTTATAAAACAAGACCTACAAAAAAATCTACAGTTTAATCAATTGGATGTGCTATTATAAACAACTGCTAATGGACCGAAGCTTTGCTTCCCTCCTTAATGATTGAATTGTGACTGCATTTTAAAAAATTAGAATAATTACTAGTGTGGGCAGTTTATGTGCATTTTTAAAAGAACCTTAAATCAATGAAATAAAACTGTAGAACAGATTTAATGAGAACATAAATGTTTCTTTTTTAAGTTAAATTAAGCTAAAGATGGAAGTTTCTTTAAATACAGCAGGTGATTACCTTTTCAGGAAGAATTCACAAAGGTATTTGTTTATCATGCATATTAAGGTACATTAGTGGATTTAAACCCCAACCATAATCATTGATTAAATTTCTCTGTATGTCGCATAAAAATTCAATTCAGAATTGTAGGAAATAGTACTTTATCTGTTGCAATTTTATTTAGTTAGAAGAAAAATAGTTGAAGAATTTGATCACCTAAATGATCTAAGAGATTAGATGATGGACTGGCCTGTAGTTTAGGGAGAGATACTGTTTTCTAAATTTTCTATTTGTTTTTGGCTAACTCATATGTGAAGGAGTTTTCAGCGATATCATTAATTTTTCTAAAATGTAAATTATTCATTCTTGAATTCATTCTATAAACATATGTTGAAGGTATTCTTTTGTACCAACTTTTTTTTTTATAGCTTTATTTAATTTATTTATTTATTTTTGCTGCGTTGGGTCTTCCGTGGCTGTGCACTGGCTTTCTCTAGTTGCTGAGGGCTTCTCATTGCGATGGCTTCTCTCGTTGCGGAGCACAGGCTCCAGTAGTTGTGGCGCACGGGCTTAGTTGCTCCGTGGCATGTGGAATCTTCCCAGACCAGGGCTTGAACCCGTGTCCCCTGCATTGGCAGGAGGATTCTTAACCACTGTGCCACCAGGGAAGCCCCTGTATTGACTTTTGTAGGCAGTAAAGGACAAGGATTGCATTAAAAAATATATACTTGATTTATGGTCCTATGAATTGATGTATGAAACATTTCATGACATTTACATGTATGTGTTCTTCATTTGTAGATGTTTGTGAGCATGTGTAGGTCTGTGTGTATAAGTAGTTTGTGTATGTGTGTGAGTGTGCCTGAAGGGGTGTGTGTATGTGGGAATTCATGTGAAAATGTGTTTGAGAGTATATGTGTTGTACATAGTTTGTACGTACGTATAGGTGATTGTGCATGGATAGATAAATCACACCCAAGTTTAGAGTAAAGGCAACTTCAGCTAAGTAGGGAGGTAATTAAGAAAGGATAAACACATCTTTTGATGATTTTACAGATGTGGTCATACCAGGTATTTGTTCTTTCCTACTTTAAGATGATATCAATAGCTAATTTAAAAAAAAAAAAAAAAAAAAAAAGAGGCACCAGGAAACTTTTGGAGTTGATAGATATTACCTTGATTGTGATGATAGTTCCACATGTATATGCATATGTCCGAACTCATCAAGTTGTACACACTAAATTTGTGCATTTCTTTGTATATTAGTTATACCTCAATAAAGTTGTTAAAAAATAACCAATCAGAAAAGGTAGGAGGGGAGTGGGTAGGGTAGTCAAAGTAGTGGGAGCATAGATTTTTGGTCTCTGTGAATTTTTGTGCACACACCCACACCACAAACATACACACACATACACATACACCAAAAAAAGAAACAAGAGAACTCCAAAAAGACAAAAGCATACCCTGGAACATGCAGTAAGCCCATCTGAGAACAATAGAGAACAGCTGATTTTGGAAGGAGTTCTGCCCACTGGATAAGTGTAAGAAATCTGCAATGAGATCTGATGGGGATAAAACAGGCAAGCCTACGTGAACTCTGGAAACAAACCAGTAATATCTCCTTATGGCTCAAAGACATAAACAAAGGAGAAATAGCTGTGAGTGGAGTCAAAATTGAACAGAATGGAGGAAAACAGAGATAAAATAAAAAGTCCAAATGAAAGTGGGGAAAAGAAACAGAGCCAGGAAATCTCAGAAGGCAAGCAGCTATATTTTTCTAACATTACACTAAAAGATAAATCAGGGAACTTTGCAACATTAAGAACGTTAACTGGAGAACAGATAAATCTTCCATGCAGGAGAATTCCAAACACTTTGAGTACATACTCCACCCTCAAGTGGGTAGCAAAACTCCCAACTCCTTAAACGTAGGCTGAGTGTAGTGACTTCTTCTAAAATGTGTAATAGAGAAAGGATGGAATATCTTTACAGTGGAGAAACTGGATAAAAACTATCTCAGCTAGGTGACCAAGGTCAGCATTATCAATGGTAAGTCATGATGATACACTGTAACTTTGGTATGATGTGATGAAATGGCACTTTACCCTTATGAGCTTCCTCTCAAAATCCATCACCCAGTCTAAAAATGAGAAAAACACAGGACAAATCCCAACTGGTAGATATTCTACAAAAGACCAGACTAGTACTCCTCAAGACTGTCAAGGTCATCAAAAACAAGGAAAGTCTGAGAAACTGCCATAGCCAAGAGGAGTTTAACATGACATAACAACTAAATGTAATGTAGAACAGTAAAATAACATTAAGTAAAAAATTGAAGAGATATAAATAAAGTGTGGACTTCAGTTAATAATGTATTGAGGTTGTGTCACTAATTGTGATAAATATACTAACATAAATGTCAATAATAGTAGAAACTAGTGGAGAGCATATGGGAATTCTCCATATTATATTCATAAATTTTCAACAAAACTAAATGGGTTCTAAAACAAAATATTTATCTTTTTAAAAAGTTACCTGAACAAAATCTCCTTTGAAAAGTTTACAAAAACTAAATTCAAATATTGGCAAGACTGAGTCATAAAACATATCCTAACAAATTTGAAAGAATAGAAATCATATGATGTCTGTTCTCACACCACAATGGAATTAAACTAGAAATCAATAACAGACACATAGCTGGAATTCCCCAAATACTACAAGATTATACAACATACTTCCAAATAACAAAATGAGTCAAAGAAGAAATCTCAAGAAAATTCTTTTCAATGCTGAACTAAACAAAAATGAAAACACAGCTTATCAAAATTTGTGGAATTCAGTGAAAACAGTGCTCAGAGAGAAATTTATGACATTGAGTGCATATTTTAGATAAGAAGAAAGATCTAAAATCAATCTAAGTTTCCATTTAGGAAGCTAGGAAAAGAAGAGAAAATAAAGTCCAAAGTATGAAGAAAAGAAATAATAACAATTAGAGCAAAATTTAATGATATTGAAAATAGAAAATCAACAGAGAATGTCAATGAAACCAAAAGCTGGTTCCTTGAAAAGATCAACAAATCAATATGCCCCTAACCAGGCTAACTAAGAAGAAAAGAGAAAAGACACAAATTACTGATATCAGAAATGAAAAAGAGGACATCACTATAGCGCTCATAGAAATTAAGAAAATAATAAAAGAATACGATGAACAACTCTAGGCCCACAAATTTGATAACCTTGATGAAATGGACTAATTTCTTGAAAGACACAATCTGCCAAACTCACACAAAAAGAAATAGGCCTACATCCATTACAGAAATTGAATCAATAATTAATAATCTTCCAAAACAAAAAGTACCAGGCCCAGATGGGTTTATGGTGAATTCTACCAAATGTATAATGTCAACCTAAATAAACCTAGGAGGCAATGATCAAGCAGAAAGCATTCATTTGGGATCAGAGAATTAATTTGGGGCATTTGGGTAGCAACCCAAACAGTGTCCCACTAGAAGTAAAAGTCAGGGGCTTTTAAAGGCAAAGAAAGGAGGTTTGCATCACAAAGAATTTTAAATGGAGTTAGAGGCAGAGGCTAGTCTTGGCTAAACATGATTGATTGCTAAGGTTATTACTAGAGGGAGGTGAAAGTCCATTACTTTAAGTTGCAGGCATTCTTGCAGAGTCCTTGAAATATTTGTGGTTTGGCCCATTTCACAATTTCCTGGTTCCACAAGGTGAGGACATGTGTAAGGTCCATTCCTTAATGGCTTCCCAGCACCATTTTAAAACCCCTTGACATAAGTGACTCCATTTTATATCACATTTCACAATAAGAAAGAAATTATACCAATTCTCTATTCTCTTTCAGAAGACAGAAGTAGAGGGAATGCTTCCTAACACATTCTATGAGTCCAGAATTACCCTAATTCCAAAAGCAGACACAGACAGTTAAGAAAACTAGGCCAATATCTCTTATGAACATAAATGCAAAAATCTTCAAAATATTAGCAAATTGAATTCAACAATATATAAAAAATAGACACCATGACCAAGCAGGATTAATCTCAGGTATGCAAGGCTGGTTCAACATTTGAAAATCAACTAATGTAATCCATCACATCAACAGGCAAAAAAAGAAAAATCATATGATCATATCAATATGCAGAAAAAGCATTTGACAAAATCCAATACCCATTCATGATAAAAACTTAGAAAACTAGGAATAGAAAACATCCTCAACATGATAAAAATATGTACAAAAAAACCTATAGCTAACATCATAATCAATGGTGAGAAACTCAAAGCTTTTCCAATAAGATCAGAAACAAAGCAAAGATGCACACTTTTATCACTGCTTTTCAACATCATACTGAAAGTCCTAACTAACGCTATAAGAAGAGGAAATATAAGGTATATAGACTGGAAAAAAAGAAATAAAACGGTGTTTGTTCACGGATGATTTGATCATCTATATAGAAAATCCAAAAGACTCAACAACAACAACAACAAAATCCTAGAAATAATAGACAATTTTAGAAAGGGTACAGCATATATGATTAAAATACAAAGGTCAATTGATTTCCTATATACCAGCAATGAACAAATGAATTTGAAATTAAAAACACAATACTATTTACATTAATAACCCCAAAATGAGATACTTAGGTATAAATCTAACAATATATATACAAGATCTACATGAGAAAAACTACAAAACTCTGATGAAAGAAATCAAAAAAGAACTAAATAACTGAAGATATATTCCATGTTCATGGATAGAAATACTTAATATTGTCAAGATATCAGCTCTTCCCAACTTGATCTATAGATTCAGTCCATCCCAATCAAAATCCAAGTTATCAAATGCAAGTTATTTTGTGAATAGTGACAAATTAATTCTAAAGTTTATATGGAAAGACAAAAGACCCACAATTACCAATACAATATTGAAGAAGAACAAAGTTGCAGGACTGACACTATCTAACTTCAAGATTTACTATAAAGCTATGACAATCAAGACAATGTAGTGTTGGTGAAAGAATAAACAAAGAGATTAATGAAAGAGGATAGAGAATCTAGAAATGGACCAACATAAATATAGTCAATAAATCTTTGATGAAGGAGCAAATGCAATACAATAGAGTGAAGATAGTCTTTTCAACAAATGGTGCTGGAACAATTGAACATCCACTTACAAAAAAAAAAAGTTTAAATATGAGCCTTACATCCTTTACAAAAATTAGCTTAAAGTGGATCACGGCTCTAAATATAAAATGCAAAATGATAAAACGATTAGAAAATAACATAGGAGAATATCTAGATAAATTTGGGTTTGGAGATGACTTTTTAGAAAAAATACCAAAGGCACTGTCCATGAAAGAAATCATTGATAAGCTGGACTTCTTTAAAATTAAAAATTTCTGCTCTGCAAAAGACACTGTCAAGAGAATGAAAACACAAGCCACAGACTAGGAGGAAATATTTACAAAATACATCTGATAAAGGACAAGTATCCAAAATATACAAAGAATTCTTAAAACTCAAAAATAAGAAAACAAACTACCTAATCTAAAAAAAAAAAAGAAAAAAAACCAAAACCTTAACAGATCCATCATCAAAGAAGGTGTACGAATGGCAAATAAGCACAAGAAAAGATGCTCAACGTTATATGTCATAAAGAAATGCAAATTAAAACAACAATGAGATACCACTACCCATCTGTCAGAAAGACCAAAATCCAGACAACACCAAATGCTGGTGAGGATGTGGAGCAATAAGAGCTCTCATTCACTGCTGGTGTGAATGCAAAATGGTGCAGCACTTTGGAAGACAGTTTGACAGTTTCTTACAAAGCTAAATATATTCTTACCATAAGTTCTAGCAATTGGGCTCCTTGATATTTGCCTAAAGAATTTGAAAACATATCCACACAAAAACCTGCACATGCATGTTTATGTAACTTTATTCACAATTGCCAAAACTTTGAAATAAAGATGTTCTTCAGTAGGTGAATGGACAAATAAACTATGGTACATCCAGGCAGTGGAATATTATTTAGCACTAGAAAGAAATGACCTATCAAGCCATGAAAAGACATGGAGGACACTTAAATGTGTATTACTAAGTGAAAAAAGATCTGGAAAAGGCTACATACTGTATGATTCCAAATATATGACATTCTGAAAAAGACAAAGCTATAGAGACAGTAAAAGGATCAGTGGTTGCCAGAGGTTGGGGGAAGGAGAGAAGAATAAGTGGGTCACAGAGGATTTTTTAAGGCAAACTACTCTGTATGATACTGGAATGGTGGATACATGTCATTATACATTTGTCCAAACCCATAGAGTATAACAATAAGGATAAACCCTAATGTGAACTATGGACTTTGGGTGACAATAACGTGTCAATGTAAGTCCATCACTTGTAACAAATGTACCACTCTGGTGAGGGATATTGATAATGGGGGAGGCTATACATTTGTGGGGTAGGAAGTATGAGAAATCTGTATCTTTTTCTCAAGTTTGCTGTGAACCTAAAACTGCTCTAAAAAATAGTTTATTAAAAAATCAATGAGCAACAGAAATGTTTAAGGTCAAATTTCCACACAAAGTTAAAATTAGAGAAAAGAAAATAAGGAACAGAATAATATACCTGCAAGCATTCCAGAAAGTTAGGCTAAAAATTAAGTATAAAAGTAGTAACCTACTATTTCAAAGTAGCTAAAAGACAATATGAAATTATACAAGACATGAAACAAAACATGAACCAGAATTTTAAAAACTCAGAAATTAGGTGAGAAAATTTTTTAAATAATTTAAAATGGAAGAAAAAAAGACTAAATTAGAAGGAATACAAGGGAAATAAACACAGAAGATGGTGTCATAAGTGAAATGGAGACAAAAAGAAAAAAAAATATTTAGAGCAATTTAAAAGATGGTGGGGAGAAAAAAAAACCTTTTTTTTTCTACCTCTTTGATTATCTGGCTGGGGCCATGCAAATAAGACTGACAAAGGACAGATTAACAGAGAAAATGAAACAGAAGTTTATTAACATGAGCATTATGCATATTTGGGAGAGCTCAGTGATGAGTAACTCAAAGGGGTGATTAGAACTTGGGGTTTGTATAACATCTGAACAAAGAATGATCAATTTTGTAGAGAAATGACAAGACAAAGGAAAGAGGTTTTACATTTCCAAAGGCAACAAATCATCTGAAGGTAAATATAAAGGGGAAACTGAGGCATAAGATTTGTTTGTGAAGGTTCATCTCAGTGCCATCTTTACATCTTCTTCATGGCCATAAGAGTTCTCTGAGAGAGGAGACTTATGGCAGTCCTAATTTCTCAGAACTTTCTGCTTTTAGTCAGATAAGAGAAACCCTGAGAAAGCATTTTTCTGCATATGTTGAGTCTCATTTACTTCTAGCTCAAAGTAATCTTTAAGCCAAAGTGGCATATTTTGGGGTGGGATACTCTGGTCCCCTACAAGACATATGAGAATTGGAGAGAAAGTGACAAATATTGAAAAGAAGCCCAAAAATATCTAACCTATGGATAATATAAAACACTGAAGAAAAAACAGAATAAATACTAAAAATTAAAATTTAAGTAACTTTCCTAAAATTGAAGAATGGAAACTACATAGTTAAAGAGTATAGTACATACATGACAATATCGAGTCAGCATGAGGAATACCAAGGTAACTTACAATAAAATTATTGGACTTTAGATACAAACAGGAAAAAAAAAGTACTTTTGAGTGACAACACAGAAAGATCAAGGACGTGATTAAGAAAATTATATTATCGTGCAGATGATATGATACTATATAAAGAAAACCCTAAAGACTCCACACAAAAACTACTAGAACTGATAAACGAATTCATCAAGGTAGCAGGATACAAGATTAATATACAGAAATCAATTGTACTTCTTTACACCAGGAATGTCATATCAGAAAGGGAATGTAAAAAAACAACATTTTTTAAAATCACACCCACCAAAATTAAATACTTAGGTATAAACCTGATCAAGGAGGTGAAAGACTTATATGCTGAGAACTATAAAGCATTAATAAAGGAAATTGAAGATGATTCAAAGAAATGGAAAGATATCCCATGCTCTTGGATTGGAAGAATTAATATTGTTAAAATGACCATACTACCCAAAGCAATTTACAGATTTGAAGCAATCCCTATCAAATTACCCATGACATTTTTCACAGAACTAGAACAAATAATCCTTAACTTGATATGGAACCATAAAAGACCCAGAATTTCCAAAGCAATCCTGAAGAAAAAGAAGCAGGAGATATTTTCCTCCCAGACTTCAGACAATATTACAAAGTTACTGCAACCAAAACAGCATGGTATTGGCACAGAAACAGACATATGGACCAATGGAACAGAATAGAGAGCCCAGAAAGAGTAACCAAGTTAATGCCAAATTAAAAAAGAAAAGAAAAGAAAAGAAAAAGGCAACTTTTAAAAGGTAGGAAAGTTTGTTGACATTTTTGTTTGTTCTTGCTCTACTCCTCCCCAGCTCAGTGATGGTCATGAAGAAAACACCCTGCATTACCAATGTGGGACCCTGTTCCCTGGTTCCAGAGGTGGTAGAACAGACTATTTACAAAGAATTGTGTTTTTCTGTTCTAACCTATTTGGGGACTACCTGAGAAATTGATACAAGGGTTTGTCTTTGTTTCACTTAACAGGGAACTCACCCAGGGCAGAAAAGCAGCAGGCATTCCTTTAAAACTTGTTAAGCAAACAAACAGCCATAGCTGCCTGGCACAAAAGATTATGATTGAGGCATACAACAGGTTAAAAGCCTGGGAAGAAAAACTGGGGGGAAAGTTTCTTTGAGAAATAAAGGCATTTAAAAGTGCCTGTGTTTGCTGGTGAATTTAGAAAGCCACACATGTGCCCAGGGCAGGAAGCATGCTCAGAAAAGCCCTGAGCAGACTCTTAAGCTTTTACCTCCAGCTGATCTCGAGGCTCAGTGCAAGCAGGAAGTGAAGGCTAAGGAAGAGTTGCAAACAGGCTGGCCAAGTGCTGAACGAGTACCCCCAGCACAGAGCTTCAGCTCAGAGCCAATCTGCAAAGACTAGGAGAGGTTTCTTCTCTCCTTCTCCTTCTTCTTTTCTTTCTCCTTCTTCTTCTATTTCTTCTTCTTCTCCTTCCTCCTCTTCTTCTTCTCTTCCTCTTCCTCCTCCTCTTCCTCCTCCTTCTTCTTTCCCTCTCTCTCTCTCCACAGATGACAAAGATTATAGGCTTTTAAAACATTTTAGAAAAATTATCAAGCAAGCACACAACTACAGTTACAGAAGAAAAAAAACTCTAAAGAAGGGAATAATCTGATTTCCAGATTTATCAAATTGCAATATTCAAAATGCAACTGTTGTCAACCAAAAACTACGGAACATGCAAAAAAACAAAACAAAACAAAAAAACACACCACCACCACCACCAACAACAACAAGAAAATTGGTCCTTTCACAGAAGAAATTAACAGAAAATGTCCCTGAGGAAGCACGTACATTTGACTTACTAGACAAAGACCTTAAATCAACTGTTTTAAATATGCTCAAAGAGTTAAATGAAATCAAGGACAAATAGCTACAGAGCTAGACGAATACAAATAGAGAATATCAACAAAGAAATATAAATTATTTAGAAAAAACAGATTCTGAAGCTGCAAGTACAATGACTGAAATGAAAAACTCACTAAAGAGTTTTAATAGCAGGCTGGAGCAGGCAGAAGAAAAAGTTAACAAATTTAAAGATAAGTCAATTGAAGTTATCCAGCTTGAAGAGAGCTAAGAAAAAAGAATTTTAAAAAATTAATAGAAACTAAGGGACTTCTGGGACACAATCAAGTCTATCAACATAAGCATCATAGGAATCCCAGAGAGAAAGGAAAGAGAGAATGAGGCAGAAAGAATATTTGAAGAAATAGTGGCCAAAAACTTCCCAAATTTGACAAAAGATAGGAATCTACACATTCTAGAGACTCGATAACTCCAAAGATAAACACAAATAGAATTTGTTTGTTATGGACTGAGTTGGTCAAATGGGATCTTGTAAATTGATATGTCCAGAAGAGCTTTCTTCGTTATTTATATAGTCTCAAGTATGCTTCCACCTTAGAATTTTAAGGATAGGGATCATCTATCTAAGAATTAAAAGACTTGAGACTTTTGAGACAAATTCTCATAAGCCTTCCAATGAAATCCTTTCCATTTTTGAGAAAATTTTAGGTGTTCAAAATCTGTTTAGTTTAGGAGCTCAACCATGACTGAAGAGACACTGATTTTCTCAAGTTCTAAGAAGTTCTCTAGGGCTTCCCTGGTGGCGCAGTGGTTGAGAATCTGCCTGCCAATGCAGGGGACACAGGTTCAAGCCCTGGTCTGGGAAGATCCCACATGCCACGGAGCAACTGGGCCCGTGAGCCACAACTACTGAGCCTGCGCGTCTGGAGCCTGTGCTCCGCAACAAGAGAGGCCGCGATAGTGAGAGGCCTGTGCACCGCGATAAAGAGTGGCCCCCGCTTGCCACAACTAGAGAAAGCCCTCGCACAGAAACAAAGACCCAACACAGCCAAAAATAAATATAAAAAAAAATAATAAGTTTAAAAAAAAAGACCTAAAGAAGAAATATATGGCAAAAAAAAAGAAGTTCTCTATAGATTTATATTCTGGGTCTCCATTTACCTCCAGAAAAGGGAAGAAAGTCCCAAACAATGGGCTTTCTCAAATTACTGTTCCATAAATCTCTATGAACAGCAGTCTATGAAAACTAAATTTAATTAAAGTATTCAGATTAAAAATGGTCATGGTCTTACTTCATTGACTACAGCACCATCCCAGGAACTGCTCCCCTTCTGATTCACTCTGGAAGGAGGAGATATATAAAGTGTTCAGGGGACTATACCTGTATAATTAGGATGATGAGAGATTCTGAAAACCCTCTAATATGTGGAATAGTTCAAGAATATATTTAGTTTGGGAAATTGAAAGGATTCTTGGCAACTGTATTCAAAAATTTCCACAGTTAAATTAAATCAAGAACATACTTATGCTTTGTTATATTTGTTTTTACAATAAGTAGAAATTTACAGAGAGTTCAACTTTACAGTGAGGTAAATTTCAATTCAGTTCGAACAATTAGAACTGTGGGGTTAAGATAAGAAAGAAAAAAAAGAAAATAAATACCTGTCTTTATGAAAAAATAAGGAGCTACTCATTTATTCATTCATTCATTCATTTATTCATCAAACATCTATTCATTCAGTGCTTACTATATATCAAGCACTATACTAGATGTGATAGATTCAGTAATGATGAAATCAGTTCCATCTGCATCTTTAATAAATCCTGAAGTTACTCAGGTATTTTAAATCAAAATCATAGGTACACAAGAAGCCCACTGAAACTTTTACCAAAATTGTGTGTGTGTGTGTGCGTGTGTGTGTAACCATGCATATATTTTGGGGAGGGGAAAGAAAAGCCATACGTATCAGATTCTTACAAAGCATCAATAGTTTAGGTGGGTTTTCCATGCCTCCTTCTGATTTTAACATCTTTAGTTTAATATTATGAAATATCAGAGCTAATATTCCACTATTCTCTACCTTACCACTTTGTAAAATTAGTCTTAAATTCTGGCTAATGTTCAAATTTTACTTTAATCTTAAAAGGTAGAACATATTCATTTGAATTGTGAAAATGCCATTGATTGACATGGTAAATTAACAAGTCACAGCTTGTAAAGAACTGAGGGAGATGTTTTCTTGTGTTTCCATGTTCATAAAATGTTAAAATTAGACAAGCCTTCAAGGTAATGCCAAGCAAGGCGTTATTACCTATATCTATATTTGAATTTTAAAACATATATGTTTAAATGCATATGGTCATATATGTGCCCATGTATAAATATAAAGAATGCATTTTGCGATATAAAAATTTCAGCTTAAAAATATAAAGGAAAGAAAAATTTGCAATTCAAAGAAGACCACACTATGTCTAGAAAATCAAAATTTGTAGGGTTATCTCCCTGGAAAGCAAGGGTAAAAAAGGAAAGATAATTGCATTGCAATTCAAGTTCCAAAGCACAAAACTCTATCTAGAAAATCACAGTCATAATGTGCATGAATAAAAATTTGCTATTGCTTGGATCCTGTGATTAAAAAAATAAAGTGATATCGGGTAGAATATTGAAGCTGACAGTCCAAATACAGGAAAAAGTTAACTGATTCTTCTAACCTCTTAAGAGATAGCATCAAGGTTGAAAATGTGTTCCTTTGGTTACTTTTCCTAGAGAAAATAGAAAAAGGAAAGATTCTGGGGGAATATAACTTTAAGGAAGCCATGGAAATAAGCACTGGCCTATGTCTCTTGGGTCTAAAACCAATCAAGTCTGGCTTAATAAGAAACAGGCTTTTGAAAAATGTAATATTCTACCTTTTTTTTTTTTTTTTGCCATGAGACATCTGTGTTTTCGCTACAAACAAATGCTTTTGTTATTTTAATCTAATAAGAGAAGTGGTAGAAAAGCGAGGGTGCCTGGAAAGGAAAGGGCATGATCCTGATATATATGTTCTTATCAGACTATCATCACCCAATTTGCTAAGGTTTAAGCAACTAGAGAGAGCAGGGGACATAACCCCAAGGATAGCAATTTCATGGGCTTACAAAGTGTATATATAGGAAAACAAAGAGTTTAAAGTTGTCTCCTAATGTTCCTTTCCTGGGCTCACATTGACTCATACCAAACCATGGCATGGGGAAGATCGGATCCCAACGTCACCTTACCCATGTCAAGGAGCCTACAGCTCAACAAAGAAATCAAAAAGAAGGCGATACTAGCACACTGGAACGCCACTGCCATGTTTTACGGACTAAGATAAACAGCACAGTGTCCAGGTGGTGGTTAAATCAATATATACCAGGCAAATTCACTGAATGATGCTGGACAAGGTGTCTAATGCTTCTGAGTCTCTGTTCCTTCTTCTGCAAAACGATGATGTGTAGACTTCGATCCTGTGTTTCATAAAGTGTTTTTCCAGATGATCTTTGCAATCTTTATAATTAACCAGTTTTGGGGGGGGGGGGATTGGAGTACAATACATTTAAAAATGCAAATTTCTGTGTCCCTTTCCAGACTTAAGTCAGAATCTTTCAGGTAAGGATTGGGGTGAAGCCTAAGAAACTGTATTTTAACAAATCCCTCAGGTGATACTTATACACACCAAAATACGAGAACCACTAATATAATACCTCCTACCTCTTTCATATACAGTTTTTGAAGAATTAAAATTCTCATTTTCAATTCTTAAGGAGTGACCAATTACTATCCAAGCGAAGGCAGAGGCCATTTAAATAGCAATGCTGGTTTGAATGAATTTCCCCCCTCTCCTAAACTCGATTTTTCACAGTTCCGCAGGCTCAGTTCTTATTGTATTATGTTCTCTTTATAATATATGTTATTATACAATGCCCATCAGAGACAGGATATATTTGATTGGGGGCTGTTGATCATTTTAGCAATGGGTGAGTGTCCAACAGGGACCAGTTTGGGCTTGAAGATGTGAAGAATTGTTTTATAAAGAAGTCTTACTGATGCAGGGGAAATTTAATCTTGGTAGGAAATTTATCAGTCTATTAACTCTTCAGTCAGTTTGAATTCTGGAAGAATGCAAAGACAAAATTTTCATACTTTTTTTATACCTTCTTTTCATGGGGAGATGTTCCATCAAACCAGAGGTTTGTTTCCTATTCCTTAATCACTGTTGTATCAACAAACTTTGCCACTGTGTTTTATTGGTAAACCTAGTTTTTATTTTATATTTAACAAAAGTCACTATTAAATTTGTCCTATATGGCCAATACTGTTTTAGATAACTTTATATTGCCCAATGTCTATATTAGGTACCCAATAAATATTTGTCCCTTTCTTCCCATCCTTAAAAATCACAAGCTAGTTAGACTTTTCCAATTCTCAATTGGATTACTGCAGTAGTTCCATAACTAAGTTCTGCCAATCTAATTTCTTTATGTTTTAGAACAGATACATCTGGCTAAAGTACTTCTTTATTCAACTACCTTCAATGATATTGTCAATCAAATTATGTCTAACCTCCTTATCTGGAGTACAACACTCTCCATAATCATGTTGAAACATACTTCCCTAGTTTCTTTTGAGAAGTTGACCTCTAGAAAGCAAGGAGTGGGTTCTGTGGCTAACCAAGGAAATGTGCTTTAGGGAAGATTTGATGTAAGTTTTGGCATAATGAGTGGTTGATGCTTGGGGAAGTTAGTGTGGCCTAGAGGAAGGGGCCCCAACCTAGATATTCTCTTTCCTGTCATCTCATTACCCAGCTTTGTGCCTGTTGAAAAGTCCCTTAACCACATGGCACCTGCATTTCCTTGCCTTTAAAATGTAGGTGAATATGCTAGATCCCAATCTTCTCAAATAGATTGTTAACAAGATAAAAAATACTACTGTCACTTTTAAAGTGTGTTATAGCAAAAAGAGTTTGAATTTAGCACTTCTGAGAGCCTCCAAATAGGACATCTTAAAATTAACAAAGCCAAAACCATTTGCTGAAATGTTTCTCAATGACTCGATAGGCTCAAAACCTTACTATACTTTCCTTGCCTTTCCTCTCCATTTTGAGTAATTCTCATAATTTCCACCTCTGAGAACATCTTTATTTCCTCTTCTTTTCTGGAGGAGAGTTTCGTTGAATATAGAATTCAATCTGATGGTCTTTTTCTTTCAGCACCTGAAAAATGTGCCTCTTCCTTCTTTGCTCCATGCTTTTAGATGAGAAATCCACTGCCATTCAAATTGAAGTTTCCTATAAGCAATGTGTCGCTTCTCTCTGGTGACTTTTCCGATTTTTCCTTTGTATTTGGTTTCAGAAGTTTAATTATGATGCTATGAAAAGTAGATCTTTTGTTCTCATCTCACAAATCCTTGAGTCTCTATTCACATCTTTTTCAGTCTAGTTCCCCTCTGTTGTTTAGATTGTGAATTCTACTGATCTGTCCTCAAGTTTACTGATTCTGTCTTCTGTCATGTCCACTCTACTGTCAAGCATTTCTAACGAGATTTTTTTTTTTGAGTTATTGTATTTTTTGGCTCTATAATTTCTATTCTATTGTTTTTTTTGTAATTTCTATTTCTTCTCTAAGGTTTCCTAGTTTTAGTTCCCAGTGATTTGCTGATGAATTTTTATGATAGCTTTTCTAAGTTGTCACATATTTTTAATATCTGATTCATCTCAATGTTAGCTTCTATTGATTTTTTTTTCATTTAAGTTGTGATTTTCCTGGTTCCACATATGACAAGTGATTTTCCAGTATATCATGGACATTAAAATATAGTATGTTAATTGACACATGATTCTAATTAATTCCTCTGTTTCAGCAGGCAAAGAATCTGTTTCTGCTATTTGTATTTGTCAAATTGGGCAAGTTATAGAACTTCTCCATGCCTCAGTTCCCTCTTTTGAAAAACAGTCATAATTCCTGCCTCATAGAATTATTGTTAGAACAAAAATGGTTGAAACAGTGCTAAGAACATGATAAAGACTCAATAATATCAGATATTTTCATTTTCATTAACTGTCACATTAACTCTAAACTCCTATGCTTGACCTTTAAAAATTCTAGTTAGGGGGAACTTCCATGGAGGTCCAGTGGTTAAGACTCTGTGCTTCCAATGCAGGGGACGTGGGTTAGATTCCTGGTTGGGGAACTAAGATTCCACATGCTGCATGGTGCAGCCAAAATAAAGAAAAAAGAAAAAAAATCTAGTTAAAGTTATGTTATATTTATCCCAAAGTTGGTCAAAAAGCATGTTCATTATTTTTCTCTTAAAAAAAAAAAAACTCATTTATTCTCTCTTAACATACATTCTCCTGGAATTCTCTTTTCTTGTGCCAGTTTATTCTAACTACATTCATCTTTCAACTTAAGACAATGTCATTGACTGAATGTTTGTGTACCCTCCCACCCCCTCCATATTCATATGTTGAAGCTCTAATTCCCATTGTAATGGTGTTTGGAGGTGGGCTGGGAGGTAATTAAGTTTAGATGAAGCAATGCCATCATGATGAGAGTAGTGCCTGTATAAGGACTTTAGAGGCAAGAGAGATCTCTCTCCCCCCAGAGCACACACAAGTAAGTGCACATCAAGAAGGCAGGTGTCTACAAGCCAGGAATCAGGTCCTCTTCAGACACCAAATCTGCTGGTACTTTGATCTTGGACTTCCCATCCTCTAGAACTGTGAGAAATAAATGTCTGTTGTTTAAGCCATTCAGTGTGTGGTGTTTTGTTATAGCAGCCAGAGCAGATTAAGACAGATATTAATTCAAATGTCTATAAAGTATTATTTAAATGCCTCTGTATTAACTAAACTTGTTTTCAGTCAGTCATATCACTATGAACATCACACAAATTACTTATGCTATAAATGATTATCTCATTTTGTTATAAATAGTTAATTTTTTAGGATTATTAGTCTTGTCTTCCAAATAGGTTATAAATTCCTTAAAACATAACCCTGTGTTATATTTATGTGTAGGAATCTGTGTGTGATTGTGTGCCTTTCACATTAACTAAGGCAGTGATGGGCTGAAGAATCCATAGAGGGTGCTCAATATAGAAGATGTGTGTTTCCGGACCTGAAGTGTATATGAGAAATAATCTCGCTTGATAATTCATAGCCCCAGACTTTTCTCCTCATGGGATTGGGGTTTAATTTTATGTTAACTGCTTGGTTTAGTTACCTAAAACTGAGAAAGTATCCTAAAATTGTCAAATCTACCTGAGACAAATGAAGAAGCAAATATAAATCCTTTCTAGACCCAAGCTTTATATAATATACTTCAATAAAACTCTGATGAGTATAAGTTCATAACCATAATAGTAAAACTCCTCTGGAAAGAGCCACTATACAGGAGAGTGAGTTATTTTAAAAGAACAGCAGGAAGAGGAGAGAAGATGGCGGAAGAGTAAGACGCGGAGATCACCTTCCTTCCCACAGATACAGTAGAAATACATCTACACGTGGAACTGCTCCTAGTGAACACCCACTGAACGCTGGCAGAAGACGTCAGACCTCCCAAAAGGCAAGAAACTCCCCCGGTACTTGGGTAGGGCAAAAGAAAAAAGAAATAACAGAGACAAAAGAATAGGGACGGCACCTGCACCAGTGGGAGGGAGCCGTGAAGGAGGAAAGGTTTCCACGCACTAGGAGCCCCTTCACGGGCGGAGACTGCGGGTGACGGGGTGGGGGGGGGGGGGGAAGCTTCGGAGCCACGGAGGAGAGCGCAGCCACAGGGGTGCGGAGGGCAAAGCGGAGAGATTCCCGCACGGAGGCTCGGCGCCGAGCAGCGCTCACCAGCCCGAGAGGCTTGTCTGCTCAGCCGCCGGGGCGGGCGGGGCTGGGAGCTGAGGCTCGGGCTTCGGTCGGATCGCAGGGAGAGGACTGGGGCTGGCGGCGTGAACACAGCCTGAAGGGGCTAGTGCGCCACAGCTAGCCGGGAGGGAGACCGGGAAAGGCTGCAGCTGCCGAAGAGGCAAGAGACTTTTTCTTACCTCCTTGTTTCCTGGTGCGCGAGGAGAGGGGATTCAGAGCGCCGCCTAAACGAGCTCCAGAGACCGGCGCGAGCTGCGGCTGTCAGCGTGGACCCCAGAGACGGGCGTGAGACGCTAAGGCTGCTGCTGCCGCCACCAAGAAGCCCGTGTGCGAGCCCAGGTCACTCTCCACACCGCCCCTCCCGGGAGCCTGTGCAGCTCGCCACAGCCAGCGTCCCGTCCCGTGAGCCAGGGACAACTTCCCCGGGAGAACGCACGGCGCGCCTCGGGCTGCTGCAACGTCACGACGCCTCTGACGCTGCAGGCGCGCCCCGCCTCCTCCGTACCGCTCCCTCCCCCCGCCTGAGTGAGCCAGAGCCCCCGAAGCAGCTGCTCCTTTAACCCCGTCCTGTCTGGGCGGGAACAGACGCCCTCAGGCGACCTACACGCAGAGGCGGGTCCAAATCCCAAGCTGAACCCCAGGAGCTGTGTGAACAGAGAAGAGGAGGGGAAATCTCTCCCAGCAGCCTCAGAAGAAGCGGATTAAAACTCCACAAACAACTTGATGTGCCTGCATCTGTTGAATACCTGAATAGACAACGAATCATCCCAAATTCAGGAGGTGGACTTTGGGAGCAGGATATATTAATTTTCCCCTTTTCCTTTTTTTTTTTTTGTTTTGTGAGTGTATATGCATATGCTTCTGGGGGAGATTTTGTCTGTATAGCTTTGCTTTATAACAGCTTTATTTTACTTCACTATATTATAGCTTCTTTCTTTTCTTTCTTTCCTTTCTTTCTTTCTTTCTTTCTTTCTTTCTTTCTTTCTTTCTTTCTTCCTTCCTTCCTTCCTTCCTTCCTTCCTTCCCTTCCTTCCTTCCTTCCTTCCTTCCTTTCCTTCCTTCCTTCCTTCCTTCCTTCCTTCCTTCCTTTCTTTCTTTCTTTCTATTTTTTCTCCCTTTTACTCTGAGCCGTGTGGACGAAAGGCTCTTGGTGCTTCAGCCAGGCATCAGGGCCGTACTTCGGAGGTGGGAGAGCCAACTTCAGGACACTGGTCCACAAGAGACCTCCCAGCTCCACGTAATACCAAACGGCAAAAATCTCTCAGAGATCACCATCTCAACATCAAGACCCAGCATCACTCAATGACCAGCAAGCTACAGTGCTGAACACCCTATGCCAAACAACTAGCAAGACAGGAACACAGCCCCATCCATTAGCAGAGAGGCTGCCTAAAATCATAATAAGGCCACAGACACCCCAAAATACACCACCAGACGTGGACGTGCCCACCAGAAAGACAAGATCCAGCCTCATCCACCAGAGCTCAGGCAATAGTTCCCTCCACCAGGAAGCCTACACAACCCACTGAACCAACCTTAGCCACTGGGGACAGATACCAAAAACAACGGGAACTACAAACCTGCAACCTGTGATAAGGAGACCCCAAACACAGTAAGATAAGCAAAATGAGACGACAGAAAAACACACAGCAGATGAAGGAGCAGGGTCAAAACACACTAGACTTAACAAATGAAGAGGAAATAGGTAGTCTACCTGAAAAAGAATTCAGAATAATG
Organism: Balaenoptera musculus; assembly: GCF_009873245.2. Lineage (NCBI taxonomy): Eukaryota > Metazoa > Chordata > Mammalia > Artiodactyla > Balaenopteridae > Balaenoptera > Balaenoptera musculus. Next base: position 73,769,885 of record NC_045801.1, on the reverse strand, counting down.
ATAGTAAGGATGATCCAAAATCTTGGAAATAGAATACACAAAATGCAAGAAACATTTAACAAGGACGTAGAAGAACTAAAGAGGAATCAAGCAATGATGAAAAACACAATAAATGAAATTAAAAATACTCTAGATGGGATCAATAGCAGAATAACTGAGGCAGAAGAAAGGATAAGTGACCTGGAAGATAAAATGGTGGAAATAACTACTGCAGAGCAGGATAAAGAAAAAAGAATGAAAAGAACTGAGGACAGTCTCAGAGACCTCTGGGACAACATTAAACGCACCAACATTCGAATTATAGGGGTCCCAGAAGAAGAAGAGAAAAGAAAGGGACTGAGAAAATATTTGAAGAGATTATAGTTGAAAACTTCCCTAATATGGGAAAGGAAATAGTTAATCAAGTCCTGGAAGCACAGAGAGTCCCATACAGGATAAACCCAAGGAGAAACACGCCAAGACACATATTAATCAAACTGTCAAAAATTAAATATAAGGAAAACATATTAAAGGCAGCAAGGGAAAAAAAAAAACAAATAACACACAAGGGAATCCCCATAAGGTTAACATCTGATCTTTCAGCAGAAACTCTGCAAGCCAGAAGGGAGTGGCAGGATATACTTAAAGTGATGAAGGAGAAAAACCTACAACCAAGATTACTCTACCCAGCAAGGATCTCATTCAAATGTGATGGAGAAATTAAAACCTTTACAGACAAGCAAAAGCTGAGAGAGTTCAGCACTACCAAACCAGCTTTACAACAAATGCTAAAGGAACTTCTCTAGGCAAGAAACACAAGAGAAGGAAAACACCTACAATAACAAACCCAAAACATTTAAGAAAATGGGAATAGGACCATACATATCGATAATTACCTTGAATGTAAATGGATTAAATGCTCCCACCAAAAGACACAGGCTGGCTGAATGGATACAAAAACAAGACCCATATATATGCTGTCTACAAGAGACCCACTTCAGACCTAGAGACACATACAGACTGAAAGTGAGGGGATGGAAAAAGATATTCCATGCAAATGGAAATCAAAAGAAAGCTGGAGTAGCAATTCTCATATCAGACAAAATAGACTTTAAAATAAAGACTATTACAAGAGACAAAGAAGGACACTATATAATGATCAAGGGATCGATCCAAGAGGAAGGTATAACAATTGTAAATATTTATGCACCCAACATAGGAGCACCTCAATACATAAGGCAAGTACTAACAGCCATAAAAGGGGAAATCGACAGCAACACAATCATAGTAGGGGACTTTAACACCCCACTTTCACCAATGGACAGATCATCCAAAATGAAAATAAATAAGGAAACACAAGCTTTAAATGATACATTAAACAAGATGGACTTAATTGATATTTATAGGACATTCCACCCAAAAACAACAGAATACACATTTTTCTCAAGTGCTCATGGAACATTCTCCAAGATAGATCATATCTTGGGTCACAAATCAAGCCTTGGTAAATTTAAGAAAATTGAAATCGTATCAAGTATCTTTTCCGACCACAACGCTATGAGACTAGATATCAATTACAGGAAAAGATCAGTAAAAAATACAAACACATGGAGGCTACACAATACATTACTTAATAATGAAGTGATTACTGAAGAAATCAAAGGGGAAATCAAAAAATACCTAGAAATAAATGACAATGGAGATACGACGACCCAAAACCTATGGGACGCAGCAAAAGCAGTGCTAAGAGGGAAGTTTATAGCAATACAAGCCTACCTCAAGAAACAGGAAACATCTCGAATAAACAACCTAACCTTGCACCTAAAGTAATTAGAGAAAGAAGAACAAAAAAACCCCAAAGCCAGCAGAAGGAAAGAAATTATAAAGATCAGGTCAGAAATAAATGAAAAAGAAATGAAGGAAACAATAGCAAAAATCAATGAAACTAAAAGCTGGTTCTTTGAGAAGATAAACAAAATTGATAAACCATTAGCCAGACTCATCAAGAGAAAAAGGGAGAAGACTCAGATCAATAGAATTAGAAATGAAAAAGGAGAAATAACCACTGACACTGCAGAAATACAAAAGATCATGAGAGATTACTACAAGCAACTCTATGCCAATAAAATGGACAACCTGGAAGAAATGGACAGATTCTTAGAAATGCACAAACTGCCGAGACTGAACCAGGAAGAAATAGAAAATATGAACAGACCAATCACATGCACTGAAATTGAAACTGTGATTAAAAACCTTCCAACAAACAAAAGCCCAGGACCAGATGGCTTCACAGGTGAATTCTATCAAACATTTAGAGAAGAGCTAACACCTATCCTTCTCAAACTCTTCCAAAATATTGCAGAGGGAGGAACACTCCCAAACTCATTCTACGAGGCCACCATCACCCTGATACCAAAACCAGACAAAGATGTCACAAAGAAAGAAAACTACAGGCCAATATCACTGATGAACATAGATGCAAAAATCCTCAACAAAATACTCGCAAACAGAATCCAACAGCACATTAAAAGGATCATACACCATGATCAAGTGGGGTTTATCCCAGGAATGCAAGGATTCTTCAATATACGCAAATCAATCAATGTGATACACCATATTAACAAATTGAAGCAGAAAAACCATATGATCATCTCAATAGATGCAGAGAAATCTTTCGACAAAATTCAACACCCATTTATGATAAAAGCCCTGCAGAAAGTAGGCATAGAGGGAACTTTCCTCAACATAATAAAGGCCATATATGACAAACCCACAGCCAACATTGTCCTCAATGGTGAAAAACTGAAACCATTTCAACTAAGATCAGGAACAAGACAAGGTTGCCCACTCTCACCACTATTATTCAACATAGTTTTGGAAGTGTTAGCCACAGCAATCAGAGAAGACAAAGAAATAAAAGGAATCCAAATCGGAAAAGAAGAAGTAAAGCTGTCACTATTTGCAGATGACATGATACTATACATAGAGAATCCTAAAGATGCTACCAGAAAACTACTAGAGCTAATCAATGAATTTGGTAAAGTAGCAGGATACAAAATTAATGCACAGAAATCGCTTGCATTTCTATACACTAATGACGAAAAATCTGAAAGTGAAATTAAGAAAACACTCCCGTTTACCATTGCAACAAAAAGAATAAGATATCTAGGAATAAACCTACCTAAGGAGACAAAAGACCTGTATGCAGAAAATTATAAGACACTGATGAAAGAAATTAAAGATGATACAAATAGATGGAGAGATATACCATGTTCCTGGATTGGAAGAATCAACATTGTGAAAATGACTCTACTACCCAAAGCAATCTACAGATTCAATGCAATCCCTATCAAACTACCACTGGCATTTTTCACAGAACTAGAACAAAAAATTTCACAATTTGTATGGAAACACAAAAGACCCCGAATAGCCAAAGCAATCTTGAGAACGAAAAATGGAGCTGGGGGAATCAGGCTCCCTGACTTCAGACTATACTACAAAGCTTCAGTAATCAAGACAGTTTGGTACTGGCACAAAAACAGAAATATAGATCAATGGAACAGGATAGAAAGCCCAGAGATAAACCCACACACATATGGTCACCTTATCTTTGATAAAGGAGGCAAGCATATACAGTGGAGAAAAGACAGCCTCTTCAATAAGTGGTGCTGGGAAAATTGGACAGCTACATGTAAAAGTATGAAATTAGAACACTCCCTGACACCATGCACAAAAATAAACTCCAATTGGATTAAAGACCTAAGTGTAAGGCCAGACACTATCAAACTCTTAGAGGAAAACATAGGCAGAACACTCTATGACATACATCACAGCAAGATTCTTTTTGACCCAGCTCCCAGAGAAATGGAAATAAGAACACAAATAAACAAATGGGACCTAATGAAACTTAAAAGCTTTTGCACAGCAAAGGAAACCATAAACAAGACCAAAAGACAACCATCAGAATGGGAGAAAATATTTGCAAATGAAGCAACTGACAAAGGATTAATCTCCAAGATTTACAAGCAGCTCATGCAGCTCAATAACAAAAAACGAACAACCCAATCCAAAAATGGGCAGAAGACCTAAATAGACATTTCTCCAAAGAAGATATACAGATGGCCTACAGACACATGAAAGAATGCTCAACATCATTAATCATTAGAGAAATGCAAATCAAAACTACAACGAGATATCATCTCACACCGGTCAGAATGGCCATCATCAAAAAATCTAGAAACAATAAATGCTGGAGAGGGTGTGGAGGAAAGGGAACACTCTTGCACTGTTGGTGGGAATGTAAATTGATACAGCCACTATGGAGAACAGTATGGAGGTTCCTTAAAAAACTACAAATAGAACTACCATACGACCCAGCAATCCCACTACTGGGCATATACCCTGAGAAAACCATAGGTCAAAAAGTGTCATGTACCACAATGTTCATTGCCGCTCTATTTACAATAGCCAGGACCTGGAAGCAACCTAAATGTCCATCGACAGATGAATGGATAAGAAGATGTGGCACATATATACAATGGAATATTACTCAGCCATAAAAAGAAATGAAATGGAGGTATTTGTAATGAGGTGGATGGAGTTAGAGTCTGTCATACAGAGTGAAGTAAGTCAGAAAGAGAAAAACAAATACAGTATGCTAACACATATATACGGAATCTAAGGAAAAAAAAAAAAAAGGCCATGAAGAACCTAGTGGCAAGACGGGAATAAAGACACAGACCTACTAGAGAATGGACTTGAGGATATAGGGAGGGGGTGGGGTGAGATGTGACAGGGTAAGAGAGTGTCATGGACATATATACACTACCAAATGTAAAATAGATAGCTAGTGGGAAGCAGCCGCATAGCACAGGGAGATCAGCTCGGTGCTTTGTGACCACCTAGAGGGGTGGGATGGGGAGGGTGGGAGGGAGGGAGATGCAAGAGGGAAGAGAAATGGGAACATATTGTATATGTATAACTGATTCAGTTTGTTATAAAGCAGAAGCTAACACATTATTGTAAGGCAATTATACTTCAATAAAGATGTTAAAAAAAAAAAAAAAAAAAAAAAAGAAAAGCAGAAACTTATACCCAAAACTTTAGAAAATGGAAATATGGTATACATAATATCAAATAATCATGTTTTATACATCCAAGGAAATAAAAGCATATAAAACAGGGGATAAAAATGAGATACTATTTTTAAAAAGGCAAGTTTGAACATCTAGAAAAAAACAATAAATTTTGAAATTAAATTCTCAATGATTTGGTTTAACATTATATTCAAATTAGAATTACCTGAAAAAAGAATTTGTGAAATAGAAAATAAAACTAAAAATTTTTCCCAGAATATGTCACAAATGAAATAAGCACTGTGTAAAAGAGGTTTCATCCCAGAGGACAGAATGATAATATATCGCATAGAAATAACTGGAGTTCTAGAAAAAATGGATAATAAGAAAAACACTTATATTTAAATTAAGAACAGAATCATCAAGAATTCCAAAGAAATTCCAAGCATGAAAAAGAAAACCACTCTGGATAAATCATAGTGAAATTATAGAACAAAATAAAAAGATGATCTGAAAAGCATCCCTAATTAAAAGGCTGTTTACTTTTAAAAAGAATGTCACTTAGACTGAGTATAGACTCTTCAAGAGAAAAGTAAAAATTGGGAGCCAGTGAAATAATAACTTCAAACTTCTGAGGGAAAAAAAGTCAAAATAAAACTTTATACCTAGCTAAAAATCTCATTTGAGAATGATAAAGATATTTTAGCCAAATAGAAATAGAGTGCTTACCACCAACAAGCCCCCACTAATGAGAATTCTAAAGGATGTACTTCAAGAAGGAAATAAAACTCAAACAGGACAGAAACACAACAAAATTATAAACTAATTGCTAAACAATTGGCCAAATGTAAAAATATATTGAATGTATAAAATCATAACCATAATGTCTTATTTTGAGGGTATAACAATGTAAATAAAATACTAAACAATAATTACTTGTAAAGTGGGAGTAATAACATATCCAGAGTGAGGCAATGGGGATGAGAGCAGTTCACCTAGGCTGGATCTACTTGCATAAGTGATTCTAATAGGTATGTAGTGATATCTTATTGTGGGTTTAATTTACATTTCCCTAATGGGTAATGATGTCAAACATCTTTTCATGTGTTTATTTACCATCTATATATCCACTTTGATGAAATTTCTGTTTATGTCTTTTGCCTTTTTTGAATTTCTTTTACTGTTTTTTGACAGTTCTTTACATATTCTTTATGCAAGTCCTTTGTTGTAAATATGTTTGGAAAATATTTTCTTCCAGTCTGTAGCTTATCTTTTCATGCTCTTTACAAAGTATACTACTCAGTAATAAATAGGAAAAAACTATTCATACACATACACATCTTAGGTGGATCTCAAGGGAAATATGCTAAATGAAAAAAACAAAATCTGTCTCATCACCAGATGAATCTTCACATGACCTTCTCCCCTGTGTCTTTGTGCTTCATCTCCTTCTCTTTTCTCTTATAAGAACAGTAGCCATTTAGGGCCCACCCTAAATCCAGAATTGTCTCATATCAAAGTCCTTAACTTAATCACATCTACATCTACAAAGATTTTATTTCCAAATAAGGTCACAATCACAGGTACTGGAGGTGAGGACTTGGACATATCTTTTTGGAGGACACTGCAATCTAGACACAATTTTTTAAAAAGGACTTTGCCATATTTACATTATTTATCTTCATCCATTCCTCTCTCTGTCCCTCTGTCTCTCCTGCAGTGTACATGTGTAAGCCATTTAAAAATTAATTACAGACATCATGCCTCTTTACTCCTAAATATTTCAGCATGTATTTCTTAGAAACAAAAATAATCTTTTACATCACACAGTAATCTAATCAAACTCATGAAATAAAGAATATAAAATCCACATTTGAATTTCACTAATTGTCCAGTGATGTTCTTGGTAACAATATTGTTTTTTTCTCTTGACGTAAGATTAAATCCATGGTCATGCATTGCATTAGTTTCATGTGTCTTTAGTTTCTTTTAATCTGGAATCGTTTCTCTGTGTTCCCTTGTATTTCATGATATTAATATTGTTTTATGTATTTTGAATTTGTTTTGTTAAATGCATACAAGTTTAGAATTTTTCTATCATCTTGGTGCATTGCACTATGTATAACTATGTAGTTATTTTCTTTATCCCTAATAATGTCCTTTGTCTTAAAGACTATTTTGTATGACATTAATATATCTACGTCAGCTTTCTTTTGGCTACCATTTGCCTCATATGTATTTTTAAATCCTTTTATATAACATCATCTCCTAGTCTTTCAGTGTATTTCTTTTACCTATTTTTAAATTTATTTTTTAAATTGAGGTATAGTTGATGCATAATATTATATAAGTTATAGATGTACAGCATGGTGACTCACAATTTTTAAAGGTTATACTCCACTAATAGTTATTATAAAATATTGGCTATATTCTCTGTGCTGTACAATATATCCTTGTAGCTTATTTATCTTATACATGATGGTTTGTACCTCTTAATCTCCTACCCCATCTTTTATTTATTTTTAAAATTTGTTACCATCACCATCAGTATTAACAGCAGCAGGAGCAGCATTATTTCTACATATAAACAATAAGTGTTTGATTTTAAAACATCTTTACCATTAGGTTTTCTCAGAATGATTTTTTTCTTAAATTTCAAACTGTCCTAATAATATTTTCCTCCTTCTTAAAATACTTGCATGGACTAATATACACTACCAAATGTAAAATAGATAGCTAGTGGGAAGCAGCCGCATAGCACAGGGAGATCAGCTCAGTGCTTTGTGACCACCTAGAGGGGTGGGATAGGGAGGGTGGGAGGGAGACACAAGAGGGAGGAGATATGGGGATATATGTATACGTATAGCTGATTCACTTTGTTATACAGCAGCAACTAACACAACATTGTAAAGCAATTATACTCCAATAAAGGTCTTTAAAAAAAATAAATAAAACAATATAAAAAGAAAAGTACTTGCTTCAGAAAAAAAGAAAAACTCCTAATGATGTTAAGTTTATGGAGTTAAGTAAAGGATTCCTCTCAAAAGCAGTGAGTTGTAGCAGAGAAAACATAGGCTTTGGGGCCAGATAGACTTGCATTCAAAGTGTGACTCTGCCTCTGCCTAACTATGTGAACTTGAACAAGGTCCTACATTTCTTTGCGGATCGGGTTTTGCATCAGGTAAACAATAGCCAGGTAGGAATTTGGTCAAGAATAAAATAAGGCAATGTCAGTCTCTACACAGTTTAAGAATTCACAAATAGTTAGTTCTGTCCCTTTTCCTATTTACTATTTCATGCTTCCCTTATGAGATTTTTTTTTGGCCTCTTAGCCCCTACTGATTACTAAAATGTTTAATATTTAAATTTTTTGATAACAGTTTATTTAAAAATACAGTAAAGAACAACTATAAGCCATTGCTGTTACTGGAATCACTATAGCTATTATAGCACAAAATGCAACTCTTTATTATTAAAGTAAAATTAATTTTAATATAAATAATTTATTTTAATTTTAACCACTGCAGGAATAAAATGCAAACTTCTAATATGAAATAGGCAGTAGCTATAGATTAAACATCAGTTCTGTTCACAACCAAGAGGAATTATTTGTTTTGTCAGCGTAAGCTTTTCTTTATTTTAACTAAGATCTTCTGCCTTCATTATATTCATTAGAGCCTGTCAATACGTAATAGTGTTTAAATTTCACTTCCTGGCATTCCAGAATAGAGATTCAGACTAGATCAATATTCACCTATTATCATCTGCAGTCAATGTAAAAAGTCTTACTTGAGCTGATAAATAATTATCTTTTATAATAAGTATTAAAGAGAATTTAAGTTTGTGATTTTGTTAATTGCTCTTTTCTCCAGAAGACATTAGCCACAATAGACATGAGATACCTCTACATGCAAAGCAATATAATTTACATCATCTAATTTGTATATTTCTACATTGCAAATATATGTGTATGTATAAGCACAACATATGTCTCAGATAGTACACAGAGTGAAAATCTGACATGTTCAAATAACCTTGATTGTGATTTACTTGTGTGAGTTGAAGACGTCAGCTTCCTTTCAGGTTGATTTGTAAGATAAATACATATCATGAAACACTAGAATCACTGCAGGATGAGTGTTCGTCTCACAGGAAACACATGGACACATAGACTTACCGAGGAAACCACAGTCTCTGCTCCCCTTCCATTGTCACTATGTATACTGGCTGGCAGAATTATTTAAACTGATATTTTTTCTTACTTTATTTTGTTTACATTTTTGTATTTATACAGGTACATAGGTAGGTACATTTGCATTTATTTATTGTTGCTGAGCAAGTAGATTTGAATGTGAGTTAAATATATGTACGAGAGAGTTAAATATATGTAAAAAATATTGCATTCCTTAGTAGTTAAGAACCCAGCCTCCAGTTTACAGACTGTGTAATATTAAGCCAATTATTCTGCCTAAGATTTCCTTACCTCATCATTAGAATGGAGGTGATAATAGTTTTGACTTTGTCAGTCTTAATAATAATATCTACCTTAGAAGACTTTTGTGAGGATTCTATGGCATTTATGGAGTAAATTTTTGTAGGTTCCTGGCACATATTTAATACACAACAAATAGTTGTTAATATTATTATATGTTTGTACACATTAAAAAACATGTTTTTTGAAACAATGTGGTATCACTTAACCAAAGGAATTCAGTCTGAGGCTGTGTCCCCTTGATCCTTTTTGCACCTAAACAATGATGGCCAAGAAAGAGGTTGTACTTGCTCTGGCACAGTACCTTAGGAACCACCAAATTCCAGGACTGCATACTGCAAATGTATGTTTGACCCATTCTGTGACTACGCATTATATTTTCAGGCAATGACGTCATATGTAGCTAATGTATAAACCTGAGTGCTGACCCATTCATTTATATCAGAACATACACACTGCCAGACAGTAGACTATTGATGTTGACCAACACTACCGCTCCTTCAAATTACCAGAGCATTAAAACGATAAAGCCCAAAGTTACTTTGTTACAATGGATATTAATTTACTGGCTCTAGAGAAGTGTAATTAACTTTTCCTGCTTCTGGATATGAGTCCCTTAAAAATATGTGATTTTCAAGTAATTTACCCCATTCCGCGGGTTGTCTTTTTACTCTCTTGATGATGTTCTCTGAAACACAAAAGCTTTTCATTTTAATGAAGTCCAAATTATCTATTTTTTTATTTTGTTGCTTATGCTTTTGGTGTAATATATAAAAATTGTTTGCTATATCCAAGTCATGAAGTGTTATTTCTATGTCTTGTCCTAAGAGTTTTATATTTTTTACTCTACAATTAGGTCTTTAATTTATTACAAGTTAGTTTTTGTATAGGGTGTCCAACTTCATTCTTTTGCAGTTCTTTCATCACCATTTATTGAAAAGACTAATGTTTCTCCATTTAATGGTCTTGGCACCATTGTCAAAAATCAGCTAGACAGGGGCTTCCCTGGTGGCGCAGTGCTTGGGAGTCTGCCTGCCAATGCAGGGCACACGGGTTCGAGCCCTGGACCGGGAGGATCCCACATGCCGCGGAGCAACTAGGCCCGTGAGCCACACCTACTGAGCCTGCGCGTCTGGAGCCGGTGCTCCGCAACGGGAGAGGCCGCGACAGTGAGAGGCCCGCGCACCGCGATGAAGAGTGGCCCCCGCTCGCCGCAACTAGAGAAAGCCCTCACACAGAAACGAAGACCCAACACAGCCAAAAATAAATAAATAAAATTAAAAAAAAAAATCAGCTAGACATAAACACCTGATTTTATTTCTAGACTCTCAATCTATTTCATTGATCCATATATGTCTAGTCTATTTTCAAGTTTTTCATTGTAAGTGTAGACAAATACAATTGATTTTTGTAAATTGATCTTGTGTCCTGGAACTTCAATGAACTCTCTTACTAGTTCTCATTGTTTTTTAGAGGATTCTGTAGGATTTTTTATATACAAGATTTTGTCATCTGTGAATACAGATAGTTTTACTTCTTTCTTTACAGTTGAGATACATTTTATTTCTTTGCCCTGGCTAGAATCTCCAGTACAATTTTGAAATGAGAATAGACATCCTTGTCTTGTTCCTGATTTTAGAGGGAAAGTATCCAGTATTTCATCATTAAGTATGATGTTAGCTGTGGGTTTTTCATAGATGCTCTTTACCAGCTTGAGGAAGTTCCCCTCTGTTTCTAGTTTGTTCGTGTTTTTATCAAGAAATGGTATTAGATTGTGTTGAATGCTTTTTTTTTTTTTTTGTCTATTAAGATAATCATATGATTTTTTATTCTACAGATATGTTATATTACATTAATTGATTTTGAGATGTTAAATCAAGTTTGCATTCCTGAAATAAATCCCAACTGGTTCTAGTGTATAATTATATATATATATATATATATATATATATATATATATATATATATATATACACACACACACACATATATATGTTGCTAGATTCAGTTTAATAGTATTTTGTTAAGGATTTTGGCATTCATTTTCATAAGCGATATTACCTGTTATTTTCATGTGATGACTTTGTTTTCAGTATTAGGGTAATATTGGCATCATAAAATGAGTTGGGAAGTTTTTCTTTCTGTCCTATTTTTTGGAACAGTTCAAGGAGAATTGGAATGAATTCTTATTTAAATAAATAAAGCTCATCTAAGGTTTTCTTTGTGGGTAGTTTTTCAATTACTACTTCAGTCCTAACTTTTTATAGGTTTATTTAGGTTATCTATTTCTCTTTGAGTCAGTTTTGGAAGTCTGTGGATTTCTAGGAGTTTGTCCATTCATCTAAATGATCTAATTTATTGAAAAACATGATATTGGCATACAGGAGTTTTTTGTGGTTTTCCTTTACAATCCTTTTTATTTCTGTAAGGTTGGCAATAATGCCTCCTCTTTCATTTCTGATTCTAATAATTTGAGTTCTCTCTCTATGCACCCTCTCTCTCTTCAATCAGTCTAACTAAAGGTGTATCAATTTGGTTAATCTTCTGAAAGAATTGGCTCTTCATTTTATTGATTATCTCTGCTTTTCTATTCTCTTTTTCATTAACTCCCTCTCTAATATCCATTATTTCCTTCCTTTTGCTTACTTTAAGCTTATTTTGCCCTTCTTTTCTCAGTGTTTTAAGGGGGAAAATAAGGATATTAACTTTCTTTCTTCCTTTTTTCTTAATATAGGAATTTACAGCTATAAATTCCCTATAGGCACTGCTTTAGCTAGATCCTATAAGTTTTATGTCTTTAAATATGTTGCATTTTTATTGTGTTTCTATTTCCTTATTGATCTTGTTGATATTTTGTGTAGTTGCTCTATACATTATTGAAAGTGGGATACTGAAGTCTCCAACTCTTATCATTAAGTTGTCTTATTTCATCCTTTATTTCTCTCAGTTTTCACTTCATATATTTTGGTGCTTTGTTATTAGGGGCATATATGTTTATAATATTATATATAATATAAAATATTACTCCTATATTCCATTCTCCCCATTTTTGTAGTATTACTGTTACACAGATTACATCTATTAAAGTTACAAGTTCAAAAATACTCTGTTATAATTAATTTACCATCTGTAGTCCACAGATTACATCTTTAAAGTTACAAGTTCAACAATACTGTTATAATTAATTTTCCATCTGTAGTCATTTCCTTGGCCCAGTACAGCTTTGTTCCCACACACTTCTTTTGTGCTGCTATTGGCAACTATATTACAAATATATTACATTTCTCTATGTTATGAGCCCAAGAATATATTATATACATATTATTTTATACATTTTTTAAATCAGAAAAGAAATGAGAAAAAATGCACTTATACTATCTTTTATAATTTCATAATTACTTTACCAGTGCTTTTTATTTCTTTGTGTGGATTCAGATTATCATCTGTGGTCACCTGCTTTCAGTCTAAAGAACTTTCTTCAGTATTTCTGGTAAGGCATGCCTGCAAGTAACACATTCTCTCAGTTTTGGTTTATCTGGGGATGTCTTTATTTCACTTCACTTTTGAAAGATAGCTCTGCTGAATACAGTAATCTTGGTTGACAGTTTTTATCTTTGAGTGCTTTGAATATGTCATCCCACTACCTTTCTGCTGAGAAGTCAGCTGTTATACTATTGAAGTTCCCTTGTAAGTGACGAGTCATTGTTCTCTTACTGCTTTCAAGATTTTCTCCTTATCTTTTTTTTTTTAACATCTTTATTGGAGTATAATTGCTTTACAATGGTGTGTTAGTTTCTGCTGTATAACAAAGTGAATCAGCTATACGTATACATACATCCCCATATCTCCTCCCTCTTGTGTCTCCCTCCCACCCTCCCTATCCCACCCCTCTAGGTGGTCATAAAGCACCGAGCTGATCTCCCTGTGCTATGCAGCTTCTTCCCCCTAGCTATCTATTTTACATTTGGTAGTGTATATATGTCCATGCCACTCTCTCACTTTGTCCCAACTTACCCTTCCCCCTCCCCGTGTCCTCAAGTCCATTCTCTATGTCTGCGTCTTTATTCCTGTCCTGCCCCTAGGTTCTTCAAAACATTTTTTTTTTTAGATTCCATATATATGTGTTAGCATACGGTATTTGTTTTTCTCTTTCTGACTTACTTCACTCTGTATGACAGTCTCTTTTTTACTATGATGTGTCTGTTTGTGGATCTCTTTGTGTGTATCCTACTTGCAATTTGTTGAAGTTTCTGAATGTGCACATTAATTATTTTTTAGTAAATTTGGGGACTTTGCAGTTCTTTGTCCTAATATTTCCTGCTCTTCTTATTCTCATCTCTTTTTCAGGTACTCTCATTATGCATTTTTTATGTTTTTAGCAGAATCCCACTTTCCTATGAAGATTTTTTCACTTTTCTTCATTCTTTTTCCTCTTTGTTTTTCAGAATGCATTGATCAATCTACCTTCAAGTTTGATCATTCTTCCTTCTGACAAATAAAATTTACTATTGAGCCCCTCTAGTGAATTCTTCATTTCAGTTGTCGTATTTTTCAACACCAAAATTTTCATTTGGTTCTTTTCTATTTCTTTATTGATACTGTCTATTTCATACAGTATTGTCATCATATCTTCCATTATTTCAAAAAGAACATACTTTTTGAGGGCCTTTTCTATTATATCCCACATCTGGTCACTCTCACAGGCAGTTTACGCTGCCAGAATATTTTTTCTGGTGTATGGATCATGCTTTCTTACTGATTTGCATGTCTCATATTTTTATTAACTGGACATTTTTGATAATATATTTAGCAAATCTGGGTACTGGTTCCCTCTCACTTTGGGGCTTGTTTTTTGTTTTGTTTTGTTTTGTTTTTTGCTGGTTTATTTGTTCAGTGACTCACTGGGTTATTTCAGTGAAGTTTATTTTTCTTCCATAGTGTTGAGCCTGTGATGTTGGTTCTGAAGAAGGCACAGCTTTGGGTATGCCCACATTTACTCTGGAATGACAGTGGCTTTAACAAGGATCCTTCTTCTCTTTCCCTGACCACACCTAGCTACTAGGCTACACTGATCGCAGGCTGATTGCTCTATAGTTTCAACAATGCTCTATGGCATAAATTATTCTATAAACTAATCCAATCAAACTTGGGCTCCTTTGAAGGAACAGTTCCCAAGTTCAGTGTTTGGTGTTTGTTCTCACCCCAGGAGGGCTCCTCCCAACCATCCCCTTCCCTAACTCTCTCCCGCAAACTAGTTGGCTTACAGCTTAGCCTGTATCTTGATTCTTCTTCCACTTGTCCCCTAACACAACCCCCAATGTTTTTGAGAGCACCCTTAGGCTTGAACTTCTCTATATTATGCTGCAAATGATATCAGTTCCTTTGAAAAACGTTTAGGTGCTCTCTGTTTACAGCCTGATTCCCAGCCCAGACAAATCTCTGAGCCAGGAATTTGAAGCTAGGGGTGGGAAAATGGTAAGCTCCACTCAGAGTGATATTCCCACTCTAGGAGCTGAGTGCTTGGTGGCGGGTAATGGACAGCAGCCTAAGGCCCTCTTGGCTCGCTTTTTCTAGTATGGAGCCATTGTTTTATAAGCCCGGATAAGGAAAATCTTGGTCCAAATAGTCTCAGCAGCTCCCTGCTCAAGGTAGAGCCTTTGTTTAATGAGCAGAGGCTGGCTCCTCACCACTGAACAGCACCTGCTCAGAACTTAGCCTCAGGAACAGACAGGAGGAGAAATGCTGATGTCATGCTTCTCCTACTGGGAGTTTCTCCTACTGGGAACTGAAGAGAGAGGGATTCCTGTGTTCTTGACTGATAGGAGAGGTGAGGGAAGGCATGGTCTTGATTTTTCGATGCAATTTTTATAGATTTTCTTGATTAGATATTTCTTCATTTGTATGCCCTGAAGACCATTTTCAGAGGCTTTAAAGGGTTAGTTGTGTTTTTTTAATTAATTTTCATCAGTTCTAATGGGGATTAGGTCCATAGAGCATCTCACACTGTTATGTTGAAAATCAATCTTCCTTTATATTGCATTTTATCTTTTCAAATTATTGATATGATTTGTGTATCCCAACTAAAGCAGGTGATTTCATGAAAATTAGACAGCATCTACTTTAGATGCCCATGTATGTTCTTCTTAGGGAAATGATCATGCATGAATTTTTAAATAAAAGATTGCATAGAATGCAGACAGTGATTTTTAAGTGTAATATAGCACACATTGTGCTTCTTTGAAAACTTTCATATTTCTTCTTTTCTAGACTGTTGTGCTGATCAACACTGCTTCAGGTGCCAACAAAAGTTAATAATGAGACTAAGTAATAATAGAGAAAGACTGTAAAACATGCCCATTAAGGAGACTGACCTTATATTAAATTAGTGCTTGCTATGGAATATGAAAAAGTAGTGAGTAATCAAAAAGAATTAGAACAGGTCAAAATGTGTCAGAAGATAAAATTAATTCAATTTAAAATCTTTTCATGTAAATTATAAGTAACGGTAACACAGACCTTATAAATGACATTAAAGCTGTAGACATGTTTAGTGGGAGATCTAATATAAGAATCTTATAAAAATTTCACATTGAAATTTGGCAGATGAAATACTCTGGATATTAAGAATTTAGCCCAATGATAAAATTGCCTTTTGCATGCATGCTTTTTGTTGAATAATCAATACACTTTTCTGCTTGAAATAACCTACATAAAACTGCACCATAAACAGTGTATAAACTCTTCCATCAGTGTCAATGATTGAGAAATAAGACACCATGAGGTTAAGCAGTTTCCCTACTTTTCACATGGTAAAATGGCTCCAAGTAATTTCAAATCAGTTTTCTTTTGAAGAAAAGAATCACAAGTAGATGAGAATATTCCAGAAACCTAGGGTCAGGATTTCAGGTTCTCTGAAAATTTGAAGGGAGTGAAGAATAAGAACGTGAGAGGTGGGTCAAAAATATTAGATGACCCTTTGAATATTTTAAGATTATAAGAAATTTTCCTGAGATCAGAATTTTTGTTCAAAACACATTTAATTTATAGATTAAAAAATAATGTAACTGGGATCTCTACTTTTCAGTCTTGCTGTTTTATTCACCATTTGTGAAGTACTGGTGAGTAATTCTGCTCAGATGTTTTGCTAAAACTTTTGGCTGTCACTCAATTCCAAAACTGCAGGAATTGACATTTTTATGAAATGATCCCCTGAAACTGCTGAGTTTTAAACTGAGGTTTTAATATGAGGAGATACAAGCTTTAGTTTCATAATGAAACTCAAGCAGCTCGGTTTAGTTCAAGTTTCACATGAACATAAAACTTAAAGACTAATGAAAACAATCACTAAACTTGATACATTAAATCCAAACTCATAACCCTACTCTAACTATCATGGCTATATTAATAGCATGCTTTTAATCTTATCATTGAAATCCAAATATCTGGAAAGATGTGTGAAATTTCACAGTAAGTCAGAGCCAAATTATCCATTATCAGAACCATGTTTTTCTTTGTGTCCAAGCCATAATTAAACCCCAGACTTCTGCCTATGAACTTCTGCCTTGAACTTATCCATTCAGCAAACATTAATGAGTGTCTACTATGTGTCAGGCACTGTGATATATTCTGGGCATACAAAGTTGAATAGGGAGTTACTTGTCCTCAAAGAGCTAATGGTGAGGAAATGATCATTCAATGTGACAAGTGTGATGCTTTTAGAATGACAGGAGAATAAAAGGGGAACATGTAAATCATACAGACCAAAGTACAGCTGAGGAGGAGTTTCCAGTGGGTGAACATATTTTAAGAGAAGAAATGGTAGGGAGGTAGGCAGGGGAAGATAAGGGGTTCAAGGCAGAAGTATCTCAGGCAGAAGTAACATGAAGAATGAAAACATGGAAGTGTGAATGAGAGAGAACTTCTTAATTACAGGTAGCTAGGTACATATTACAGAAGCTTAGGGCAAAATGGTGAAAGGTGAAGCTGGAAAAGTAGGGCCAGGCCAGTTTGTGGAAGGCCTTATATACTAAACTGAAGAGTTTAAATATTACTTTGAAATCTTAGAGCAAAATAAAGAGATTTGAGTAGAAGAGTGACATGGTCAGGTTGGATTTTCAAAAGATAGCCTCTAACAGTGCAGAAGATGGAGGGAGGAGGGTGAGGATGGAGGTAGGGAGTAGTAAGGATGCTATTGGATCCCAGTATGAGTCGTAAGTCATTAAGAATAGACCAATAGAGTGTCACAAAGAAAGACAAGGAGCAGATGAATAGGAAAATATTCAGGAAATAGATTTCAGGACTTGGTGTCTGATTGGGTGAAGAGCAGAGAAATAATCTCGAGCGCTAAGATAACCATTTTGACTCCAAAGAATGGATGAAAGGGAATATAAAAGGAAGAACAAATTTGGGAAATGAGAATATTTGTTTGAATCATGAATGGTGTGATTTATCCATGAAATTTTAAGTGGAAATTATCCATTTGGCAGGTAGGTGTGTGGTTTTAGAGCCCTGGAAAAGGTTTTGCAGATATGCATTCAAGTGTCACAAGAATACATGGTATGTGAAACCATACAACTGTACCTCTGGGTGACTTCCTTACTTAGGGAGTATAGAACTTGAAGAGAAGAAAATTGAACTTTAAATAACAAAGGTATTGAATGGGCAAGTGAACAAGGAGGAAACACAAGTGTTAATGGGTGTGTACATCACACACACACACACACACACACACAGAGCACTGAGAAGGAGCTGACAGACTAACTTCTCCTGTTACATGGAAAGCCAGGAGTCAGTGAAACAGAGAAGGAAGTTTTACAAAAAGAGTGCAGAAAGTGTTTCATTCATTCATTCATTCAACAATGCGCTCATTATGCATGTGGTATGAGCTACCACATGCCAGCAGCAGGGGTGCAGCGTGTGCAGCACGGAAAATCCATGCCCTCACCATGTCCTTGGACACTATTTGACATGAGCCTCCTGGAGTACTCCTAGTTCAGGGTGAATAAGAGATACTGTGTTTATCTGGCTCAGTGGAATCAGGAAGAACCTCCACAGCCCCACTTCAGAGAACAATTTTTAAAATTGTGTAAAACTGGGGCCTTCCCTGGTGGCACAGTGGTTGAGAATCTGCCTGCCAATGCAGGGGACACGGGTTCGAGCCCTGGTCTGGGAAGATCCCACAGGCCGCGGAGCAACTAGGCCCGTGAGCCACAACTACTGAGCCTGCGCGTCTGGAGCCTGTGCTCCGCAACAAGAGAGGCCACAATAGTGAGAGGCCCGCGCACCGTGATGAAGAGTGGCCCCCGCTTGCCGCAACTACAGAAAGCCCTAGCACAGAAACGAAGACCCAACATAGCAATCAATCAATCAATCCATCAATAAATCTTTAAAAAAAAAAAAAAAATTGTGTAAAACTCACTCAATATAAAACTCTAAATTCATGGGTGATGAGTTGAGCTGTATCCCTGAGCCCATTGAAGTTTCACTCATCATCTGAGAATTTAAATTCTTATCCAAGATTCATTAACCTAAAAATATATCATAAGAAATTACCGTTGCACACAGCTTTCAGGCCCTTTTGCCTGAAAAGTGATTACTGTGTTATACTTTTTTAAAACCATTACTTTTAGCTTTAATAAGAAGCAAAAAATTAAAAGGAAATTTAAAAATCCAAAATAAAGGAGAAATCTAGATTAGACATTATTTGTTACCCTCATTTTTGCTTAGATATTTAATTCTCTGGGAATTCATGTAACCACGATATTAAGATAACTTATATTGACCTTGATTCAAAATAATCTACTACTTTTTAAGGTGGTAATAATTAATAATCTACTAATTTAGCCATATATACTCTGCCCTGTGAGCCAATAACCAGACCTTAACCATACTTACCTCTTCATGCAATTATTGGGTTTTGGCCCTATTGTGTGTGTAATGTTTTATTAATGTAACATTCATGTTGTTTTAAAGAATGTATTCCTTTTATTTTAATATGTTACCTTCTTCTTCACCCCTTCCCCCTCTCAGTCTTCCAACCCAGAACTTAGGAGCAAAATTGCTGTTACCCCCTGAGATATATTTATCTTACACATGAAAGTGATTGGGCAGAGGAGGGTCTGCATGTCACATCCTGAAAGAGTAGCATTTCAGAGCGCCTTTCCAGTTGTCACCATCTGTACCCTCCAGAAGTATGGTTTCAATTTTGCTCTTGAAATGTGAGTCAAGCTATGTTACCAACACATATTTTTCCTTGTCATAACATTTCACTTATTCTGTAGTCTGTGGACAGTTTATAAGTTGCATCTTTTCCCTCGTCTTATTGAAACGGTATCTTCTTGCTCTTTCAATTCATTTTTCATTAGGGGAGGCAACATCAGTTTTTGTGCCCAATAAACGGAAGCATCTGGCCTGAGCATGTGTCATCAGTGCTGAGTGTTACTCCCTAGTTATGAAAGCAGTCAGATGCCACTTAGGAGAGGTGAATGTGCCAGCTACCCTGCCTCCCTGTATGTACTTCTGTAGTCATTAATGATCTGTCCCTCACCCCTGCCCCAAGAATTAATCAAGCATGTAATATGCAGAGTAGAAACAACTTGAAGCAATGATGCAACGGACCGGAACTTAATCACTGTCCTTTCCCTATTTCATAGCAGTTTTGTAAGTTCACGGATCTGGGTTAAAAGTCCCATTGGACATTTTTCATGTCTTGAGTGGAACATCGAGGAAGAATATACAGTGCCCTTAGCTTTAGTGTTCTTGATTTTGCAAAATTTTATCACAGCTTTAAGAAATTCTTTAAAGTTAAAAATTTTAGAGGTATTGATGAAGTCAAGCAAAATGATGAAAGCAAAATGACAAGACACCATACTAGTTTTATTAGCAAAATAATGCTTTTCTAGTGCTACTCTCATCAGATTAAGTATTTCCATTAAGGTTGATTCCTTTAGCAGAAAAGATACTAGGTCTCGTTGTTTTAAAAAATGTCTATTGTTTCAAGTCAAAGTGAAATTTTTCATCATTTACAAAATATAAGTATAAAAAAGGAAGGACATAAAGAAACCAAATGAATTTTGATATCAAGTATAAACCAAACAATAAAATCTGGCATATTTTATAAGGAAATCTAGCCAGAGTAATATGAGGGGAAGAGAATAAAATGTAATAAACAATAAGAGAATCATCTTACTTTTATATAGCACATTGCATTTTATAGTATAAAGATGATTATATCAGAAGTAAATCACCAGGCATCGACCTCAAGAATAATAACAGCCACAGAGCAACCACTGTGCTGTTTAAAACAGGCAGTGAAAAAAATATGTCACAGTCAACTGTATTTTTTGATAAAAATGACACACATAAAATATGTGAAATTTGACTCAGTTTTCCCTTTTAGTAAATAGTATAGGATCTTGGAAGCCTGGAGGTTGTTACTAAAGGTTTGTTAAGGTTTGTTATGGCCTCCCTCAGCTTAAAATGTTATTTCCTTGAAAAAGCAGTGGGTCTAGTATTGAACAAACCACAAGTTTATCAACACTGATGATGTGTATTTATTTATAGGAAAAGAAAGGATTCAGACTGGAAAAAGGAGGGGAACATGAATATCTATTACATATTCCTTCCAGCTTTGAGCCCAAAATAATATAAAAGGAGATTATCAGCAAAATACGAATAGCAATAATCGTCTAGAAAAATAAAAAAGAAACCAAGGGTAAAATGAACTGAATGAAAATGAAAATAGCTCTATATGGAAGAAAGTAGACACATTGAATTCAAGAGTAAAAATAATCAAATTGATGCCCCAGGTGCAAGGAAGGTAGAAAAATATTTTAGAGCTCTGAGAAACATTTGAGAGCTGAATTAAACAGGCTAAATTAATCTTTGAGCAATTTTCTTACTGGGGAAGACAGAATTCATTTTTTTTCACCTTAGTGAATTTATTAATCTCCCCATGGGCAAAAAAGTCATTTACATTTTTTAAGTACAGAAAGATCTGTGGGTTTTCAAGCCAGCTTTATAAGATATGAGTCATCATTACAAGTGTGTGAACAATCAGGTTTTTAAAGTCCTTTAAGTCTATACTTGTGAGTGATTTTAGAAATCTTTGATACAAATCTCAATATTCACAGCATTTCTTTCCTTGGCAAAGTAAACAGAATAGAAGAGGAAAGTCAAGTAAAATTTTTAAGGTTCTTTACTTATTATTAAATAAGATGTGAATAAGTAATGCATTGTATTAAGTGCAGATTAATTCATTTTATATGGAAATAGAAAGTGTACTATTTTTTTTTCAAAATTATTAGCCCATTGTTTCTGTTTTACCAAAAACTATCTATTTAATATCCTTCACATGCATACACACAGGTTGAGCATAAAGTACTTCTCTGTTTTGCCCCAGAAAAGAAAATCATAAATTTTCCATATATGTCAAATTAGACTATTAGCTGAGCCTCCAAATAAGTGACTGAAAACATGCTTTAAAATTAGAAATTTTGACTCCATAAAACTCCTGAAGTTAGTGCAAGATAATGTTTCAAAATTCCCAACAGATATTAATCTTCAGAATTTGGAAACAAAAAATCAGAATTCCTGAGACGTATCAGGAATTCCTGAAACATTAGATTAGTCATAAAATACTTCCAACATTCTTCATTCTCTTTCCTGATTATTATAGATATCTTTAAACAATTGTTTAGGCAGTAAGAAACGTTAATTTTGATGGCATTTACCAAGAACTGTCACCTGTAGCAAATATTAAAATAACGGAAAACTCTAATAAGCATTATTAGGTAGTGTCTGCATAATGTAACATTCGGATCTCCTATCAAGGGCATGTGTTAAAATTCCAATTGAAGGATTCATTTGGCTTCCAAAACTTGTTATTTCTTGGAATACCACTAACAGGGTTTGTGTAAAGTATGTGCATAACTTATTAATATTTAATTTACCACAATGACTCACTGTTAGCCAGAGAGGGCCACAAACGCAGTCACAACATAGTTACAAGTTACAAGAAGGCTGCTAGATAGACCCCCTCTCTCCCACCTGCTCCTGTGCCACATCCGGGAAGTGTAAACTTTGACCTTCCACTCCACAGTGTTAGCATATCCCGCTCTTGTTTTTCACTTGGCATCTGTGGATTCCTTCCAACCAGTAACATATCTCCATAGATTGTTCAATTTTAATTTTCACATGAAAACTATAATTCTTTTCTCCATTTTCCCAGTTTAGGCATTAATTTTCCCCAGGATTCAGGATTCAGAAAACATAAATTTCCCAAAAAATGTTGGGCGGGAATTTCTACTGGAAACACTCATTATTTGGAGGTATGAGTATGTGCATGTATGTATGTATGTGGATATTGAGTATGTCTAATACATGTTGTGTTCCTTCAAAGTAGCATTTTCTCTATGAATCATAGTGACATTCATCCAACATAACACCTCCACATCTTCCTCTGCTACTCAAAGTTATTTCAAAAAACACAGCTTGGATAGTCTTTTTCACCTGATATAAAATCATTTCTTATTATTGATTAGAGAAAAGATTGAATAAACGATGAAAGAAAAGTTTGGAAAGCTTTCAGAAATTTATGAAACTGTATTTTTGTTTTAACTTTTGAATTACCTAAGATTTCAGAAGCACATTGATAAAGCTAGGTGAATTATAAATGTTTCTTATCTATTTTAGGTAGTAGGACATTGCATTTTGTCTATATTTTCAATGATTTTATCCTTTAATGCAAAATTTATCACCTTACTGTAATAGTATTAATAATATCATTGCCAATTTTATAAAATTTTATATGGATTGGTGTTATATTTACATGTGTGCCTATATGTTTTTAAACCAGGACTCAACTTCCTGAAATACAACCAATACTAGTAATTTTAGAAAAAAACAAACTCACAGAAGTTTCTACATTTTTATGTGAAGTCTTCTGATTTTATACAGGAAAAGTTAAAAGATTAAGACTGCTTGAGACAAATAAAACCCACCTATAGACTAAGTTTGGGTATACAATACCAGTTTAGACCTCTGTGAACGTGGTCACTACTTCACATATGACAACTGCTCCACAGTGCTGCAGGAAACAAAGAAGGTGAGGCTGGGAAAAGGTAGAGGCCAATATATTCCAAGGAAGGAGCTTGCGATACACTTCCGCTACAGAAGAAACGGTGCAGAATTACCAAAGCGTCCTTGGCAATTGTGGAATGCTGTGTAAGCCACCTTAGAACAGCTATGCCTATTTAATATGTTTGGTATATAGCATATATACCAAAATATATGAATATATAAATCACTGGCAGTAATTCTAGTGATAATGACAATTTCTTCTCAACTTCAACTTATGGTGGTTAAATCAGTTACATTCTAGATGTCTTTACCTATTTTGATGGTGACTCAAAGTTTACAGTGCAGGAAGATGGAACCACAGAAAAGCACAATGTTGATTTCTATGTTCATAAGAATCAGCTGAGGGCTTCCCTGGTGGCGCAGTGGTTAAGAATCCTCCTGCCAATGCAGGGGACACGGGTTCAAGCCCTGGCCTGGGAAGATCCCACATGCCACGGAGCAACTAAGCCTCTGCTCCACAACTACTGAGCCTGCGCTCTAGTGCCCACAAGCCACAACTACTGAGCCCACGTGCCACAACTACTGAAGCCTGCATGCCTAGAGCCCATGATCCGCAACAAGAGAAGCCAAGACAGTGAGAAGCCCGCGCACCACAACGAAGAGTAGCCCCTGCTCGCCGAAACTAGAGAAAGCCCGCGGGCAGCAATGACGACCCAACACAGCCAAAAATAAAAACAAACAAATAAATAACTTAATTAAAAAAAAAAGAATCAGCTGAAACTCTGTGTTCATTTTTGAAACAAGGACTCATCTGCTGACGAAAGTGCAACCGTATCTCTTTCCTTTTGGTCGTCAATGTTTTGGGATAATAATACTTCTCCAGTGTGAACTCAGGAAATGCTCGATAAAACGTATCCATTCTTGTGGACAGATGGATGAGAAATTCAACGCAAATGTAAACCACATGCTCGCAAAAACATACGTCGCAGAAGGTGAATGTTTTTAAAAAATACTTGGCACATATTCTGGAGTCAGCTATAACAGAGATGGAGTTCCCTTTGAAAGTTCCAGATGTGATGACTCCGATCAGACCATAATACAATAGCTATTTAATAAGATTGTGTCCAAGCTCTATAATGAGTTTTTGTGAAGTGATAGTCATTTCCTCTCAGATATTATTCACAAAGTTAGTAAAGTGGGTCGAACTTTGCACAACAAGATTTGTTTCTAAGTTGTCAAAGTGAGTATTCTCTGACATGAATGTACATTCCACATTCAAGCAAAACTTGAGAAGGAAGGTGATTTCACTCAGAGCACTGTTCATTGAGGGTCTAGTTGAGGGTCTAGCAGAATATTCTGCTGTGGCACAGTTTTTACTGTGGGCGTCTATTGACATCTTATGGGGCTAAAGAACCACATGAAAGGGAATGATGAGTCATGTGATGTTATGGACTGAATTGTTTCCCCCCCCCCCGAAATTCATACATTGAAGTCTTAATTTCCACTACCTCAGAATGTGACCATGTTTGGAGATATGGCTTCTAAAGTAGTAATTAAGCTAAAATAAGGCTGTTAGTTTCTGACCTGTGTCATAAGGAGAGGAAATTTGGACACACAGGAAGATACCAGGGATGTACACACACACAGAGGAAACACCATGTGAGGACACAGCGAAAAGGCAGACATCTACAAGCCAAAGAGAGAGGCCTCAGGAGAAACCAACCCTACTGGCACCTTGATCTTGGACTTCTAGCCTCTGGAACTGTGGGAAATAAATGTCTCTTGTTTAAGCCACTAAATCTGTGGTATTTTGTTATGGCAGCCTTAGCAAACTAATATATATGTATTTAGCAGTTAGGTTAGAAAGAAACAACCTTGTTTATGCATCTATCTACCTTCACAACTCTGACTCTGCAGAAAGTGTACATAAAGATTCAGAATTACAGAACAAGGACCATGAATTTTATGAAACAAATAGTCATTGAATATATCAATTGAAATTTCTGCTTTTCTAAAGATCATTGCTGGTCAGATTTTAGAAGTTGGAAACAGATGGTTAAGGTTGGTGATGTTTTCAAATGAGTTACTGTTAGAATGGGATGGTTTGTACTCCTCAAGGTGGGGGGAATAGGTCTGCAAAATCTCTGAATTATAAGAAAACGAAGCTTTGGAACACTGTAATAAGTGAAAGGTTTTTGACTTTTCACTTTTCTGATGTAGAAGACAGATGTCAGCCAACACTTAGAAAAGCATAAGAAGAAAGAAAATGAAGCATATTTTAAAACAGATATACTGTGACTAATACTTCAGTAATACATGCATGAAAATAATCATTGTAACAAGACAAAATAGATTTACAAAAAGATCAGAGGAAATTGTCTTATGCTATGGCTGATTTCCAAGAAGCAAATAGTCTCTATTTGATAAAATATTTAGGAAATATAGATGATAAATATATATACATATACACATATCCATATATGCATATTTACTAATTATTTTAATATTAAGGTTAAGTGACTATTTCTGGACTTTATTTGGACTAATATTTTTAAAATATATTGTGCAAAGGGATCTCACTAATTGAAAGCATTATAATAGTCAATTTCCTATACTACTCTATCTTTCCAATATTTTTAAATATTGAAAGATTTCTTTTCAACATTTTTATAGCTTATCAACTCCATTGTAGCATAACTCATTTAAAACTCACTTAAAAGATGAATCCATTTTAAATGAACAGTGTAATGAGTTTGACAAATGCAACCATCATCACAATAAGATACAGAATAATTCCTTTGTGCTCTTTCACAGTTAATCCAGCCCACCTCTGGCCTTAGTCAATCATTGATGCGCTTTCCATCCCTATACATTAGATTTGTCATTTCTAGATTTTCACATAAAGAGAATCATTCAATATGTACTTTTGTGTCTGGCTTTTCCTCTTTGCATACTATTTTTGAGATCCACCCATATTGTTAAATGTATCAGTAGTTTGTTCCTTTTTATTGCTTAGTAATATCCTGTAGCGTGGATATTACCACTGTTTGTTTATCTATTCACCAGCTTATGGATATGTTTACAATTTTTGACTTTTATGAATAAAGCTACTACAAACTTTCAGGTGCAACTTTTTACATAGACATATATTTTCATTTCTCTTTGGTAAATACCTAAAAGTGGAATTGCTAGATCGTATGGAAAATCTATGGCTAACATTAAAGAAACTGCCAGTTTCCCAAAGTGAGGGTATCATTTTACACTTGCACTGGAAATGCATAAAAGTTCCACAAGCCAACACTTCCTATTGCTAATGTTTTTTTAACTTTAGCCATTCTAGTTTGTGAGTAGTGGAACTCATTTTGCTTTGGATTTGCATTTCTCTGATGGCTGATGACGTTGAGCATCTTTTCATGCGCTTATTGGCCATTTGTAGTTTATCTTTTTTGAAGCAACCGTTCAAATATTTTGCTCTGTACTGTTGGGTTTATCCTCTTTTTACTACTGAGTTGTATAAGGTAAGGCTACAAGTCTTTGGTCAAATACGTATTGCATGTATTTTCTCCCATTCTGTGGCTTCCCTTTTTGTTTTCTTAATTAAATCTTTCAACAAGCAAGTTTTTTGATAAAGTCAAATTTATCATTTTCTTTAATGGCTAATGCTTTTGTATCTTAAAAAGTCTTTGCCTATCTCAAGGATGAGAAGATTTTTCCCATATTTTATTTTAGAAATTGTATCATTTTAACTGTTACATTTAGGCCTATGATTCATTTTGTTAATTTTCACATATGTCATAAGAGTCAATGTTCTTTTTTTTTCTTGTCCCAGTATCACTTGTTAAAAAGTATATTCTTTATCCGTTGAATGAATTGGCATTCTTGGTCACAAATCAATGTAAGTTATATGTGTGATATATTTCTGGAGTCCTTAGTCTCAACTATTTATTTATATGTCTATCCCTGTGCCAATGTTACACTGTCAAAATTACTGCCTCATTATAATAATGAAAGACATATTTAACTACTCTACTTCCGCAATGATCTGAAACAGACTATTTGGGAGTTACCTAGCCATGTAGGAACAGATTTGGAAATATTACCTTCAAATTAATGAGACAACTCTAATTTCCTTCAAATTACCTGTAAATAGAAAGATAAACATCCAAATTTATAAGACAGCTTCAGAAACAAGGGTTGTGGTGAGAGTCAAGCGGAAACTGTGTAGAAAAGAAGAAATGGCAGCATGAAGCGTAGAGATAATGGAACACAGGGAAAATCATTCCAAATAGGAGAGTACCATCCTTAATGGGAAATACTTGAAACATGTCTGAGTGGTGCTATGATAGCAGTGGCTATTGGGAATTCAAAGTGAAAAGAAATTAAATCTAAATTACAATCAATCAGCCCAGAGCAGAAGAGATTTAAATGAAAAGTTAAATAAGAGACATGAAGAAAAGCCAAAAGAATGAAAAAGTTGTTTTAAAAAGTGGAAAGAATCACAGATGACATGATAGCAATAGAAGATAAGCAAAGAAGATAGAATACATTCATACAATTATTCATGGAAAAAAGAAGAAATCAATAGAATTATCTAATATTTTAAACTATTATTCTAGAAAACTTCCTGGAAATAAAAGGAGACCTACATCTATACATTGAAAGTCCCCACGGCATACCTTAGAAAACTGACGTATCCTTATAAATCTATTATAGACTTAAAACAAAATTAAAGATTGAGAAAAAATATTCAGGGGATCCAGGAAAAAAAGTATAGTCATTCAGAAAGGAAAGAAAATCCTGTTGACAAGACTTCTTGGCAACCATGTCCAAAGCAAGAAAACAGTAAACCAACATTTTAAAGAAATTCTACACAACAAAGTGAGAATCAATGAATTTTATATCCAGCTAAGTCATAGTGATTTACCTAGGAAAGTCAATCTATTGACCACTGACTTCTTGAAAGCTGCATATGAAGCAGTAGAAGAATGTAGAAACATTTTCAGAAACTCAATAAAGCAAACATGGAACCAAGGATTTTATATTCAGCCAAACTATTCTTCAAATGTCAAGGCTATAGAAAAGTAGTTATAAACTTGCAGGATCTTAAGAAATACTCTATTCATGAACCTTACCTGAGAAACCCAATAGAGGATGAGCTTCATCCAAGAGATTACTGAGAAACTTCAGCAAAGACAGATGAATTTAATATGTGTGCATAACTTTCTGTCAACTTATTACACAGGTAAATTCACACAACCACTACCACACAATGAAGATACAGAGCTATCACATCACCACAAAGATGTCCCACGTGCTAACCCTTATCAGAGACACCTCCACCATCTCTAATTCCTGACAACCACTAATCTCTTTTCCATCTTATAATTTTGTGTTTTGTAAATACACATTTTGTAAATAAACATTTTGTAAATGTTTTGTAAATACAGCATGGGACCGGCTGAGACTGAGTTTTTTTCCCAACCACATAATGCCCCTGAGATACATCCAAGTTCCTGAGTGTATCAATAGTTTGTTCATTTTTATTGTTGAATATTCATATGGCTATACATTTGGGCCTCTATATATTTCAGGTTTTGAATCCAGGGATTCAACCAACTGCAGACCAGAAGTACACAAAACAAAATAAAAATTCCAGAAATTTCCAAGAAGCAAAACTTAAATTTGCCACAGGCTGACAGCTATTTAAATTGTATAGCATTTACACTGTATTAAGTGTAAGATCTAGAGATGAGTTAAAAATATACAGGAGGATGTGCATGGTTTATATGCAAATACTACACACTTTATATATGGGACTTGAGCATTAGTGGATTTTGGTATCCTTGGTGGTCTTGGGACATGGGACAACTTTATCTCACTTTGCTCAACTATTGAGAGACATTTTGGCTGTTTCCAGGTTTTGGCTATTACAAATAAAGCTGCTATGAATTGTGTGTAGGTTTTTGTGTGGATTTAAATTTTTATTTCTCTGTGATAAATGCTCAGGAATTAATTTGCTGACATACAGTGAGTGTATAGTTTTTTTAGGAAAATGCCGAAATATTTTCCAGAGTGCTTGTGTATCATTTTACATACCCGCCAGCAATTTACAAGAGATTGAATGTCCTCACATCCTTACCAGCATTTGGTGTTATCACTATTTTTAGTTTTAGCCATTCTAATAGATACACAATGATTTCTCGTTGTGGTCTTCATTTGCATTTCCCTGATGACTAGTGATGAACATCTTTTCATTTGCTTGTCTTTATATCCTTTCCAGTGAAATGGATGTCACCTATGTTCTAAATGGATTGTGTGCTTCTCACTGTTGGCTTTTGAGCCCTTTTTCAGATATGTGGTGTTCATATATTTTCTTCCAATCTATAACTTTTCATCTTCTTCATGGAGTCTTTTATAGAGCAAAAGTTTTTAATTGTGATGAAGTCTAATTTATCAATTTTATTTTTTTTTAATCAATCATGCTTTTAGTATCACATCTAAGGATTCTTCACCAAACCCTTGCTCTCTCTCAAAGATTTTCTCCTATGTTATCAGCTAAAATTTTTATAATTGTATATTTTATATTTAAATCTATGATCCTTTTTTACTGAATTTTTATATAAGATGTGAGATTATGCCAAGATTCAATGTCTGGTTATAAATTTCTAATTGCTTAACACCATTTTTTGAAAAGACTGTTCATTCTCCATTGAATTCTTTTACATTTTGTCAAAAATTCATTGGCCATACTTTTTTTTTATATGTGTAACTGATTCACTTTACTGTACACCTTTAACTAACACAACGTTGTAAATCAACTATACTCCAATAAAAATTTTAAAAAAAGAAAAATGACTTCGTTCTAGCTTTGTGACCCTTGACATAACACTTAACACTCTGGGCTTCTGCTTCCTCACCAGCTCAGTGGAGGCTTGTGGAGGACCCTCCAGCTCTTACACTCTTTGATGCTGTCACTGGCTACCAAGCTGGTTTTTACCACAGTTTCTGAGAAAAACCAAGCTGGTTTTTATCACAGTTTCTGAGAAGCCACCTAACCTTTTTGAGGTTTCCTTATCCGTAAGAAAGAAAATAAAATTGGGAGAGGCCATCCTGAGCAGTGAAAAAAAAAAAAAAAGAACTGTGGGTTTAGGCAGACAGACAGTCTCAGTTCTTAGCCCTTGTGACCTAAAGCCGGTTACTTGACCTCTCTGATTCTTACTCTCTTGACTTGCAAAATGGAGATAACAGTGTCTGTCGTAAGGATTGTGGAAGGATCTCGCTCCTGCCACCTTACAGTAGGTACAAAATAAATATCATTTTGTTCCTATATCACTTTCAGCAAATGTGAAAGAGAGGGATGTGAATATGCTGAAATGTCTGTAAAAAAAAAAAAAAAGTAAACTCTTCTGATCAACACTGCCCACCTCTGTGGTTATCGTAGATGTTCCAAAAGACTGAGGTTAAGAGGCTACAGGGAGGAAAGAGCACCAACCACAAGAAGCACGGTTCAAAGCAGGAAAAGACGTGGTCCTGACCATGGTCCTGTCAGGCACCATCTCAGACGGGCTCTGCGACAGCATCAGGAGGCCTGACGAGACAGTTTGGGCCACCGGCCGGCAGGCACGAGAAGCTCCCAGGCCGGGAGACTTTACCATGATGGTGCAGCGAGCTCCCTAATCTCAAGGCAGCTCAACATCACACCTGAGACCTGGCCCCGAGGCAGCGCAGGAGTAAAAGGCACTACTCCGAGGAGGAGCTTCAGCTCTAAGTTAACCACAGGAAGAAAGACTCTTATCACATGTAAACATTTACGGGTTTCCACAGCTAGCTCTAGGGGACTGTCATCTGAGGGGAGCAGGGCGTGCCCAGAGGGAGCTCAGGCAGGGCCCCCTCGCACACGGGGGAGAAGACGCTGCACCGCCACCGGTCTCAGCCGGCACGCTGCCCGCGTCCCCAGCCTCCCCCTGTGCCGGCTCTAGCACACATGACCCCAGCTCGGGCTCTCACGCTCCAGAAGCTGGTGTAGACAGCAGTGGGTTTCCTGGACAAAGTCTCATCGTCCATAACACAGCAACGGGCCCGTCTGCTCCGCGGCAGGAGAATGTATTTTAAACCTGGAAGAGTCGTGATTCTGAGATGCTCCACATGTTGTCAGCTTTGCCTTCTGCAGACACGGGGCTCCTCCCCTTTGAGGGGGACCCCTCTGGCTGTGGGGTGTGCCCTCCCTGTTGGCAGAAACGTGGGGGGCAGGCAAACGACAGGCCTGTGACTTGTGCTGTGTCCTGCACATAAACACCTGGGAGAGCAGAGCCAGGGCTGTGGCAGTGGAGAGTGTATGCCGCCGGAGGTGGTGATGAGACAGCGTGGCTATACAAAACGATCCTGGGTGTGCCAACTCTAGTAGAGCCAGTAGGCAACTCTGGACCTCATGACATCCTGCCCTCGTTTGCCACTCACCACATCCCCAAATCTAGAGGGTCAGCCCTTTTCTAGCTACGGCGCCTCACCAGGGAAGTCAATGCTACAGGACCACAGGGAGCCTCGCGGTGCTAAGGTTGAAGACTCTAGTCGGAGAACATCCTCGTGGTGAGGGTCTGTTCTCACGACAGTCTGCAATCCCTGGGAGCGGCTGCACGTGGCAGGTAAAGGGGGCGAGTGGCTTGGGCACCGGCACCCCACTGAGGAAGCCAGGACCCCTCACATCTGCAGTGGCCGCGTGCAGCAGAGAGGGGCAAGGCCACACACGTGAGAAGCAAGCACAGGGTGGCGGTGGACACAGGACTCCTTCCCGCTTCGGGACAGCAGCGGCCAGGGCCCGAGGCGGGACTCCTCTAGGGCGCAGAGCGGGTTTTGCCGCAGGACTGGCTCGGCTTTGCTGGTTCCAAGGACTCAGTTCAGCCGTCTTCTACCCTCAGACAAACTGCGACGGGTTGGGGACCTTGACGTTGAGATCGCCAGTGTTGATAATCCGAGGCATCTCCAGCAGGCCGATGTTTTTCACGGTGGACACGGCCCGGGCGGGCGCTGCTGAAAGGCCACCCTCGGATTTCTCCAGCCTGTTCTGAGCTTCAGTCTGAGCCACGATTTCATTCATGTTTACTTCCAACACCATCCTACCCATCACCACCTCCTGAAGAATGTAGCGCACCTTATCCATATGGAAGATCAAATCCAATTCACAAACGTTTTCGAAAGACTTGTCCAGAGTCTCCACAAGATCCTGGATGAGGTCCAAGACCCCAAGTTCACTCTCTGATGAATCCCCACAAAATACAAAGTAGAGGGTAGCATAATGCCGATAAATCAGTTTGTAGTCAGACCCACCAGTTAAACTTCCACCCTCCAAGAAGTTACAGATGTTGTCATCCCATTTGAGAACTAGATGGAAGATCTCTCGAATAATCTGCTGTTGAATTTCTTCTGGGAAACGCTGGTAGAAGCAGACAAGCCGCGGCTTCCCGTGGTTATTGAAAACCAGGATTGCCTGAATCATCTTTGCCCGCCACACTCCTTTCTCCACCAGCTGCTTCCAGAGAGCCTCTCCTTCCACTACAACCTGGCCATACTTATATGGAACTATTTCTGGGTTTTTATTCTATTTGATTAATATGTGTGTATACATATATATGTGTGTGTATCAATTTAATTTCATTAGTCGTTATTGGGCTGTTCATTGGATGAGTTGGAGTAGTTTATGTACTTTTCACGGAATTAATCTATTTCATCTAAATTGTCAAATTTATGGGTCTAGGGTTGCTCAGAGTATTCTTTTATTCTTTCAATGTATGCAAACTCTGTAGTGTGATCCTTTGTTTCAAACTGGTAATAGAAATTTCTCTCCTGTCTTTTTATTTGTCAATCTTGCTGGAGTTTTGTCTATTTTATTGATCTTTTCAAATAAAAACTTATGTTTCATTGACTTTTCTATTGTGTGTCTGTTTTCAATTTTATTGATTTTTGCTCTTTTTTTTTCTCCTCGACTATGGGTTTATTTTGCTCTTTATCATCTAAGTTCTTGAAGTGAGAGCTTAGATTATTGATTTGGGACTTTTCCTTTTTTGTCTGTAAGCATTTAGGGCTACAGATTTTCATCTAAGCACTGCTTTAGCAGCACCCCACAATTTTTGATGTTTTGCTTTCATTTTCACTAAGTTCAATGTATTTGTTATTTGTCTCAAGACTTCTTCCTTGACCAACAGATTATTTATGTGTGCTGTTTTACTTGCCAGGTGTTTGGGGATTCTGCTGATCTCTTCCTGTTCTTGATTTCTAGTGTTATTCCATTGTGGTTAGAGAGAACACTCCATGTGATTTCAATTCTTTTAAATTTGTCAAGATTTGTTTTATGGCCCAGGAAAATATTTATTTTGGCATATGTTCCATGGATGCATGAAAATAATGTATATTCTGCTGTTGGTAGGTAGAGTGCTTTATAAATATTTATTAGATCCTTTTGGTTGATGGTCTTGTTGAGTTCTATCCTTGATGATTTTCTATCTAGCTGTTTTGTCAGTTGTTGAGATGGGGTTTTGAAGTCTTTGGCTGTAATTGTGGATTTGTCTCTCTCCTTTCAGTTCTATCAGTTTTTGCTTCACAAGTTTTGCAGCTTGGCTTTTTGGTGCATACAAATTTAGGATTCCTGTGTCTTCCTAGTGGATTGAGTCTCTGTCTCCAGTGGTTTTCTTTGCCTTGAAGTCCACTTAATCTGATATTAATATAGCCACTCCTGCTTTCTTTTGATTAGTGTTTGTGTAGTATATCTCAGTTCATCCTTTCACTTTCAACCTACACATATCATTATATTTGAAGCAAGTTTCCTATAGATAGCAAATAGTTAGATCATGTTTTCTTTTTGTTTTTTAAATCTATTATGCCAACCTCTATCTTTTAATTCAATATATTCAGACTATTTACATTTTCTGTATTTAGTGATAGGTTGAGACTTAATTATGCCATTTTATTTTTTTTCTGTTTGCTCTCTCTGTTTTTCATTTGTTTCTTTTTTTTCCTATCTTTTTGTCAGTTCCTTAAACTTTCTTTAGAATTCCATTTTGATTTATCCATGTTTTTAAGTGTATCTATTTCCATATCTATATTAGTAGTTACTTTGCATATTATACTATATTAGCATAACTTACAGTCTACTAATGTCAACATTTTATGTGTTTGAGTAGAGTATAGAAACCTTACTTCCCTTTATGTCCATTTACCCTTCCCCATGTATAACATAATTAGCTTTAATTTTTCTTCTACATAAACAGAGGACCACATTACACAGTTATAATTTTTGCTTCAAACATTAAATATAATTATAAAAATGCAAGCGAAGAAGGAAAGTCTTATATTTACTCACATTTTTGTTCATTCTCTTCTTCTTTCTTCCTTCCTGGTGTTGCAAAATTCCTTCTTTTATCATTTCCTTTCTGTTTAGAGGACTTCTTTTAGTCATTCTTTTACAGTAGGTCTACAAGCAATGAATTCTCTTAGTTTTCCTTTCAATCTGAGACTGTCTTAATTTCTTCTTCATTCCTGAAAATATTTTCTCTGGACAGAGAATTCTGGGTTGACTTATTTCAGCACTTGAAAAATGCTATGCTACTTCTTTCTGGCCTCCATGGTTTCTGATAAGAAATCTGCTATCATTCAAATTGTTGTGTTTCTCTCTGACTGCCTTCAAGATTTTCTTCTTCGTCTTTAATTTTCAGAAGTTTAACTATGATGTGTCTTTAGATTTATCCTTTTGGGGGTTCACTCAGCTTCTTGAATCTGTAAGTTTATATCTTCTGCCAAATTTGGAGAGAATTAATCCATTATTTCTTTGAATTCTCTTTCTCTTCTCCTTCTGGAACACTGATGACATGAACGTTAGATTTTTTGTTATAGCCCACAGGTCCCTGAAGCTCTGTTCACTTTTATTTTCAGTCTATTTTCTCTCTCTCCTATTGTTCTATCATCACATACACTTTTTCTTTTGTTAGACTATTCATTGACTTTATTTTTTGGCTATTGTAGTTTTCAGTTCTAGAATTTCCACCTGATTCTTCTTTATATCTTCTGTTTCTTGCTGATAATGTCTATTTTTCACTTGTTTTGAGGGTGTTCACAATTACCTGTGGAAGCTTTTTAATGAAGGCTGCTTTAAAAGCCTTGTTAGATAATTCTAACATCTGTGTTATTTTTGTGTTGACATCTAATGATGTCTTTCTTCATTCAAATTTAGATTTTCCAGGTTATTAGTATAACAAGTGATTTTCTTTTGAAATCTGGACATTTCATATGCTGTGAGACTCTGGGTCTTATATAAGCCTTGTATTTTAGCAAACTCCCCCTGACATAACTCCAGTTGGGGAACAACTCCACCTTGTTACTGCCAAGTGG
Source organism: Balaenoptera musculus (assembly GCF_009873245.2). NCBI lineage: Eukaryota > Metazoa > Chordata > Mammalia > Artiodactyla > Balaenopteridae > Balaenoptera > Balaenoptera musculus. Next base: position 73,733,882 of record NC_045801.1, on the reverse strand, counting down.
AATTAGATGCAGATTCTCCATTAGGATTCTGTTGACTACTTGAAGGGTGAGGGTCCTTGTTAATGATGGGTTCCCACTGACACTGGGAGGAGGGTTGGTCTCATATTCTCTGAGAGATGTTAAAGACCTGACCCTCCTCTAGGCTTTCTCTGACACCAGGTCACCAGGTGTTGATGAATTCCAGGCTCCCATGTCATTTTCACCAGCACCACAGGCTCTTCATTGCCACTCAGTATGGACAAAGATCCTGTTTCCCCCCTCAGCCTCTGACACAACAATGGCAGGTGGTTTGGGGTACCTTGTTACACACCTAGACTCTCCACTCCAGTTTTGATGATGGGTAAGACGGCCACAGCTGCTTCTGTGGTGCTTGGCTGGAGTAGAACCGTTATTATCTAAAAGTTTCTGTCTTGCTAGGTAGCCCTTTTCCTGGCCTTTTGGCTAGAGAGAGCATGCTTTTCTTGGTTTTGTTTTGTTTTGTTTTATTTGTCTGTTCCCAGTGGCATTGTTAGGGTGCTAGCTTCTCCAGTCCCAGTGTGGGATAGATGAGTCAGAAAGAAAAGGTCAGGGAACTCAGCATTCTTTGGGTCCTAAGCTCCCTATCCAGTCTGCCTTCTTCTCTCCACTTTTCAGAGTCTTCTTATGCTTTTCAATATATAATATCCAGGGACTTTAGATGTATTGTACTCAGTAGGAGGAATATGGAAAGTATGTTTACTCCATCTGTTGTCCTCAATGTCCTTACTTCTTCCAGCAACTGTTCTCACTAAAAGACTAATAGCCTTAATTAAGCTTATTTTCTCTGGACACATTTCTTCATCTGCTGCAATCAAACACAATTAAATTAATTCAACATTGGTAAATGGTTTTCCTTGCTTGGTTAACAAAATGAGCATTTACTTTGACTTCAGCCTTATTTCAATATTTTAAATTTTTTAAAGAAACTTTGTTTCGACGAGATATTCCATTTTAAAATGTCCAGTTTTTCTGAAAATTGCTTTTCTGTGCATGGGACTATTATAAAGAGTGCCTAATCTAATAATATTGATGTATATAGTATTAGTTTAGCACAACTACAGTGTCACTGCATAATAAACACAATGCTTTGCCATCTAATTTGATAACAAATAATTCACCCCCCCACTCTTTCATAAAAGTACAACATTCAAACCCAAATTTTCTTTCCTTATTTTGACATGTTGAGTAGGGACTGTTAATAAAAAAATAAATAATTAAATGCTATGTCACAATAATGAGCATGACATTCAAAATGCTGTTAAGTTATAATTGGATTGCAGTAATTTGTAGTACACCAAGTAGCAACTACAAGCAAGCCTTGTCACAACTACTCAGTGCTGTTTTTACTGTGTGAAAGCATCATAGACTGTACAACTGAATGAGCACGGCTGTGTTCCAATAAAGCTTTATTTACAGATACCAGAATCCAAGACCAGAGAGAAAGAAACTAAACACATAAGAATACACACTGGATGTGAAATTTATGCAAATGTAATCTATAAGGAAAAAATACTGTAGTGATTTCCTCTAAGAGATGTAGAGGAAAGAGGGTTGACTACAAAGGGGCAATAAAGAACTTTCTTGAGTTACAGAAATACTCTATATCTTTTTTTTTTTTTTAATACTCTATATCTTGATTGGGGTGTTGGTTACATGAGGGTACACATTTATCAAAACATTAAACTGTACACTTAAATCTGTGCATTTTACAGTATGTAATTATACTTCAATAAAACATTGAAATATAATGATAAACTATATTATTAACACAAATGGAACAACTTGAATAGGCTGTATATTAAATAATAGTATTGTATCTGTGTTAAGTTTCTTGAGTTTGGTAGTTGTATTGTGGTTATACAGCAGACTATACTTGCTGATAGATACATCTGAAATATTTAGGAGTATAGTATCATGATGCTTGTAAACTACCTCTTAAATAGTTTAGCCAAAATGTGTGTGTGTGTGTGTGTGTGTATAAAGAAAGAGAGAGGTTGAGCAAGCAAATGTTTCAAAAAGTTAATAACTACAAGCCTCTTAGATAGCCTCATCCAACAGAGGGCACACAGCAGAGCAAGAAGAACTACAGTCCTGCAGCCTGTGGAACAAAAACCACATTCACAGAAAGATAGACAAGATGAAAAGGCAGAGGGCTATGTACCAGATGAAGGAACAAGATAAAACCCCAGAAAAACAACCAAATGAAGTGGAGATAGGCAAACTTCCAGAAAAAGAATTCAGAATAATGACAGTAAAGATGATCCAGGACCTCGGGAAAAAAATGGAGGAAGAGATCAAGAACATGCAAGAAATGTTTAACAAAGACCTAGAAGAATTAAAGAACAAGCAAACAGAGATGAACAATACAATAACTGAAATGAAAAATACACTAGAGGGAATCAATAGCAGAATAACTGAGGCAGAAGAAGGGATAAGTGACCTGGAAAACAGAATGGTGGAATTCACTGCTGTGGAACAGAATAAAGAAAAAAGAATGAAAAGAAATGAAGACAGCCTAAGAGACCTCTGGGACAACATTAAATGCAACAACATTCACATTATAGGGGTCCCAGAAGGAGAAGAGAGAGAGAAAGGACCAGAGAAAATATTTGAAGAGATCATAGTCGAAAACTTCCCTAATATGGGAAAGGAAAGAGCCACCCAAGTCCAGGAAGTGCAGCAAGTCCCATATAGGAAAAACCCAAGGAGAAACATGCCGAGACACATAGTAATCAAATTGGCAAAAATTAAAGACAAAGAAAAATTTGAAAACAGAAAGGGAAAAACTAGAGCAAAAAATCTTAAAATTTGTATGGAGACACAAAAGACCCTGAATAGCCAAAGCAGTCTTGAGGGAAAAAAACAGAGCTGGAGGAAACAGACTCCCTAACTTCAGACTATACCACAAAGCTACAGTAATCAAGACAATATGGTACTGGCACAAAAACAGAAACATAGATCAATGGAACAAGATAGAAAGCCCAGAGATAAACCCACGCACCTAGGGTCAACTAATCTGACAAAGGGGGCAAGGATATACAATGGAGAAAAGACAGCCTCTTCAATTAGTGGTGCTGGGAAAACTGGACAACTACATGTAAAAGAATGAAATTAGAACATTCCCTAACACCATACACAAAAATAAACTCAAAATGGATTTGAGACCTAAATGTAAGACCGGACACTATAAAACTCTTAGAGGAAAACATAGGAAGAACACTCTTTGACATAAATCACAGCAAGATCTTTTTTGATCCACCTCCTAGAGTTATGGAAATAAAAACAAAAATAAACAAATGGGACCTAATGAAACTTCAAAGCTTTTGCACAGCAAAGGAAACCATAAACAAGACGAAAGACAACCCTCAGAATGGGAGAAAATATTTGCAAACGAATCAATGGACAAAGGCTTACGGACAAAGGATTAATCTCCATAATATATAAACAGCTCATGCAGCTCAATATCAAAAAAACAAACAACCCAATCAAAAAATGGGCAGAAGACCTAAATAGACATTTCTCCAAAGAAGACATACAGATGGCCAAGAAGCACATGAAAAGCTGCTCAACGTCACTAATTATTAGAGAAATGCAAATCAAAACTACAATGAGGTATCACCTCACACCAGTTAGAATGGGCTTCATCAGAAAATCTACAAACAACAAATGCTGGAGAGGGTGTGGAGAAAAGGGAACCCTCTTGCACTGTTGGTGGGAATGTAAATTGATACAGCCACTATGGAGAACAGTATGGAGGTTCCTTAAAAAACTAAACATAGAATTACCATACGATCCAGCAATCCCACTACTGGGCATATACCCAGAGAAAACTGTAATTCAAAAAGACACATGCACCCGAATGTTCATTGCAGCACTATTTACAATAGCCAGGTCATGGAAGCAACCTAAATGCCCATCAACAGATGAATGGATAAAGAAGATGTGGTACATATATACAATGGAATATTACTCAGCCATAAAAAGGAACGAAATTGGGTCATTTGTTGAGTCGTGGATGTAACTAGAGACTGTCATACAGAGTGAAGTAAGTCAGAAAGAGAAAAACAAATATCGTATATTAACGCATATATGTGGAACCTAGAAAAATGGTACAGATGAACCGATTTGCAGGGCAGAAATTGAGACACAGATGTAGAGAACAGATGTACAGACACCAAGGGGGGAAAGCGGCGGGGTGGGGGGGGTGTGATGAATTGGGTGATTGGGAATGACATGTATACACTGATGTGTATAAAACTGATGACTAATAAGAATCTGTTGTATAAAAAAATAAATAAAATAAAATTGAAGAATTAAAAAAAAAAAATTGGGCTCATAATCTACACACCCTTGTAACAGTTGCAAGACAGAGATCCACTGAGGCCATCCTGAAAGGATCTGCAAAGAATGACAGGGAAATTGTCTTGGAAATCTAAGAACAGGGGCCAGGTTAGGGCAGGTTCCTGTGCAAAGGGCTGGAGTCTGGATCTGGAGCCCAGGCATCTGCCAAGAGCCCCAGAGCAGGAGCTGGAGTCCCTGCTGCAGAGCTCTGCTGACAGCATGGTTGGCTGCCCTCCATCTGTCTGTTTGCCCCGCCTTCAATTGCTCTGTCTACTTATTCTTAAGTTTTGTTCCCTCATAGTTTCAGTTTACTACTTCTTACAGTAGTTTCTCAATCTTCAATCAACCTTATTGCCTTTTTTTTTTTTTAATAGTCCTCTTTTTTTTTTTTTTTTAAAGATTTATTGATTGATTGATTGATTACTATGTTGGGTCTTCGTTTCTGTGCTAGGGCTTCCTGTAGTTGCGGCAAGCGGGGGCTACTCTTCATCGCGGTGCACGGGCCTCTCACTATTGTGGCCTCTTTTGTTGCGGAGCACAAGCTCCAGATGCGCAGGCTCAGTAGTTGTGGCTCACGGGCCTACTTGCTCCGTGGCATGTGGGATCTTCCCAGACCAGGGCGCGAACCCGTGTCGCCTGCATTAGCAGGCAGATTCCCAACCACTGCGCCACCAGGGAAGCCCCTACCTTATTGCCTTTTAACTGAGCTCTCACTCTTATTGCCTCGTGATTTCTGGGTTTTTAGTACAAATTTCAAACTTTGCCCTGCTGTGTTTCATCCAGCGCATACAGATAATAGGTTGCTGGCAGGTCTACTAATTGGTTACCCTGGGATCTGTTACTCTCCTGAGCCAATCAACAACAGTGGAAGGAGGAAACATGTGGTAAAGCAAGGCCCCCCTCCCTGGCTGCAAGAGGAGTGGGTGAGGCTGTTTTGCTCACAACAGGGTGTGGTCAGGGCAGGTGTGTTCACATTTCCAATATATAGAATCATGGAAACATTTTTCCATGTTGTTTAATATCCCCACATGACTATAAATAACTGCATAGTCGTCTATCATATGGAAATTCTGTAATTTATATTATGAATTCCTATTACTGGACCTTTAGATTGTCTTAAGTTATTTTGATACTTCTTTTAAAATAAAATGAAATGAAGCCAGGTTTAAAAATCCCTCAAGCTGACAAAAACCCTTTAAGCTACTTATGCAAAACTAAGTGGTTCATTTCATGAACGTAAGTGAAATGTAATTTAGGTTATTTCATGTCAATGTCTTTGATAATCATAAAACTTAAGTCATCTTCCCCAAATGGTATAAGATAATCACTTTTCACCAAACTCCTGCAGTCTGGAAACCTCCAATGTAATAACCAATCATTGCAAAGGCTAAGCAACATCCTCCTTTTCACTTTAGAAGCTGTCCTGTAATGCCATGCCTCTGAACTTTATACCAGTTTTGGGTTTGAAGTCTCCCTGTTCTTGTTTCTCATTCAATAAATTTTTCATATCAAGTAAAAAAAAAAAGTTAATAACTGGTGAATCTTGGTAAAGGTTCTACTCTACTCTTGGCAACTAAAGTCTTAACTAGGCACCTTAACAACAGGTGCCACAGTGAAGAAATGGAAAGGTCCGAGTGGGGGAAAGGCTGCAAAGTCAGTGTTTGGAAGATAGGACCATGTGACTTGCCAGGTATAAGAGAATCTTCAAGGCTGGGCATTTCCTCCCTCTAGTTTGAAAATTGGCATGAGATACAGTGCCAGATGAAGTATTTAGTAAGTACAAAGTCCTAAACAAATTACCCTAAACCATGCAATCTAAAGAAAAGCCCATCATGCTCCATCATCTGAAACTGTACCACGTAACTATTTCCAGTGCGTTCTTCTTCCATTGCATTGGGAGAATCCATTTCCAATATGACACCATGCAGCAAGCTCTGAAACAGGAATGTAAGTCTGAAAAGCAAGTAATTCAATAATGAAAAACAAGTGTGTCTATGAAAATTATTTCAATAAATAATTATTTCACATAGTGAGTGATAGAACACTCCTAGTCTAAGGCACTGGTATTTAATTATTATTTTTTTAAAAACTAAATTTGGTCTAAATAGTAAAACATACAGGATGATTGATTCTTACTGGAAGACCAATGGTAAATACAAGGCACCGAACGAATACTACATGTAAAAATTCTTCAGTACCAGAATCTTACTATAAAAAATACCTATCCATGTAACTTTAATTTTATTTGTTCTTAGCCTTCCCTCACTCCTTGCCTAGCTGTGTTACATAATAATATTGCTTTATGGTATTTTATCTGTATTGTTATGAACTTTTAACTATCGGTAACATCAGTGGAATCCAGTCATCCCATAGTCCTATAATCTTACAAGTGTAATTATTTTTAACTGGTTCGTAGTTTTAGTCCTGGTTATTCAGTATTAAAAGAAAACATATTACTTATTTCAAACTGGGTACATAACAGTGTATTTAGGTTGAGTGAATAAGGTAATTTGGCAAACATATGTTAACGTCTCTTCACCCCCACCGCCCCACAAATGTCAAGCCATCACTAAAGAATTTTTCCGGTAAGCTCAAGAATATAACTATCTACCCTGTCAATATGTTCAAGATTTTTAATTTTTAGCCTTTACACATACAATTTTGCTATGCTTGTGATTTGGATATAGGTTACATTGTCAATGTTACCATATTTAATTAGTACTTCATAGTCAAATAAATGGAAACTACTTATTCTGAGAGCAATTGATAGCATATCTCTTGGTGATAGTGGTAAGAAAAACTGGTTAAGGAAGCAGCCCTGGTCAGAAAAGTATGGATGATACATAGTGAAGAGAGCCCCAAAATGGGGCATTTGGAAGATTAGAATAGATTTGACAAAAAAGCAGAATAAGGATCTAGCCCTGGCTCAGGGAGAAGGCTTGTACAATTTTGATAATTAAAGGAGGTTTTCCAGGTATTTGCAAAATTAATACCATGAAGAATAATGAATCGTTCCTTATGGTGTTTCATAAATAACACTAGTTTTCCATTAACCTGTAAAGCTAATTATTATTATCCTAGCACACTGATGCAGATGGATTCTTTCCAGAATAATATTTTAAACCTAACATATATACTGCTTTATAATTTACCAATTACACCTATCATGTTTTATTAGTCTATTTTATGACTTTAGGCAGAGTAATCCTAGATTGCTGACTGAGCTCCACATTGAAGAGAAGACTTCAGGCTCCAATAATCATTCTATTCGATGCAAATGAAATTAAAATAGAATTCAGATTCCACGTGTCTAACACTTATTTCCATAATGTCAGTCAACATGAATCAAGTGCGTTATCCATACCTCAGCCAGGTGATCAAGGTCAACATAAACAGTGATCAGTCATGTTGTTACTGGGCACCCTTGACAAGATACGATGAGAAGGACACTTCACCTCTGTGATCTTCCTCTTCCAAACCGAGAACCCCAACCTGAAAATGAGAAAAACGTCAGATAATCCCAGTTGATGGATATTATCCAAAGTACCTGACCAGGAATCCCCCAGATTGCTGAGGTCATCAAAAACAAGGAAAGTCTGAGAAATTGTCACAGGCAGAAGGACCCAAGGATACATAACAACTAAATATAATATGGTATCCTAGATGGGACCCTGGAATAGAAAAGGGGCATTAGGTAAAAATTAAGAAACTCTGAATAAACAATGGACTTTAGTTAATAAAAATGCATCAGTATTGGTTCATTAATTGAGACAAGTGTACCATAATAAGTTAAGATGTTAATAATAGTGGGAACAGGGAGTGGGATATATGGGACCTCTCTGTCCTAACTTCACAAGCTTTCTGTACATCTAAAAGTATTCTCAAAAGTTTAATAAAAAATAAAGGTCCTCCCCCACATCTTACTGGTAGTTATTGTCACCTTTCCTCCCCAAAATAATTCCATATATGTTGTTGTGTGTCTTGTCAAACATTATATTTAGCATATACACAATAAAATATTAGCCTTGAAACAGCATTATATCTTTTAAAATATACTGATGATAGAGAAATTATAGGATTTAGTTATCTTCCATTTTGTATTCTTCATCTGGTTTCTCATTACAGAGGTGACAAAACTAAGCTCTAAAATCTGCATTTGCAAATTACCTTAACATTCATAACCTTATTATGTAATCCAGTGGAATGAACACAACAGATATTTATACCATTCTCAAAGCGGCAAAAAGAAAGCTGAGGCTGAGAAAGAGATCAGCGTCTTGCTCAAGGTAATGTGACTGATGTGAGACAAGGCTGGGACTGGACCCGGTTGTTCTGGCTTCTAGGCTGACACCTCATTCCTATACCACTTAGTTTGCCTCTTACCCTGTATTTGTAGTATTTAAAACAATCCTACTCTAAATAATAGTATTTAAAACAATCCTACTCTAATCCTACTCTAAAACAATCCTGCTCTAATAAGCAAATAAAATATTCAACTACAGGGCAATGAAAGTTGCAGTATCTTGTTCAAGGGATTTCATCAATAGAAAAATAATTTCAAATACAGAGTATTCAAGTGCAAAAATGTATGACTAAGCCCAGCCACTGGAAACTGACAAAGCTATCTTTTTAGTCATGCATGCCTACAGCAATTTTTCCCTATCAACAGGCCAGAAATTGAGACAAAATGTTTTTTCAGAAATCAAAGAAGGAATACTTAAAAGGGCCAAAGTACTTAAAAGGGCCAAAGTCATCAAATCTGGGGAGAATTTGAAACTCAACTGTGAGGTTCCGATTGGCAGCTGCCGTTTCTACTTTCCCTAGGACTGAGAGAAATAATAGAGTTGTGTCCTTTGGGCCTTTGTGTGTTTACTCTTTTTTTTTTTTTTTATCATTGTTTTTGTCAAAAGTTATAGAGACAGAATGGTTTTCATTACAGAATATCTTAAATTGTGCCTAATGACTTCAGCTGTGAATAGATACAATAAAGACAAGCGATAATAAATAAACTATTATATTTCTGTGTGGCAAAAGTGGTTCCAGCTGCTGGTCTAATTCTATCTTTGTAGAAAACTGCTTTCAGCGAACTCATCCTAAATTGCTTGACTAGCTAGAATGATTGAGATTTCATTTGAAAGCTTACAAAATGTGGTTCATAACAATTAGGTCAAAAGTGTAACAAAATAAATGGGAAGATAGATAATCTCTTTAAAGAATTTATATTGAACTGAAGGGGAGTAGAATATTTATCAAAATTCAATTTAATATTAACTAAAATTGGAAATTCACAGGTACTTAATTTGATTGGAAAAACTCAAAGCAAGTTATTTTCATTAAATATTTGTAGAATATGTGTATTATACAACGGTTAATTTATTTATTATTTTTTCTATTTACACACGAAACCCTTCTTGTGGATTAAAATATATCAACAGCATTCATATCATTAATAATCTCCTTAGATTTATGAAATCAACTTGATCCCTTCATATCAATATAACTTTGTTGAATGTCTGTGTCTTACATCATGCCCTGTAAAAAAAGAGATGAGACTTTTGCCAAATCTAGAGAATCCAAGAACTACAAGCATGAAGTTAGAATATTTTAGAGCTTCAAGGGACATAAAAGATGATATAATCCATTCACTTTATTTTACAGATGGGGAAGTTGAGTACCAGAGTGGTGAACCGGATTACCCCATTTGGTAGAGGTAATTATTAAAAAGCTGGTCCTAGTACACATGTTCCCTTAAATAACTAATCATGTTCCATTGCTGTTCCATCATGCTTCCTCTCAATAAAGGTCTCTCTGCTGAAGCCTGGTTCTACCTGCTAACATAACAATCAGGGTTTCTCAAAGTTTGGTTTGTAGAAAAACAGCATCAGAATCAGCTCATGTTTGATGCTAATTCCTGGTCTAATCCAGTCCGCCTCATTGAGAACCTGGTGGGTATTTGGGGGGTGGGGCTATGGTTTTAAAAAGACGGTGTGGGGGGTGGAGAATTCCTTGGTGGTGCACTGGTTAAGAATCCGCCTGCCAATGCAGGGGACACAGGTTCGAGCCCTGGTCCGGGAAGATCCAACATACCGCAGAGCAACTAAGCCCGTGTGCCATAACTACTGAGCCTGCACTCTAGAGCCCACGTGCCACAACTACTGAAGACCACGAGCCTAGAGCCCATGCTCCACAACAAGAGAAGCCACCACAATGAAAAGCCCGCGCACCATGACGAAGAGTAGCCCCCGCTCGCTGCAACTACAGAAAACCCGTGCGCAGCAAAGAAGACCCAACACAGCCAAAAAAAAAAAAAAAAAGACACCAGGGGGTCATTTGTAGAGACATGGATGGACCTACGGAGTGTCATACAGAGTGAAATCAGGAAGAGAAAAACAAATATTGTATATTAACGTGTATATGTGGAATCTAGAAAAATGGTATAGGTGATCTTATTTGCAAAGCAGAAATAGAGACACTGACACAGAGAACAAATGTATGGATACCAAGGGGAAACGGTGGTGGCGGGGGAGGAATTGGGAGATTGGGATTGACACATATACTCTATTGATACTATGTATAAAATAGACACCTAATGAGAACGAACTGTATAGCACAGGGAACTCTACTTAATGCACTGTGATGACCTAAATGGGAAGGAAATCCAAAAAAGAGGGAATATATGTATATGTCTAGCTGATTCATTTTGCTGTACAGTAGAAACGAACACAACATTGTAAAGCAACTATACTCCAATAAAAATTAATTAAAAAAAAAAAAAGACACCAGGGAAATTCTTCTGAATTCTGTTTGTGAATAACTGCACTAAATCGGTGTGTATAAAACTTGTCTGATCATAACTCATTTGGAGGGCTTATCAAAAATGCAAAATGCTACTGCATAGAACCACACATGTGCACATGCATACGCACAGAGACACACACAAGTGAATGCAGGTTTTAAAATGGTGAAAACTGAATATGATCTGTAGTCTAGTTAATGTGCCAATGTCAGTTTCCTGGTTTTAATATGGTTCTATAGCTACATAAGATGTCACTAGTAGGGGAAGCCAGGTGAAGAGTACACAAAACTATGTACATATTTCCAGGCTCTCACTAAGAGATTCTGATTTAGCAAATCAAGAGTAAACATGGGAAGTGTGTGTGTGCGCACACGAGTGTGTGTGTATGTATGCGTGTGCGCATGCGTGTGTGTGTGTGTATAAACAAGAACCTCAGTGATTCTTCATACTGCATCAGATATTGGTTTCACCCCCAGCATATATCAGCACTCCTATATCTCCTATGAGGATCTTTTAAAGTTCCCCAATTTTACAATGTGGAAGCTTGGTTTAAAATACTGCCTGAAATTTCAGAAACACTTAAAGATTTGCAACAAAGATTTGTAGTCTGTAACCAGGACAGACTTCAGATTCATTACGTGCCGATGGATATATGAAGAAAATGTTGGGGAAGTAACGTGTATTCTGGCTCAGGGACGATGAAGACAACACAGTATATTTTAAAACAAAGTAATTTAAATGAAAACCACACAAACAGTATGTATCTCCTCACCACTGGCAAACTTTGGGATAAAAGAACATTTATTCAGAGCCCAGATAAGACCTTTTAAAGAAAAAAGGGGGGAAAAAGTACATTTTTAATTAGGTAATGAGACAGTGAGATAATATTGAGAATTTTTTATCATAAATGATGAACTGTCTAGGGCAAATACGAATCCATGAGAACAGCCCAGCACAAAATTAATAGGAAGATTAAAGAAATTGGAGCTTCTATGTGAGCTTCTCTACTCCTGTTATACTTTTCCTTCACCCCAAATCTAACCTATTATTATTTGCAAGTTCTGTTCACAAAGCACAGAACATTTTGGATCTGTGGATTATTAGGCAATGATCAAAAACAAACAAAATACGGCCACGAAGACCAATCAGTCTCCACTGTGGAAAGTCAAGGGCAATCTATTTCAAATCAGCATTTTAAAATTCTATGGCTTATCGCTCCAAACTGCTGTTTAGTGAGTTGAGTAAGAGATATAATTCCCTGAGCCCATTGCTGCTGCCAAAGACAGCAGTCGCAGCAAGAGGACTGTCTTCACATCTGCCCCCCGGGAGCAGCTGTGCAGTTGCAAGGGACGAGAGCCACAGCACATGCAAAAAATCCAGAGTCCCCCAGATCAGCCCTAAAATCTGTCTGGTGTACCTATGAATGGAAGTTGTCATTTTCATTTGTATTAAAAATTTGGACATTCTTTCCGCTGACATTATGTTTGGGTCCAGAGCTTCCAGGGGTATAAAATGCAGGTTGTACTTTCCATAGGTGGTCCTGCACCCCTTGCAAAGTGTGACCTTTCGAAGCTTTTTCGTTTCTGTAATTCATCATCTCACACCAGAGAGCCACCCCCTACTGACGCTCCTCCCACCTAGACCAACATGGAATCTATACCTCTCATGAGACATGAAGTCATATATGGTAGTTTCCTACATTCATGTATTATCTCTCCTCCTATACTGTAAACTCCTGGAGGGAAAATTTTCATCTTTTCCTACCTCACAACACCTGGAATATGGCAGATAAACTAATGCTGATTAGTTGAATATATTTCTGCTTATTATTGGATTCTAGTACCAATATCATAACTATCACTGCTTACCAATCATAGTATGTATAGTATGATTATTTTTTTCCTACAGTATTTTTTTGGTAACTATTTTAGCTTTTCAATTGCTCCTGTTATATATGTGTACATATGCATACACATTTTTAACATGCATATATATTTATACAGTGTATATATTATATACATGTATATATAATACACAACCTCTGCTATTAAATAGGCATTCTTTTATGACCAGCTTCTAGTACACTCCCTTGCAGAAGGAGACAGTCAAAAAACATTATTTTATTAAATAGTTTATTTAAATGGTAATAACAAGAACAAAAAGGAAGATAAAAGTTTTTACCTACACAGAACTGGGTCAGGTTTGAATTTTTAGATATTTTCCCAAAAATGAAGAAAAAGAGTGACATACCCTTTTTGTAATTAGCTCTATTTCTCCTCCTTCTCATGATATCAGTGCATTCAGGTGGAGATATTAAAAATCCTCATGTATATGAATAATAGGCCATTATTCATTTATTTTTCATTCCAATCACTTCATACCCTAAGGTATTCAGATGCTTTCCTAGATTCAAAGTAAACAAATTTTATCAATGATAAAACTTTTGTATAAAACTATATTCTTGATATTGAATTCTGTTTTCACTGCTAATAATTTCTGTCAATGAAAGTAACTATATCCCTGATGTGATCAAATTCCTGTAATAATTTTATTACCTTTGGAAATCACGTCTGCCAGTTTCCAAAGTTAGGCTTGAGATATTTTAAAAATATCTTGTCTAAATATGAGCACTATTTCAGAACAATTTCTTAGGCTGATTTCATTAAATATAGAGTTCCTGGTAATTTGGAGAGATGATCCAACTGACAGTAGGTTAAATGGAAAATTTCGTATCCATTTCAAATTTTAAATTCTGCTATTCACCTATATTTTCATTCAGTCACTCATTCATTCATATATGACTGAGCTTTTATTGTGTGTACAACATTGTGCCGTGTTTATACTATAAGATATGTAAATATTAATAAGATATATTCATTGTCCTTATGGAATTCACAGTTTAGAATAGAAAATTGATACCCACAAATACAATAGTACAATATATACACATCATGTGCTGCTACATTGGTAACATTCTTTATCTTAGTAACTGGCAGTGTCAAGATTCAAAACCAGAGAATCTACCTGGCTTAGATGCTTTACTATACTGGGGATAGTAATGACTTCATTTCATTTCTGTGTCTGGGAGAATTATGGTGTCATCAAGAGAAACAGGGAACTCAGAGGGGAAAATAGTAATTTTGAAAGTAAAAAAAAAAAAATTTAGTTTTGAGTATACAGTATTTATTCTGAAGTATTGGCCAGATAACAAGCTAGACATGTATTGTAGGCATTTGTAGGACAAAGGAATAGAGAAAATAAAAGCTGGAGAAACAACCTTCAAAAGAGGACCAAACCCAGTGATGTGATTTGCCAAGACAGCACACCATTCCAGTGTCTCCTAGAAATGTGTGCCCTTCTCCAATTGTCATTTTTTTAAGTTTAAAAAGTATATAATTGCTATTGTGAGAATGGTTGAATTATCAATTAAGAAATGACCTCAGTGAAAATAAGAATTAATCAAACACAATTATGAGTTATGCTTGCTTAGTAAAACAAACAAAAGATGGTACTTATCTAAAAAGTGCTTAGAATCCCATAGCTACATGATTACTACACAATTATAACTTTTCATTGACCATTATAATAATCAATTAAAATGAATAAAATTTGCACTCCAACTTATAGTCAATAAGTAAAAATGAAAGAATGATTGTAGAGAGCCCCAAAACTACACCAACTCCCTGATTTAAAAAAGGATATTTCTAAAATACACCCTGCCTTTCATTTTCTCATATCTATGGCTTGAGCAATGATGTTTCTTTTAGTGTACAACTCTCTTTGCTTAGTGAGTTTACACTCTCCACCCAATCCCCAGTTGATTTAATCTACTTAAGTGAATAAAATCTAGCAGCACAAAATAGACCAAATAGAGAGATTAGTAGATGCATTCTCTACCTGAAGTATTTGATGTATAGAGACTACAATTTAGGGGTCCTCCAAGACACAACGTGGCAAAGCTTAAAAAACAGTCCTTCTCTGCAGCATTAGACAAATCGCTCTCTCTGGTTTTTCTGAAGGCAATCGAAATGAACATTAACCATTTAAATGGGAGGAAATCGCTGTTTTGAAGAACAAAAAAGGAAGTTAACTTGTGTGAAAGTATCTCAAACTAACTGTTGGGGATTTCAGGCTCTACTTTCTGACAGGGAAAATCTGTACTGAAAATAACTTTGTGGAAATAGTGGAAGGAATCAAAGTCTCCAATTGCTTTGAGAAGATAAGGAAATAAATGTTTTATGACGTAGATGGTAGGGAGGAAAACGCATATAACTAGGTGGTCTCAGATGGTAAATTTAGGTAAGACCTTCCTACTAACTAACCAGGCCACCTCAAGTGGGTACATCACTTCCATCTAGTCCCAGCTTCATCATCTGGAAAGTGAGGACAATAGACTAGATGATCTTAAAGCCCTCATTGAATTCTATCCAATATTTCATTACAAATATAAATTTCCAAGGAGCATTTTATTCAGGTCTTGGAGGACTAATGAAGAGGGATTGAGTTGAGCAATTTTCCATTATATTGGATAAAGCTCAGAAAGGTTGAAGAAAATTCATTGCCTTTGATTGTTTTCCCAATAAAAAATAGAGCCTTTGCCGTTTTGAAGCTCTTTTTTCATGCAATACAATATGGAAGCCACAAAGGATCACAGCCAGTAATCTTCAGAGAGCTGAAAGTTTGGGTGGTGACCTAACTCTGAGGCTTTTACAGCATGTAGTATATGGAAACTATTCTACTTCTCTGAAGGTAAACCATTTTTCACAAAACACCATAGTAGAGTCACAGCTGGCTGTCAGAAAATTGCACAGGACTTGAAGACACACTTCCTTTCCATTGGGTCCCCTTTATAAATTATTTCAAACTATTAGTGGGACATCAAGCTTGCAATAGCCAGTGTTTCACCAAACCTAAGAAACACATCAAAATTGTTTCCTCCTGATGCTGCTTTTCCATGTGAGGAATGGAAATTGAAGAGGAAAATTCATCAGATTCCCACTAAAGGGAGCTCTGAGTATGTTGGCGTAAACAGCTCTGGCTAAAGTTTAAATCCGGTGGCTTTTAAAGAGCTCATGAAACCGATGAACCTGAGTGGAATATCCATTAGAATAAGGAGGCAAAAACAGTAACATTTCTTGGTAACTTACCATGAGCCAGCCATTGCGTTTGGAAGTTAACTCAACCTTTAAACATTTCTTTACAACAACAAAACAAAGAAAAACCCAAAAAACTAATACTAGATCCTACTCTGTAGACTTTAAAACACAAAACAAAAACCCAAAATCTGACACTTAGAGAAGTTACATAATTTGCAAAAGTCCATATCTTGGTAAACTGCTATGAGGGACATGGATTCGAGCCTGGGGCTGTCTAGCTACAAAGCACTTCTTTGTAACACACTTATCTTACTACTACAACACAGTATAAAATATTCTTTTCCTTATCTTCTTAAAGCAATTAGAGACTTTGATTCTTTCCACTATTTCCACAAACCTTTTTGTTTTTTTCAGTACAGATTTTCCCTCACAGAAACTAGAGCCTCACATCACCAACAGCTCAGTCTGAGATCCTTCCAGAAATGTTAAATTTTGTTGTTGTTGTTCTTAAAAACACTGATTTCATCATTTCTTCCCATTTTAATAATTAATGTTCATTTCAGTTGCCACTGGGGAATCTGGAGAGAGTTGTTTGTCTAAAGCTCCCAGGTAAGGATAGTTCATTGAGAATGTGGAGGAGACAAGGGTAGGAAGACAACAGGGAAAGCTGGGATGGGGAGCGTAGGGACAGTGGGCAGAGAGGAGGAGGGCCGTGTGCTGGGCTCTGTTAAGAGAGCCTAGTGACTCACCTAGGCACGCAGCACAGAGCTTAGAGTCACAGCTGGAGCCCCTGAGAACTGAAGACTTGGCATCAGTGACTGGTGACCAGAGGATGTGACAGGTATGGTAAAGGGAAAAATGGAGCCTTTAAGCTATGTGTGCATATCTTGGTGCTACCCAAGAAGGTGTTCATGTGGGAACTGAAAAAACAGAGAGGGTTAGTGGACAATCTTACATAGAGGGAGGGTTTCAGGAGTGGTGACCCAGCTAGTAGGAGTCAGACCATGGAATATTAGTTTTATGATCACTTTTCACCCTGATTATTCCACTGGGACAGGGAAGTCTTGAGGAAATACAGATAATTTGCAGTTTTAGAGCTGTATGTGGGGGGATCCTTGAGATAATCACTTTTAGAGCAGAGGCCTGCCATAATGCGCCTTTCTTTCCTTTACTGCCTTATGTTCTCTAAATTAGTTGAAGTCTGCAAGTCTTCGACATGAAGTCAGTGACACAACTCAGTCATAATGCTGCGGTTGGCAAAAAGGTATCAATTCATGATTGAAATGTAGGCGTGTGACCTGCTTTAAATTGCACATTTCAAAAAGATTGGTGACTCACTGGAAACAGGGCATTGTGGCCTGGATACATGACCACCCTCCATTGGTGTTCTCTAAACTATTGGCCCCATAGGAAGGATACTTTGGCCATCACTCCAGGGCAGTGTGAGGCACTATGCATGCCTCTGGTCCATGCTGTTCTCCCACCTGTAGATCCAGGGACAGAAGTAACCTCTCCCTTCCTGCAAGAGAATGAGGAAGGATCATTTTCTTGGAGGGCCTATTGGATGCCCAAACTGCAATGTCTCCCAGGACATGCACCTAGAATGGCCAGGAACTGCAGCCCTACCAGCTCCTTGGGTTGGTGACTCCCCCATTTCTTCCCTCTGGTCTAAGGAAGACAGAAGCTGACATTAGGCTTGAATTTCATTCTACTTGTACCCCATGTGTTTGTGATCTTTATGCAAAGGCCACTCATTTAGAGAGAAAGGAACCTTCTCCTAGTTCCATTTCTAGAACTAGAAATGCAGTGGTTAATCTTCACGGCCCAAGAGATAATGCATACTAAACGACTTGCACAGTAACCCAAAGTTATTATGTTTCTATTTTTACATATTGTTTGTTCCATTATTTATTATTAATTACTATGTTTTTGCACTATTACCAATAAGTTAACCTCTTCACAGCTCCCATAACTTGCTTATTTGGTAAGTTTTATCTGCAATTTCATTTACATCACTCCAAGATCTGCCAGAAATCACTTGAAGCTTCAGAGATGTATGATAGCCTAAGGGTGTGTGAAGATGGGCTTCTTTATAAGGGACAAATGCCCCAGCTCTTTTGAAGGAAACTATTCATTTTGAGTGCTGCATCAATAGCACTCAATAGCAGAAGGGCTCCAATAGCAGAAGAAGAAAAAAAAAGGGTTAAAGTCAATTTTTTTTCCTACTAAGCCAATTTTTCTTCATATGTTCAGCAGTGCAGCAAAAGTTAATTCATTCTAAAGCACATGGTTTTCCAGAAACATTGTCAATATTATAATGTTCCTTTGCAGCTCTGGCCCAGCCAGTTTATTAGATGAAGGGAAAATACAGATGGGCTGACAAGCAGGGCTGTACTTTGTTGTAGTGGAAAAAACTATCAAAGAGCTCCTCTGAATCATTTTCTTTATTCCAACGTATAGACTTCTGCTAAAGTTCAGAAGTTAGTGCTTTTATTATTTTATTTTACTTTTTTTGCCCACCCACTTTCTATTAGCTGTGCTGTTTATAGATCTTTAAAACAGGAGAGAGCATTTTTTCCCGTTAAGACAGGCAAAAAGAAAACCTACCAATTACTCCTCTTATGACTTTGGTAAAATCTCTTTAAAAGAAAGAAAAAGAGTTCAATATGATTTCTTTAGAGAATGCCCTCCCACTAATATAGCTACATGCAAGGCAGAGAAAATGTCCATTGTTTCGTACAATAGGAAATGAAAGAGCCTGATCGTTCTCAAATGATTGATGGGAAAATACTAAAAGGGCATATATTGTAGTCTATGATGTCTGCATTCAAACCAGCTCAGCCAGTATCTCCATAGGTAAAGGACAGCTTACCTGCTTACTGGGTGTTGGGAACAGTGGTTGGATGGCCGCCATCTTTGTTCCCTCCAGCCGGGAGGGGTGGGGAGCACGGGGGGAGATATCCCACAGGAACTTTGGCAGAGGAGGGGACTCAAAATCAGCATACCCACAGAAACTTCCAGAAATTTCCAGGTGATCAGGATAATTATTCTTTAGTAACAATACCTTCAGCAATGGAGGTCCCTGCCTTTACTCTGTACAGCATTAAATAATATAACAGTGACTCCAACTTTAAATACTTTATTTACCTATTTTTTATTTTGTATTGCATTTTGAGCTGTAGCCAAGCGCTTTTCTAGCTGAGATCCCAGAGGAGTAGAACTTGGAGCCCTTCCTATCTCAAAATTAGGTCAGATATCAGAGACTTTCATGGGAAACTCCTCCTTTTCTTTCTTCTTTAAGGGCCAAGCAGACTAGAAGTCATGAGATATCCTTTTATCCTTCTATAAAAATGTTTACATTCTCCAATTTGCTACAAAAAGAAAGAAGATAAGGTAGTTGGTTTGTATAAAGTGGCTGAATATATTGGATAGAATTAAATAATTATGTAATTCTCAATAAACTATTCAATGTTGATAGATATTTATTACAGGCTGCAAGGAGTTGGATCATAGAATCCGTGTGCTTGATCCTTTCCACACACATGGCACAGCGGAAAACCATGAGTCATTCAGTGCCTGCTGTGTTGAGTGCCACAGAGGATACAGAGGTACTTCATCCATGTGCCTTGCTTTCAGTGTGCTTATGATCTAGAATAGACAAAGAGAAAAAGCCAAAACAGCTCTCATTAACTAGAATTAACTATGTGCTAAGCATAGTACTAAGTAATTTCAGACATTATTTTATTACGTCTCATGTTTTTGCAGGTGAGAAGATGACTTTATAATTTGCCTGAACTTGAATCCTTGCTTCAAGATTCAAAGTTGGTTCTAGTTCTGAAGAGCATTTGCTGAACAAATGAATGATATAAGGTAGAATTAAATATGTACCAGAACACACATGCAAAGGAAATGTGTTGGCCCATTATCAATATGATGTATATTTAGAATTATTTTCCCCAGACAATCTTATAGTAATGGCAATGGGTGTGTGCGGGACATCTGGAAAATCTCCTTGGGCCCCGGTTTGTACTTATAATAAGTACTAGAGAAGATGGTTGGCTGGGTGAGAGGTACAGTTCTGGGCTATGGAACAGTGATTCTCAGAGTGAATTCATCATGTACATAGATTGAATCTTGATTTTGTCTTTACTCACATGAAATTATCACAGTGCAAATGGTATGCTTTGTTTGTTGTTGTTGTTACCAATTACCATGCTTTCTTAATACCAAAAGTAGAAGCCAAGAAGCAGTAAGAGTGTTTCTGAATGATTCAAGAAATGGGGCTACCTCATGAAAAAGGAAAAGCCAAGTGGCCCCAGATAAATAAAATATATATAATTTTTGCTTTCTTTACGGCAAATTAAAAGACAGATGTGCTTTTTATTGTTGTTTGCTTTGTTTTATTTTGTTTCTTTTTTTTTTTTAAGAAATGCTTTGGTTTTGACTTAAGTCAAGTACTTGTGAGAGGCATGCTGTAGTGCCACGTGCACAGGCTTTGGAGTAGGAGAGGCCCTGGTTGAAATTCCAGCTCTGCCACTGACTATTTATGTGGCCTTGTTAAGATACTAAATCTCTGAGCTTTCCTCCTAATATTTAAATGGATCTTTTAACATTACCTTATAAGATTTTAAAAATATGAACTGATATAGTAAAAATAAATTGCTTCCTATGTAGTAAGAAAGTCTCCTTTCTTCTTACTACATAAAGGCCCAGAACTGCCCCTTTGACTCAAGACAGAGAATACTAGGTTTTTAAACAGAGGAAGACAGTTTTAGATTCTTGACAAAGGCTGAGAGAGATGAAAGAAAAAATAGCAAGCAAATGTAAAGGAGAAGTGCAGGGAAATATAAGAAGTGAAAACGAAAAAGAGAAGAAAAAAAAGAAGTTACTTCTAAGTTCCAGCGAAACCTGACTCAATTCTGGGATGTTTACAATAATGATGACTAAGCCTTTTAATATATGCCACTGTGGAGCCAAGATTCACATACAGCAACATTTAATTTAGAAAGTGGGGAAATGCTACAATCTGGATAGGCATACACCAAGTTATCGCAGACAAATTTATTTCCACATATGAAATTGGAATAAATCTATTTTAATGAAGGTTTCAATTGTCCTTTTCTAGATTAAACCATATGTAATTTAAAGAATTTAGATGTACTTCATTTTAAAACATCTTAAAAATCTCTGTCAGGCAACTCCCTAAGGTATCACACACTTTCTGAGCACCCCACAAGTAAAGTGTGATTCAAATTAGTGCTCAAGCTGTTCAAATAAGGAGCTGTGGCTGAAAGTAACAGAGTTTGAGGCAGAGATGGATGCATTTTAAAAGTTACTTATATTTTAACGATAAACCTGACAAAATGGATTAAAAAGTGAAATGTGAATGAGTAAATTTAGATTAACCAGTGAACTCTTCTAATCCTGAGGTCAAGTCAAGGTTGTTGGGAAGATAAATATTTCTTCTTCAAATCTGGAGGTTGCTATAATCAACCTTCCTGAAAGTGAGCCTCAAGAAAAGGGTATTATTCTTGCACATAATACCATTTGAATCCAGGATGTGCTACTTGATTGAATTAACTTCTAACTGGCCCCATAACCATTGCCATCTCCCTTCTTCCCCCTCTAGGTTCTGCCTTAATTCTGTAATCAGAATATTCAAATGATAGTATTCTCAATTTGCAATGATTTTTCCCGAAGCTCTGACATCTAGGAAATAGTTGCCTCTACCTCCATTTAACTAAATTAAGAGAAATTGTTATGGTGGAGTGATTCTTCTGACTTGGGCATCAAGACATTTAGTTCTCGCTGTACTGCTAACCTTCAGAGGTAAGTCACTTAACCTCACTGACCGTCATCTCAGAGTGAAGGGACTGACAAGCCCACCTCCAAGGTCCTCTCCTGCTCAATCATCCTATGATTCTATAATGTATTTGCTAAGTGCTTCACCTAATCACGCAATTACCCAGTGGTCCTCCTGAACTGGAAGTGGATGATCACTTGTCAGGGGCATTGGAGAGGTTATTTGTGAATTAGTTGGAGGTCGGATTATAACCTCGGAAGTCACTTCTGACTCTCATTCTGTTCTGGCACCTGGGTCGGCTGACTCCTAGCCCAATGCACTATCCATCAGAAGGACATTACCACTTCTTGGAAGCAGCCAATTTCTAGTTCATTAACAGAGAGATTGCAAGCATTAAAAGCAGGCTGTGTGAGTGAATGATAAATATAAACCATTACCAACTTGCCCTCATACTAAAATAATTGCAAACGGAATTCTCTTCATCTCATTGTAAAATAATTCTTGCCATGAGAAATAAAGAAAACAGAGGCATCATTTTGGTGCCCCCAAGTGGGGAACTATGATGGCTGCAGTTAAATTACACCTTTCTAAGGCAGTTAGGGACATCCTGCAGCCACTTGAATGGATATATTGACCCTCTTGTACTGTCCATGCCTATATCTGCTCTACAAGGTCTTCTAGAGGTTTTCAGTCTCAGCTTAGACAGCCTATAGTTATCTACAAAGATAGAGGTCATTTCGAATATCCCCAGTTGTCTGTGGTCTTTTCAGTGATTCCAATTGACTTGGAATCCAATTCCAATTGACTTGGAATTTCAAAAGTTACAAGTTGATCTGGGGCGTCCCCCAAACATCTATCTGAGCCAAGTGTATTAAGAGTGCTGGAGCTGTTTAGCCCTCCTTGCGTTCAGGATAATAGGCAAATAGAATGTTTTCTCTTGGGATAGTTAAGTCTCAATCCATTTCCTGGTTTCCACAGCTTGCATTCTAGAGGTAGAGATTCTCAACTAAAGCTATATAAGAAAACCATGGGTTCATTTTGCTAGAAGATTTATTAGCATTTGAGAATGCTGGTTGTACAGCTCTCAGGTGCAGAACCTCCAGGGCCATTTTGCCACAATAGCCAATGACCACAGACAGTTAACACTTTGAGATAGCTCCTCTGAGTAACAGGGTTTTCTTTAAGAATAAAGCATGCTTTTCCACTCCTTTTTCCAGTGATGCTCTTCGTACTTCTGACCTTCATTTGAACCATGGCTCCAGCAATTACTATCTGTGTAACTTACATTGGATAAGCTTTTTAACTTCAATATTTCCAAACCTCATAGCTTCTGCAAAGCTTGGATATTATAACACAGCTCATAAGATTTTTACAAGGACTAAATGAGATGATGTAAATACTGCATAGGGCACAAAGTAAAACACACGATGAACCTAGAAATATCTATTAGCATTTGGAATTTAAACCAACAAGATGTCATGAGCACTTACTATGTGAAAGGCAATTTGTTAGGTAAACAGTCCCTCTAGCCTTGGAGATTACTACACATAGTAGCATGTGTAAGCAGGCTTCTTATGTGCCAGGTATATAGAAGCCCTTAAAGTTTAATTAAAGATATAACACAGAAAATGGAAACTGATACTACAAGAGGCACTTAATAGTTCACATAAAAATACAGGCACTATCCCAAGATACTGTGTGCTTAAATGCCAGATGAACAGCTCAGATAATCATTATCATAGAACTTCAGAAGACACTGCTCTGGATTAAACTCTTCTGAGAAAGCTTTACAGAAAATGATGGATTTAAATTGAGAAGAGAGAGAGGAGGTAAAGATATTAAAGGAAGTTCTAAGTTGGGGTAATATATGAGCATTCCGCAGCATGAAAAGCTGGGAGATTTGTCTGAAGAGCAATGAGTTTGCTGAGGCAAAATATTGGGAACTATAAATAAGTAGAGATGTTATTAAAAGCAAGTATGAGCCACAAGCCATGAGCCAAAAATTCAGGCTTTGATTTCTTAGGCTAATAAATATTATCTTTATCTTGTAGGCAAGGAATTTACCTAGTTAGCACACACCACTTACCTCTCTACGTCCCTTCTTCCCAGAGCTATCTCTCAACAGTCATCACGCTGTTTCCTACCGAGTCTTCATGAGACCTCAAAAATCCTTCTTAATGCTTTAGGTAGCAATCACCATCCTACAGGTGGGCTCAAAAGATAAAATCAGCTTGCCACTCCTGTATTTGTCTAGACAACAAAAATGGGAACATATTTCAAGGCAGGTGAAGAATCAATTGGATAAGATACTGGTTGTGAAGATGATGAACATTTAAAGACTTGCTGTACTGGAGATGAGATTATAGGATGTTCTCATTTAGTTCAAATATTCATTTTGAGTGCCCGCTTGTGCTAAGTAATATGGTAGGGGCTGGGACCTCATAGGAAGTAAGGTGATTGCAGTAAACAGACTTATTGAAGGTTTGAGTGGAGGCCCATGATGACATAAACAAAAGCAGGAACCCAGGGGAAAACTAAGCTGGAAGAAAGATAAATTTAATCTATGTTAGATGTAAATGAGTTTTCCTTGGGAGACTCTACAAAGCAAAAATCAAATGGAGAAGATTTAATTATGAAGAAATATGCACTTACAGGGCAGTAAAAATGATAACAATTCCATGAAGAGGATAGAAAATTGCTGATCAGAGAGCTAGAAAAGAACAAGATCAGTCTGGAATTCTGGGGTGCAGAATAGGAGAGTTTCAGAAAGAAAGTTGTTATAAACAGCGAACACAGTTTCTTGAACTGGATTTGACAGTTAGGAAAGTACTGGGACATGAAGAAAATTTTAACGGAGGAAAAAGTATATTTAGCTTACAGGGGCGTGAAGAAAGAATAAGCACTAAAGAATTAGAGGGAATGGATATGGCAGCACATCAAAAGATTTGATAATAAAAGGACACAAGGAATGAGATGTTAGCCAAAGGGAGCGTCAAAAGATAGAGGATGCCTAAATATGTTGAAAAGAGAAGAAGCCGGTGTGGAGAAGAAGAGATTGAAGGTGCTGGGGAGAGAATAATTGATAGATGGGGCCAAGCCCTGATGAGTGAGGTAAGAAGGCAAGTTCAAGAACCCATGTGGAAGTCTGGCAAGAACAAGAGGAATATTGCTTGGTTCAAGGTGGGTAGCAAGGTTGTGGAGATGGAAACAGTCAAAACAGTAACTAGAAATAGCCAAAGAGAAGGAAATACTGAAGGATTTATACCTAATATTCTTAGTAAAATATAAAATGTCATAATTTGCAGGGAGAAAAGAATGGAGTAGAATGCAATTGAACATATTGATTCAGGTGGAGAATGTGTGGGCAAGATGTTATAAAAAGTTCTTCTTATTTATTCCCCAAATACTTTCTGTGTACTTATCATGTATCAGACAGAATATTAGGTGCTGGGAATACAATAATAAATGGAGCTGATATTGTCTCTGCCCTCAAATAGCTGATGTTCCAGAGAGGGAGATAGATTTTTAAAAATGAATAAAATGACAAATAAAATAATTGAAAGTTATGATAGGTACTACAGAGAGAAGCAGGGACCTGATCATAAAGGTTTTTTGTCTGCCATGACACAAAGTGTAGCTGTTATTCCAAGTGTGCTAGAAAGCCGTTTAGGGGTTTAAGCATAAAAAATGAGTTTTAAAAAATCTTTTTTTTTTCAGCGTGCAGAATGAAATGGAAAGACTCAATAGTGAAAGCAGAGAGAGTTGGTAGGAAGCTGTAGGTAAAAGAAATAGCTCAAACATGCAGTTCAATATGAAAGGAGAAGTTCGGAGGGTAGGTCTGAACAGAAGACATGAATTAGGGAGGGATACACATGAAGATGCCTTTTAGAATAAGTGGATATAATTGAGACCACAAAGACAGAGTATGGAGGAAGAAGAGAAGGGCCCAAGACCTCTCAGCATGTGGTTGGAACATTGGTTGTAGAGACCAATGGTTGAGCAGGTGGGGTCTGAATCTAGATGAGATTCTGAGTAGATAGAATCCAAATCTCACTGTTCGTCATTTTATGATGAAGACATTCAGTGGTGAAACTACAAAGGAGGTGGAACATTCTTAAAAGTGCTTAAGGAATAACTGAAGTCAGAGTTAGTAGGCTGGCCACGGCAGCAACTGCTACCCTGCAGAACTGGTGAGTCTACAGTGAATGATTTATCCTACCTGGGTCTTATGAAATATAAATTCTGAGTTGTTCTGGTGCAGAGGAAAATCACTGTTTATTTACCACTCATTGAATGAGCACTTACTGTGTGTCGCTACTTGATTAGATCCTAGGAATAGAGAGATTCGGAAGAAAGTCTCTCCCTTGGGTGAGCTCACAATCTAATGGAGCAGGCAAGGCAGATAGGAGTCCTGGGAGTCTTTTCTTTCAGCTACATGTGAATGAATATCAACATTGTGATGGGACCACCTAATTTGGCTTTGTATAAAATGAATAACAAGAATAATAGAATGAAAGATGACAAAAGGCTAAGCAAAGGTAGAGGCCCTCGAAAATTTACTGTAAAAACAGAGCAGCTCTTTTAACAAAGGACTAATAAAAGCAAAACTCTAACATTAAAAAAAGAAATTTTCCGTATCCCATGGTTACAAATTTTTATTTAAGATTTTACTCCTATATAATGGCTTTACTCCTCCAACTATAATGGCTTCATTCCAGCTATTATATCCAATCCCAATACCCCAAGGTGTTTTTCACACTGTAAAGCATCTTCCTGCATTATTAGAGAAAATTAGTTAGCAAAAGAATGAGATATTAATCCTGTAAAGATCACATCATCTTGATTACAAGAAGCCAATAAAATGGAATTCTTGCCTGTAATAGTTGAATGTCACAAGAGGGAAAATAGAGAGCTTTACACTTCCCTCTGTAATGGAGAGATTTGAGGGGGGGGGTTCTCAAAATTATATTTCTCAAAGTGTTCCTTGTGTTTATTTCTCAAGACGACCGAAGTGGCGTGGTCACCAGAGGTTGTACTATCTGGGGATGAAAACTGTACAGCCAGTCCTGAAGAAAAGACTAGTCTCTCCCTCAGCATAACATGCTTAACATTTACATGAATTTTTTTTCAGGCTTTTGATGAAGATAAACTTCCTTTTTTTTCTTTCAGTTTTCAGAGGCAACCAGGGAGAGAGAAGTAAACCATTTGTCCAATACCACAAACTAATGGGGATTGGAGATCAGAGATATGGTCATTGCATTCCCAATCCATTGCTGGAAACTGGGTCTTGCTGCTTCCAGCTCACTTCAAGAGTCCTAATCAAAGACAAATTTGCTATATATTTAGATTTCTTGATCTACAACACAGACTGAAGACAACTGGATTTCCTGCTCTGTCTTCAAGAACATCGTAATTAAAACGGCTACACCTCTGCACCAGGTTGAGTTCTAGGGGTTTCAATATATTATTTCATTAACCTCTCACAACAATCCTCTGAGGTACATACTAATATTATCTCTATTTTAGGGATCTGGCAATTGAGACAGAGTTTCGCTATAGGTCACACAGCTAGTCAGCAGTGGAGCCAGGATTTGAACCCAAGAAGTCTGGCATGGAGGGCCAATATTCTTCCCCACTTCACCCACTGCCTCCCTGTGGACCATGTATAGTAAATCCCTGCTCAGGTGTGTGTACCAGTACACTACATTCACCTCTCTAAGCTCAAACAAAAATAAATAAGTGGCAGGAAATACATGGTTATGATTATGGCACATGATTATGCTGCATCATAAATACAAGAGGGTCATGAGATGTTTTTCAGAATCAGCAAACATTGTGACCAGATTACACATCTCCGGATGAAGGAGGTCTGGTGATACAGAGAGAGCATTTTTTTCTGACTAACGGTGCTGGCTCTGAAGTCAAACCACCTGGGTCCAGATCCTGGCTCCACCACTTCCTGCCTAAACTTGGGCAGGTTATTTACCCTCTCTGTGCTTCGGTTTCTCCACCAATAAAAGGGGAGATTAATGACAACTATAGCACCTACTTTATTGCTGTCTTGTAAGAATTCAATTACATAATTCATTTCAAAAAACTGCAAAGGTCTCAGGCACACACAAAAGCATTAAAGATATGTTAGCTATTATAACTGCTATTAACAGGAGTAGGGGGAATAGGAGTAGGAAGAAAAGTAGTAGTAAAACTAATAAGCAAGTAAGTTTTTCAAAAGTTCTGATTAGCATGAGAGTCTCTGACTAATCCATCACCTTCAGTGTTTGGGGTGGAACTGGTGAGAACTGTCCCATCATCTTCCAAGGACCACACCTGTCCTTAGCTATTTGCATCTACCCTACTGAAGATGTAAGAGTAGAGAGAGAGGTAAGTTTTGCTAAAGAGTTTTAAACATCTTCTCAGCTCAACCTCAGCATTTCCATTTTCCATCAGTATTGTGAAATTATATTAGATGCCCTCCATAGCCCTTTTAGATCATTCATTCTACTGACTCATCACATTTCCATCAAGGAGTGTTTGTGTGTGTGTGTGTGTGTGTGTGTGTGTACTGGAGTGCAGGAAGGATGCAAAACCAAATTAAGCCTAGATCTTGCCTCTTTGAGCCCTCAATCTTAACTGTGATTTACAACTGGGGTTGGAAGATAGGCGTTCAACCCCTTAGAGGGGACCGGGTGTGTTGGAATGTGTGGAGACAGATTGAACTGCCACATTAATGAGGGGCCCTGTTCACTCCCAGGACTGCTAAGCACCCTGCAGTATTAGAGATGATTCTGCACACCCAAGGCTAGTCCCACCCCAAATGCCAGAAGTGTCCCCTCTGAGAAACACTGACATAAACAATGAAATAAACTAGGGAACACAAGATCCAAACATGATACAGAATTAGGAACTTACCAATAAATTACTAAGAAATTTAAAGATAGAAATTGCCTTCTTGCTATGCAAGCCTGGAAGGACTACAAAAAAATCTGAATTTAAACAGGGGGGTGAAGAATGGGTAGGATTTGAACACACAAAGTAGGGGAAGGCACAAATGACTTTTGAATTCCTGATGGTGCCTCATAACTAGGGTAGTCTTATAAGTTATCTTCCAAACAAAGTCACTTACAGGAAGAGTGAGGGCGATTAATAATTAGCAACCAAGAAAACAGGTACAAACTAAAACTGCCCTGGCAAACTGAGAGACAGAGTTATCTACTCTAACACAAGCCAATGACAAGGAAAGAAATCCTTGCTTTACCCATGAGGAAACTGGAGCATTAACATGATGTAAGACTCATTCTGAAGTTGTGGGCAGCGTCAGGATGACAGTCAGTTTGCATGAGTGTGAGAAGTTCTGAGATGGGTGTCCCAGCGTGGTAACTGAGTTCGGTCTGTCAATATCAAGTGTAAGATCTTTGGCAATTTACTTACATCCTCTGGGTAATGTGCTTTCACTGGTATAAGGAATAGGCAGGAATATCCAATCTGCAAAATCAGCCTCAGCTCTGATACTGTAAGATTTTTCTTGCCAAGATAATCAGAGACATCAAACCATTTTTTCTACCCTCTACATAGGTTAACTTTTTTCCTCCACTCTCTCCTGTCTTTGTTTAACCGATATTGGCTTTTCCACTCTAATGAAACACATGTATTCCTGAAGGGGAAAAAAACTTAGGTTCTGCAAAACTATACACTAAAAATAATAAGTTTTTGAGGGCAGGGGAAATAAGGCCATAGGCAGTTGCGGAAAGCTATGTAATCTGGTAACCAGAGCATTAACTAAACCAAAATAATCCTAATTAAATTCTAATTCAGAAAAAAGACACATTGAATTCCCAATTTAAAATAATACAGCAGTAGCTATAAGACTTTGCCTTTAATTAAAGGTAATGGTAGACTGATTGAAAGGGGTGTGCAGATGGGTTGAGGCTTTTGGTTTGGACACAAGGGCAAAAAGCTCCCTGGATTCCAGGAACCATGCCCTATGCACTTGCTGAGTTCCCCTGTGCTCTGTACTTGGAGATCAGATGGTATGATTTGGTGACACAAATCATTAAAATGCTCGGAAAAATTGCTTATGAACCAACACAATTTCCGCATTATAGTAACATGATTCTCCTATTTACTAACCGAGGATGAGCTAATTTGCATTAGAGAAACATGCATCGGAGTAGAAAAATTTATCTATGCAGTCCCATTTATCTTTGCATATTACTGTTGAATTCAGTCATTCCTTCATTTGTTCATTCCACATGTCCTGTCAACCTACAACGTGCAAGCCACAATGCTAGGACTCCTGGGAAGCAAACACATAAATCTAAATGATATTAAATGGTTATTTGTTCCAAAGCTCGATCGCCATTTTTCGTAATGAATTCTCAGGTTAGAATGTGTAACAACCCGAAAGACTGTGATCATTTTGAGTTGGACACAGGAGCAGTTATCTGGACCCTTACTGCCACACGTGTAATATTCTGAAGTGGGCTGAGGTACCTTTTCTCCGTTTCTTGCTAAGGTCTTTCCCTCAGAAACTGATTTGTTTTGTGCTGCTTTCCATTCACATCACGATCCAATCAAACCACAGAATATAGGAAAGATCAAAGTAGTGCAGTCTAGCCATCTACAGTAATTCGTAGAATATATGAGGCATTAAAATTTTCATTCTTCATTCCTGTGAGAAAGACTATAAAGGTAACTGAAAATGATGCAGAATATGAATTCATTCCTGAGACAATGATTGTAGCAAGAATAGGAAAATGCATAAACCAACAGACCTTTTTTTGCCTCAGTTTTAAACCCTTTTTGAAAAACAGTTCTTGCCTGTGTCATTCACACTTTTACTTTTATCCTTGATCTCTTCAGCTCTTCTCCTATCTAAGTGGTACATGAAAAAAAAGCCCAGAAAAGTTTTCAGGTATTGGCTTCCTGCATTTTCATCCAAAGCAATTTTATAAGCACTCCCATAAACACCAGGAAAATTGTCCAAGGTGATGCCTAGCAGATACAGAAACAATTGATTGAAAAATGAAAACTTCAGTCAAAGAGCAAGGGGTAAGAGTCACCACCTCATGAATTTTACTCTCCTTGGTATTTTTTTCTGTTATTAACCATGTTTTTCTAGAATATGTTTTTTAATTCCTTGTTTTTTTGTTTAACAAAATAAGTCTGAAACTAATGATTTACAGCCAGGAAAATGGGAGTTATGTTCATTTTCAGAATTTTAACCAGGAGACTATGGAAGACAAACGTTACAGAAAGAAACAAATATGCAAAATTGTGTATCTGAGCCAGTGATCCAAGTGATGAGATCAAGAAATTCAAATACAAAGTGTTTAAATTTCTTTTTTTCTTTCTAGTAACATGCTCTCTTTCCACAGAGTAGGAAACTCAGGGAGGAAAATGTTTTTTGGCCAATTCATACCATTAATCAAATGTGTAATAAAAGCAAATGATGTTCTAAAAGAAAAGACACTTAGTTTGTGAGTTTTTATTTTTAATCAAAAAGGTTTAAAATGAAGGGATGGCTAATATTCTACATGACATTCTCTAGGCCACCTGTAGTGTCATGAGTCTCCCCCCAAGGTTGTCTGTCCCACACAGGGGAGACGTTGATGGTCAAAGGAGAGGGACGGATGCAGGGACCTGGGACCTTGGACAACAGCAGTACCAGGCTGCCCCCAGACCCCTGTGGGCCCCAAGTTACTATCAGAAAGTTGAGGAACTTAGTTTTGGGGCTACCCCTCCTTCTTTTAGTGGTTTCTCGCTGTGATGGCAACTCCCAGTGTGATCTCGAAGCATCCCAGGGCTCTCTGTAGATGTCACAGAACTTGACAGTGAGATGAGAAAGATGGCATGAGAAGGGCATGGATTCATGTCACATGGATCTGAGTTCATATTCCAGCCCCACCACTGACCTACTGTGTGACTTGAGACACATTACTTTATCTCTCCAAGCCACAGTTTCTTCATCCATAAAATGAGAATAATAAATCTTACTGCACGGAGCTTCTTGAGAATGGCATCGGATAACATATGTAGAGCACAGTCACAGATGTGTTCCTGGCTCAGACTCTGAAATGACTTGGGGTTCAAACCCTGGCTCCACCATTTAACTACTGTGAGACCTGGCCAGTGGTCACTCTGCTTCTCAGGGCCCCATCTGTGAAGACAATAAAACAACTTTTCTCATGGGGTTTAGTTATGAGTGTTCATTATTTGCGTGTTTGTTGGTTTGCAAAGGGCTTAGAAGACTGCCTGGCATATAACGAAAATTTGGTCTATTTTGTCCAATATCCTAAAGATCTGACACTCAGCTGCTGTGCACAATGGCAGATTCTAAGGCAAAACAGTCCTCACCAATAAATAGGCTTCACATTAGTAACAAAAGAAAAACAGTTTCCCCCAGGGCAGAGGTTTGGTATAGATATGGGGGGGAAAGCATGAACACAAAGTTTTGAAGCACCGGTGTGTCAACTGTTGGAGAAGTTGACAGAAGCAAAGTAGGAGGGGCAAAATCAAGTGTGGTCCCTGGGGATGAACTTTGGGTTGGTGAAATTCAATGGAGGAGCTGAAAGAAAAGAGGGAAATTTCAGAGAAATTGGATACAAAAAAGAAAGGAAATCAAATAAGTTGCCGGAGATCAGGCACTCAGTGAGACTTCAATATAGTTCACAATTTCCAGAAAAATCCCTCTGGCACTCAATAACAAGAGTACTGTGCTGAGAGACAGGAATTCAAAACAGGGGCATTCTAAGGGGCTGGGACCACAGAGAGGTGTGCCCCAGCAAGGAAAAGCACATTATTACTGACGTTGTACATGACATACATGGTGGTAATAAAAAGCTGACCAGCTTTCAGTCACTATTATTATTGCTTGCAGTGTCTCTCCAGACAATTCCCTAGTATCCAGCACAGGCTGCATTCACCCTTCCCTGGGTCCTCCGCTGACATAGGTGAGATACACGGGTCTGCAAGGAACATGCAGTGTAACAAGAAACCATTCAGGTGAAATATTCATAAATATTAAATGGGAGCCACACTTATTAATTATTAAAATAAATTCCAGTTGTTATAGATATTTAAATGTACAAAATAAAATTACATTAAAATCAAAAACTCCTGGAGATTGTCATACACAGTGAAGTAAGTCAGAAAGAGAAAGACAAATATCATATGATATCCCTTATATGTGGAATCTAGAAAAATGGTACGGATGAACTTATTTACAAAGCAGAAACAGAGTCACAGATGTAGAAAACAAACTTATGGTTACCAAGGGGGCAGGGGGGCAGGGGGGCAGGGGATGAATTGGGAGATTGGGAATGACCTATATACACTACTATATATAAAATACATAACTAATAAGAACCTACTGTATAGCACAGGGAACTCTACTCAGTACTTTGTAATGACCTAAATAGGAAAAGAATTTTAAAAAGAGTGGATATATATATATGTATAACTGATTCACTTTGCTGTAGAGCAGAAACTAACACAACATTGCAAAGCAACTATACTCCAATAAAAATTAATTTAAAAAATAAAAATAATAAATAAATAAAATCAAAAACCAAAACCAAAAATCGAGGCTACAGGTAAATTTTTATCTTACTTGAATGTTAGGCAGCTCTCTCCAAGAACTAATAGTAAGATTGCCAGATTTAGCAAGTAAAGATACATAACACCAGTTAAATCTGAACTGCAAATAAAGAAGGGGGAATTTCTTTAGTATAATTTTATCCCAAATATTGCATGGATATACTTAAATTAAAAATTATTTTAGCTAACGGCCACTTTCCACCAGACCAGGCCTGCCAAATATGCAAGTGGTACCTGCAAGTGAAAAGAGCAAATGAAAACAAAATGTAACTTTTCTAAATTATCAAAAACATAAAACAAATTTCAAGTGACCATGCTAGAGGTTTTCATTTTTTTGTTTTGCTGTATTGAAATTATGATACAAAACAGTTATTTAATACTGATTTCAAAACAT
Source organism: Balaenoptera musculus (assembly GCF_009873245.2). Lineage (NCBI taxonomy): Eukaryota > Metazoa > Chordata > Mammalia > Artiodactyla > Balaenopteridae > Balaenoptera > Balaenoptera musculus. The sequence continues at coordinate 73,699,839 of NC_045801.1, read as the reverse complement.
GCATCAAAAAATTGGGGGCAATTAATTTAAAAAAACAGTCATAAAAAAAAACAGTCATTTATTTTTGTGGTGTTTGCATTTCTAAGCTTTTTGAAAAGTGTAACTTGATTGTAATTTTTCTCATTTTAAATAATCACCAATTTTCATATTTCATAGTTTCATGATTTTATGTTTCTAAGAGATAACCCCAAATTGTATGAACTCTAAGCCCCAGAAGACCTAGATCTAACTCTGGAAACAGTAATACACAAAATAGACTTTAAAAAAAACTTATTGCATGAAGCTTAAATTGCAGTATGGGAAACAGCCAACAAATAAATCTCATAAGTAAAGTAAGTAGTATATCAGACGGTGATAAGTGCTGTAGAGAAAGACAATGAGAAAGAAGAATGAGCAGTGCTGGAGCAGGGTCAAGCTTCAATTCTCAACAGAAGAGTCTCAGTGAAGCCCTCAGAAGAAGAGAACATTTGAGCAAAGACCTGAAGAAGGTGAGGGAGTGAGCCAGTGGGTATCTGGGGGAAAAGGGAACCACAGACAGAAAATCCTGGAGCTTGGGGTAAGACTGAGGGGCAGCACCGTGGAGGCTGGTGTGGTCGGGGCATGGAGGGCAAGGAGAGGAGAGAAACCTTGTAAGGCCAGCCTTGTGGGCTATTGGTTCTTAATGAAAGTGACATAGGAGATAATTGGAGGATTTTCAACAAATAAGCCTGAGGAGCTGACATGGATTTAAAAGGACTACTCTAGCTGCCAGGTTATGCAGAGGCAAGGGCAGGAAATCTAGTTATGAGGCAGCTGACTCATTCAATAGATGCCAATGGTTTGCCAGGGTGGTGAGAAGAGGTCAGATCTGGGATCTATTTTTAAGGCAATGGCAGTAGATATGGCAGGTGAGATAATATACATAACAGGAGAAGAAAAAGAGAATCAAGGATGATAGTGTGGTTCTTGATGTGAACAATGGGAAAGATGGAGTTGCCATTTACTATGATCAGAAAGACTGCAGGAGAAGCAAGTTTTGAGGAAAGATCAAAACCGCTCATTTCAAGATGTCAGTTGGATATCGAACTAAAGGTAGCAAGTAAGAAAAAGCGATTAAAGCAAGCTTGGAATTCAGGGGGAAGGTCTAAGTTGGAGACATAAATCTGTAAGTCTTTGACATAGAAAGCTATGAAACTAGAAGAGCTCTCCAGGGGAGTAAATGTAGAGAGAAAAAATGACCCAAGGACTAAGCATGAACACTGGAAGGGTTTGGGGAGAGGATGAGGAATCCACAGAGAAGACAGAGAAGGAACTCCTGGTGAGACAGGAGAAAAACCAGGAGAATATCGTCCTGGAAGCAAGGTAAAGAGAATGTTTCATAAAGGAAGGAGACATTAACTTAAGTAGATGATGCTGAGAATCAGTTGAGATAAGGATTGACTACTGAGCTTAGTTTGGCAAAATAGAAGCCATTGGTGGCCTTCACAAAAAGTAGTTTTGTTGCAGTTGAGAGGGAGAAGACCTGATTTCATTGGTTTCAAAGGAGAATGGGAAGGGAGGGATTGAACAGAACGAGTACAGACAACTTACGGGATTTTGCTGTAAAGAGGAGGAGAAATGGGGCTCTAAGTGGATGGAGAAGTGGGGTAAGGAAGATTTTTTCTAAATAAATGAAACAGCAAAATGTTTGTATTTTAGTGCAAATGATCCATTAGGGAGAGAGAAACTGGTGTTTAAAGAGAAGGAAGAAATTGTTTTTCATTAGATTAAAAACATAATTATTACTATGTTGCTGTCATTTATTGAGTACTTACTCTAAGTGCTATGTCCTTTGGTAACAAAGAAATTATTTATTTCTGACATTAACTCTAGGAGTTACTTTATCACCACTGGATAAAGAAATGTTTAGGACACTTTCGTAGGGTTACACAGATAATAGGCAGAGTAAATATTTTAATTCAAGTTTACCTGATTCAAACACGGTGACTTCAAGTCTTCCTCTGCTTTGTACTCCTAGCAATTAAACAACAGCACATAGTAAATATGTAGTCAATTTAGTGAATATATAACTGCATGAATGAATAAATGGTGAATATGGATATACAAACACATGTACTTACAGACATACACACATATATGTATATTTATACATACATTCACCCATACACATGGGATTGCAGTGGATCTTTTGGGGGATAAGTGAGAAGCAGGGAGGTTGAGGAACTCTTTTACTAGATCAGAAATTCCTCTCTTATCTCCTTCTGAAGGTGCTGGCAGAAGGAAATTACCTGAAAGGAGCAGTGGAAGCCAGGAATCCACCTCTTCACAACTTCCTAAGTAAGCAATGTTTCTATCAGTTAAGACATAAGCCTCATGGCAAAGCCCTTGAGCTAGTGATACTATTTCTGAAAATCACAAGCAAGTAGACAGGGACGATTCCTTGATTGGGGGCACATTTGCTCCCCCTTCAGACCTGTAGGATGGGCAGTGGTTAACATAGGCTGTGTTACAAACAGGAAAAGTATTAACTACCACTTTAGTAACCAAAAAACTCAGCGAAATCTTCTTCATTAATTAGAATCTCATTTCTTCCTTCTGCACTCTATTTTTTTGAATAGTGTAATTTCTCTGGCATTTCATTTAAATGAATAAACAGAGATATATTATAATTTTCAAGGTTCCCAGCAGGACATAAGATGGATTTAAACCTTAGTGAAAGCCTGATCTTCAGTTAGCTGCTCATTATATTCTGTAAACACAAATACTTGTAAGCCATCAGGAATGTGTATAACATTCCAACACGTGTGAAATTCACCCTCAAAATAAACTAGCCCTTTGTGAAGAAACGCCATCTACTGTCTCTCTTCTTGCTTCAAAGAATCATCATCTTTCAGCAGTAATGAATCTTTTCTGGTAATCCACTCACATTTTACTGCTATGGAATGATGAGCATATCAGTTTCTATACATTTTTAGATTATATATTTAGCTCTGAGCTGAACAAATTACACAGGCTTGGAGAGTCATTCCATTTTCTTTCCTCATTAAAATTTAGCTTCATTTATGCCATCTCTGATATTAGCAATCATATTTTCAATAGAATTTTGAATAGCATTATTTCAATTTCAGTGCACAAGTAAGTGATATGACCATTCTTGGCTGCATTATAATCTCCTTAGCTTTAATTATTGTTCCTTAGAATACTATGTCTTCCTACTTTATGGGTTTTAAAATGTATTCCTATTTTCTATTCTAAAACAGTTCCTTCTAGTTGAAAAAGAAAAGAACACGTACATATATGCCACATTCTTTAGAAACTGTGCTTTATCATTTCAATGGTCATTGTACCTAACACGTTAGGTTTTAGAGTACAATATTGTGCAATCATAAAAGACACAGAATTTTAGAAAACCACAGGGCTTAACATAAATCAGCAAGCAGGATGAATTTGGGATCAAACATTAGAAAGTGGAGGGATTCTAAAATAGAGATATCATTTTGCTAAGCTTTGGGTAGTATAGAAATACTCAGTTCTATTTGGGTCTCCTACATATAAAAGAAATACAAATCTCTTTTAGTGATGTTAGTGTCCTTTGAAAAAAGCATTTTGACTTACTAAATGATGATTGTGATTTTGTAATGATTTTCTGCCAAGTCAGAGATGGTAAATAGATTTAAAGTTTCATGCCAACTCTCATCATTTAGTAGAATCTGATTGGGAATTTATTGCACACATACAACACAAACACACACAATCCACATTATACAATCGAAGAAACTGAGAGTTAGTGGTCAGATAACTCACCTAAGATATCTGTTATTAAGTTGTAGAACCAGCATTTGAACCCATGTCTGTCTGTCTCCAAGGCACAAGTGCATGTTTATTCATTTGTCAATCGACAGACACTCGGATTGTTTCCGTATGTTGACTATAGTGAATAACGGTGCAATGAACGTGGGAGTACAGATATCTCTTCAAGACAGTGATTTTTTTTCCTTTGTATATATACTCAGAAATGAGGTTGGATCATATGGCAGTTCTATTTTTAATTTCTTGAAGAACCCCCATACTGTTCTCCATAGTGACTGTATCAGTTTACATTCCCACCAACAGTGCAAAAGGGTTGCCTTTTCTCCATGTCCTCACCAGCACTTACCTCTCTTTTATATATATGTGACATCTTAACAGAGATGAAGTGATAAATCCTGGTTTTGATTATCATTTCCCCTATGATTAATGATGTTGAGTACATGTTCATGTACCTGTTAGCCATTTGTACGTCTTCTTTGGAAAAAATTTTCAATTCAGTACCTCTGCCTTTTTTAAAAATTGTGTTATTTGAGGTTTTCTGTTTTGTTTTGTTTTTTTGCTATTGAGTCATATGAGTTCCTTATATATTTTGGATTTTAACCTCTTATCAGTTACATGCTTTGCAAATATTTTCTCCCATTCCGTGAACTACCTTTTTATTTTGTTGACGGTTTCCTTTGCTGTGCGGGTGCGGAAGCTTTTTAATTTGATGTAGCCCCACTTGTTTATTTTTGCTTTTGTTGTCTTTGCAGCAAAAATCATTTCCAAGACCAATGTCAAACAGCCCCTGTGTTTTCTTCTGGGAGTGTTACAGTTTCAGGTCTCATGCTGAAGTCTTTAATATGTTTTGAGTTAATTTCTGTGTATAGTATAAGATAGGGGTCCAGTTTCATTCTTTTTTATGTGGCTGTCCAATTTTCCCAGCACTATTTATTAAAGAGACTATCCTTTCCCCATTGTATATTCTTGCTCCTTTGTCATAAATTAATTGGACATATATGCATATGTTTATTCCTGGGTTCTCTATTATGTTCCATTAACCTATGTGTCTGTTTTATGCCAATACCACACTGTTTTGATTCTATATCTTTGTAATATAGCTTGAAATTAGAAGTTTGATGCCTTCAGCTTTGTTCTTCTTTCTCAAGGTTGCTTTGACTATTCAGGGTCTTTCATGATTCCATACAAATTTTCAGATTTTTTTTCTATTTCTGTGAAGGAAGTCATTGAAATTTTGATAGGAATTTCATTTAATTGATAGATTACTTTGGGTAGTATGGATATGCTAACAATATTAATTCTTCTGATCCATGAACAAAAAATTTGTTTCCATTCAGTTGTGGCTTCTTTGATTTCTTTCATCAATGTCTTCTATTTTTCAGAGTACAGGTCTTTCACCTCCTTGTTTAAATTTATCTCTAGGTATTTTGTTCTCTCTGATGCAATTGTAAGTGGGATTATTTTTTGGAACTTCTCTTTCTGATAGTTTGTTATTAGTGTATAGAGACACTAATTTTTTGTTTATTGATTTGATTTGTACCCTGCAACTTGACTGAATTAATTTATTAGTTCTAACAACTTTTGTGGAGTCTTTAGAATTTTCTATATGTAATATCATGTCATCTGCAAATAGAGACAATTTTACTTCTTTCTTTCCAAACTGGATGCCTTTTATTTCTTATTATTGTCTAACTGCTCTGGCTAGGACTTACAGTACTATGTTGAATAAAAGTGATGGGAGTGGACATACTTGTCTTGTTTCTGATTGCAGGGGAAAACCTTTCAGATTTTTCCCATTGAGTATTATGTTTACTGTGGGATTGTCATACATAGTCTTTATTATGTTGAGGTATAGTCCCTTGTTGAGAGTTTTTATCATGAAAAGACGTTGAATTTTGCCAAATAATTTTTCTACATCTATTGAGAAGATCATTTGATTTTTATCATTCATTTTTTAATATAGTGTATCACATTTGTTGATTTGCATATGTTGAGCCACACTTGCATCCCTGGAACAAATCCCACTTGATCAGGGTGTGTGATCCTTTTAATGTAGTATTGGATTCAGTTTGCTCATATTTTGTTGAGGATTTTTGCAGCTTGGTTCATCAGGAGCTCCTGCTGCTTACTCACCCATGTCTCCAGTTTTCAAAAGACTCTGATTGCTGGGGTTATGCTCTTGATAACTAATCAAATATCACTTCCAGTTCCAGACTACATACTGCTTTTAGCCTCACTTTGAGTCTGTGAGTGAAAGCCTACTTGTTTTATGGGACCCAGGCATATTCAAATACATTTTGTTTGTGGTGTCTCACAAACACATTAACTTGACCCCAGAACTGGTCAACTCATTTCTACTCTAGGGAAACACAAGTTTCTTTTCCCAACATGGAATAGTCACTCTATGTTTAATACAGTTCTCCATTTTTTCTTAATCATTTTCTTTTTTCCTTTTAAGAGAAATATCTTTTTTTCTGAATATATAAATTATGTATACTTACTTAAAAATTATATGATGAACATTCTTCATGAATATTTGTCTGCAGCTTTAATTAAGGTAGAGTTACTGGTTGAAGCAACATGAACATAAAAGCTTTCGAAACCTGATGTCAAATCGCTTTCTAGGAATGATTCATTTACTTTGCTAGAGCAATGCCTAAGAGCATTGATTTCACTGAATGCATATCAGCATCAGTGATTAAATGTTAAAAGATAGTTTTTGTAATTTGATGAATAAAAATACTATATATTTATATATTTGCCTTAATTTGAACAATCATGTGAGTTTGAATACCTTTGCATATTTATTTTCATATTTATATGTCTTGTGTAAATTGTTCATGACTCATCTATTTTTAAAAATCAGGATGTAAAATTTATCTTAATCATTCATAAGAGATCATTACATTTAAGGTAATTAAAGGTAAATATAATTTTTAAATTATATTTGTAATACGAATAAAATATAATGTATAAATATAATATTACAGATAGCATATTACAAATATATGCATTACAAATTATATATAAAACAAACATAAAACTCAATTTGTCATTTATTAGATTTTCATATTGATTTATAATATCCAGGTCACCTTGAATTATTAAAGGATAATTCTATAAGTATTTTAGGTGTAATTCTTCATTTTCTTGAAGGCATGCAAAGTCCTTACCTATACAGGGAATAAATATTCATGCATACTTTCTTCTAGGTTTTTCTTTGCCTCTGGTTTCTTTTTTAAATCTAATTGCCTGTAGATTGTAAGGCAAAGACCTAATTTGACTTCTTCTCCAAATAGTCCATTTTACAAAGAGTTATGTAACGTTAATGAACTGATTCCTCATTAATTTGTTATAGTAACTTTATCATAAGCTTAGTACTATGTTCCCAAATAAACATATAAGCCATTGATCTGTCTATTCCAATATCGGCATTTAATTATTTTGTATATTGTAGCTTTTAGCACTCTTTGGTATCTTGAGGGCATATTCGTTTGAAAGGAAGGTATAGCCCTCTTTATATAATGTAAAATTTTATCTTTATTAATTCAATCGCATCAATTTATTAATAATTCCTTGATAGCTCTACTTTTATGTGTTTAAACATTATCTGTCAAAGCCTAAAGAAAGTGTAATAGTGTAATAATCTCAAGTAAATTTTCTAAAAGACTTTGTCTTTACTAGGTAAGATTATCACATTTATGTTTATTTTACAGATGGTATGTGTAGTCTTCATTCAGGCAACAAATAACTGGAGTGTCTATTATATCAGGCATGATTCTGGTAATGCTGGTAAATAAGACCAACAAGATCCTGCCTTGGGGAATTTCTATTGCAGTCAAGGAAGTCAACATGGGCATCATACTTTCTGTTTTTATGCTCTTTTCCATTTCCTTTAACTTCTGTTTTCTATATATGAATATAATCATTTACTTTTACTTTTTCTAGGATTTGTGAGTTATATATTATCAATTTTAAAAGGTAACAGAAATAAAATTTCATGTTTGACTCCTTTAAAAGGAGTAAGCCTACAAATATAGCTCTCTTTTACTCATTCCCTAAATTTCAGTATTTGTTAATACAGTCTGAAATTTTGAGCAGCAGTTATGTTTATTTAGTAGTTTTTTACATTATATCTTTTCTCTTTCAATAATAATTTTTAACATTTTCATTCAATTTTATAATTGGATTTATAAAACAAATATAAACAGTTTAATTAAAAAATAATTATTTATACAACTATATTGAATGGTCTCATGTCAACTATATGAATGGTTTCATATCACCACTATCTTTTTAAGTTATGTCTTCACAATTCTCGAGTTCTTAATTTTGATCCACTTCTTCCTTAACTGGGATATTTTTTCTGTAATTTTTATGACAATTTATCTTTGGAATCCTGGTATATCCGAAAATATACTTTTTGTGGCCTTAAGATACAAAAACTTAGCTATGTATAAAAATTTTTAATAATAAAGAACACTGTCAATTGATACTAAATATTGCAGAGGAAAAATAAAAATCCAATCTGATATTTCTTTCTTTGTAGGTTACCCAGTTGCCTCTGCTTAGAAGACATTTTAAAATTAGGAATATCTATTTAATGAACCAGTATGTCTCTCCTTAGTAGATATTTTTTCATTCAAAATGACTGTGAGCTGTGTCAAAGTGCCTACACTAGTCTCTGCCATTGGTTTTGAAAAGTCATGTTCAGTTCATACGAAAATTTGCTTTATTTTTTAATAAGCTTCATGTTGTTGTTGTTCTCTTCTGTTTACACATCTTTAAATGAAGTGTAGCCAGAGACAGCATTTGGCAACTAGAGATATGTGTGGTATCTCAGTGTAGGTTTCCCCAGAAGCCCCTAAGACAAGAATTCAAAGAGAAGTGCTGTGTATGATTGGGGAGAAAACCCACTAAATCCTATCCTGTCCCAGAAATACAGGAGTTTCCCTCCCCAGCTTAAAACAATCATTCTCTATGTATGGTGCCCCTGGCTTTTCCTATATTAAATTGCGTCAAAGATACATTTTCCTTGATCAATCATTTTCTATTCTCAAATTAAAATAACTTATATGTTTGAGTGTTCACATATGTGCCATGCAGAGTTAAATAGTTTACATGGATTGTTTAATTAATTTTCACAATAACTCTCTGAGGAAGTTCCTATTACCATCTCCATTTTCTCAATGGGGAAACTGAGACTTAGAGATTAAATAAACTGTGGAAGTGCCATTGACCCAATAATCTGCTCTTGAGCCCATACTTTTAACCAATGATCCAAACTGATTTGCTGAGTTGAGGTGGTATCCACTCTGACCCTCACCTCCTCATTCTCTGACACTCTGAAATGATGGCATTCAATAGCACTTTTGATCTCCTATATACCTAGGAGAGGGCTCTTGCTACCTCCCTCCCACTTCTATGCCTTTTTCCCTCACTGTTATCCAGCCACCAGCAAACGGAATCACTGCCAATATCTTCCTTCCCTGTTGTTCTGTGGGAATTGTGAGATCCAAATTGACAAACAAAAAGAGGTACATCTTTTATATGGAGGTGGTATCAAAAGGAGGTGATGTGCAAACAATTGCATATGCATGGCAGAGTCCCAAGTAAGGATTGGTGAGCCAGTGGACAGATGTTGAAAAGTAATTGTGGGAGAGCCCTAGTTTTGGAAGGTGTGTGGTACATCCCTACTTTGGGAAGAGGTGTGGTAGATCCCCACTTTGGGAAGAGATATGATTCATAACTACTTTGGGAAGAGATATGGTTCATACCTACTTTGGGAAGAGGTGTGGTAGATCCCTACTTTCTTTCCAGTGAGCAAGTTGCTCTATTGTAAGTGTGGTTTTATACTTTATCTATTGCAATTCCATTTTATCCTATGGCATAAAGTTGATCTTATATTTAACATTGTGAATTGTCATGTCTTTATACCATGTCTTCATTTCTTCATAAGCATTTTTATTGAGAAGCTGAGAGGGTTTATAACATGGAGGTAAAGCAAGTACCACTTGCAATGACCAGACCCGAACTTCAAGAAAACCTCTCACCTTTTCACATCTCCTTTCCTCTGTTTCACCTACACATCAACCCCACCTGCAAGGTCCCTTCTCCCCTGAACCTTGAGAGAATTCCCTTTTCATTTTCTTCATTCTGGAATTCAAAATATCTATTTATATCTAAAAGCAATTATTTTCAATCATTACAACAATTTTTAAATACTTAAAATCCAGTTTACTCATTTGGTAATGGAACTGGTTTAATCATCATTTTGAGGGATGGGAGTTATTTTTTTTTAATTTTTGATGAATTAATCAGTTGTTTTTCTTTTCAAGTGAATAGTCTTAATTGAATATAAGCCACCCCAAAATCTCTGTGGTGGTGTAAATAAATAAACTAATAATGTAAGGTTATTTGACCCAGTCTTAACTTCTAAATCTACTTGGAAATCACTATAAGGTTTCAATGTTCTATTTGGTGCTTTGGCTAATATGACATTCAAAAGAAAATATATCAAACACTTATGTCATTTTCTGGTTCTGTGGTTTATTTTTTTCAATTAAGTTCTAAAAAGTCATTGTCAGTTGATTCTTACATATTCTTAAAGTCATACTCATGTATTATAAAATAGGTTACCAAAAATACATGGACTCTTATTTAACCATTTTGTAATTAGATATATTTTTAACAAATTTTTAAAATTTTATGAATGGCATTGCTATCTATTGGTATTTAATTCACACCCAACATCCTTTCTAACTTAAATTAAATCCGTATTGGAGATGTTTATTCCAACTGTAACTGTTTTCTCTAATGAACTACCAATTCATTTCCCCACACAGCATGTTCTAATTTGTGCTCGTGGTAGTTTCTAGAAACATATGGGGACCAACTGTGGTTATGTTTGGGGATCTTCTGTACAAAAACATGATAATTGCTTTTGTTTTGCTGATTACTCTCTAAGACAGTTTCAAAACTCTTCAACTTTTTCTTTATCCACAAGGTTTTTAATTGCAAATTCCCTTCTGTTTTATCAGATGAATTTCCCATAATGAGCATATTGGATGGGCGGCTTCACCTGTCCAGAGGTTCTATGATCTTTAGAATAGATCAACCCCTTGCACAGAATGTACAAACTGTTTCCAGATATCAGACATCATCAGCCTTGTTACTTCCATGGTGCCATAAACACAAAAGCAGAAGAGACATAAAGGGTAAGAGGCCTTTTGCAACATAAAAGAGAAAGCAAGATTGGCGTATCCTTTGCTTGTGGTTCTTTGGGTTGGGGTTGGGGGGGCGGTTGGTAGCAGCAAAAGATACAATAATACAAGCATCTTCCTGATTGATTAAAGTAGTGAAGTGCATTCTTCGGTTCATAAATAATGCTCTATTACTTTTCTTCAAAGACAAGTAAACCTTGACAGAATGACCTTTTCCAAGGCAGGAGTTGTTTGGATGCCATAAATTATACTGTAAAACGGGTAGAAGTGCTACTGAGAAGTGTGTGACGAAATGAGATTAAAGATTACTATACACAAAAGATTGTTGTTTTATTAATGGCTTCCTGTCAACGGGATGAAAAATCCTCAGCTTTCGACTGGATGTTGAGATCACATCAAGCTGCAAATTAGGAGGGCACTTTCTAAAAAGTAACTAAAAGTGTCAAAATAACAATATTCTGATTAGGGTTTTTTCCTCCTGTATTATACTTGCTCTTCAAACAAATTTAGTTATTGTCAAATATGCTTGTACTTTCCACAGTCATTGGCTCACAAAGAGAAGGATGAAGCTGTCAGCTGGCTTTGGTGTTAGGTCTGCAGCTGAGGGGAGGTTGGCAGAAGACTGCTGAAGAGAAGCCCGGCTGGAGGTATCTCCACCAGTGTGCTGTGCATCGCCCAGAGGAGAAAGCATATGGTAATTCTCCAACCATTCATTTATCTGGTGAACACTCAATCTGACAGAGCCATCCATGCCACTTGGAAGAAAAGAAAAATCATCGCCAAGTGACTTAAGCTGTAAGCGGCTCTGAATTTTTGTTGTTGTTGTTAACAATACACTTGTTTCCGATTTTACCAATTAGTAAAAAACAACTTGAAATGATAGAAACTAGACTAAGACCAGTTAAAGTACAATGAAGGATTTAAGTCTACATAAATTGAAAGAGATCATGGGAGTTCAAGGGCTTTTCATAAGCATCCACACCCTGTACAAACACTATATAGAATTCCTTCTAATGTTATTACTGCACGTTTGCTGTTAGTGTAATTAACCCTGCCCAATTTTTCCTTAAAATCAAGACTGTGTTTAAAACATTTCTCCGTAGGCTCTTTGGAAATGTGATTGTAATCTTAAATAAATAAATAAACAAACTGATCAAAATGTAGAGACCATGGTGGCAAAAAGGAATGAAAAAAGGAAAAAGAAAAAAAATCACAAAGTAGAAGATAAATATTTGAATGATACATTTCAGTAGTAAAATTCATTCAGATCTTAGGGCCCTTTATTGTGTGGCACTAGCAGACATACAATTGAGTAGTAGAGAAACAGAAACAGAAGTCATCCTACAGAATTAAAGTTTTCAGAACTTTCCTTGGAGCTTGATCTAGCGATGGGTCACTCAAATAATAACTACCCTTGATAGATAGAGCATATGCTCAGCACGGCATGTTGCTATAAATCACTCCTTGTCACAAAGAAGAATAGATACACTGGCTCCTACTGCTTTGTTATTCTTTATAACTAGACACAGGGTATCAGTGTTACCTTCATTATTGGAAGAACAGAAATGATTGCTTTAATACACCCACACCATTTTAAAGATAGGTGTCAAGAAGCCAAAAGACACAACAATGAGATTAGTGTTACACGGAGCACCCATCTACTTCTCAGACAAACGTAAAATTCTAGTTAGTGCACAGGGAGCGGACGTGCTGTTTAGGTAGATATTCTGCATATGCTTTCATTGCGTAAAGCAGAAAGCCGTCTCCTAATCTTGCAGAGCACTCATCCACTCTTTCTCCAAAATGTACTCTGTTTACTTAGTTTAGCAACTATCTGAGAAGAGATCCAATTATTCAAATTTCACATTGACCTTAGCACAAATTAAACAATATATTAAGTCATACTAGTTTTGAGAATATACCTCAATATCCCCTTTTTAGGCAAAAAAAAATTAACTAAAGGATTCCTTGTGATAGGGAGCTTAGAAGTCCCAGTATGATCTTTTGCTGCACCTGTACCCTCCACATTCTCCTTGAGTTGCAGCAAGGCTGTGCTCAGCCTGGTCTCAGACAAGGCAGAAGTGAACAGCATATGTGAAGAATCTTCAGGAGCCAATACAGTCTTTAACAAAGCCTGTAATCTAAGAGCCAGAACAACAGCAGTGATTCCAAATGTAGACATCAAGCTTTTGGGCATCCCTAATCTTGGAAGCTAAAGACATATGTTGGATGTCAAAATTTTTTTTCTTTAGTAGTTAGTCAATTAACCTACCCATTTGTTTTTTTTCCCATGGTCTCTTCCCGTCCAGAACGTGGAGAAGCTATTTATTCATCAATATTTAATAAGCAGTTGCTGGCTGCCTTCTATGAACCAACCAGTGGGCCTCAGAGCCCCCATGATTCTTCTGGACCACAAGAATCACTCCCCAAAGTCATTCTTCTGCTTCTGATAGAGGGAAGCTAATCCCTCCTGCAACTCTAACCGTTTTCATAAGCAGAAAAAGCTTTGTGCTTCCAAATTCTCAGCTTTTAAATCCTAAATTTGGAAAACTGGGACTAGGTTCCTGATCTCACAAAGAGGGGATGATCTAAAAGCATGAAAACTATGTTTTCAATATGATTCTGTATAGATGTTAATTCATATCTAACTCTTAGTATCTGCAATTGTGAGGCTGAATTCATTTGAGTTTCATGGAATAACATTCTAATAGCAATGCTACAGAATGCTTCTGATCTCTCTTGGAAAATGTAACAAGTTCCACAGAAACAGTTTACATCTGCTTAAACATTTGTACACATCTATAAGCTTATACTCAGAACTACCTCAATTTTTGTCTTAGGGGAAATCTCATAGAGTGCTAGTATAAGTATTGAAAACGTTTAAGCTAAATTCAGATTAAGAATGGCCCTTTCATCATAATGTTCTCCAACATTCTTAGAACAACTAGGAGAGCAGAACAGTCAGATTTTTTCACTTCTTGGTAAAGACTGAGTCTCCTCAAACAAAAGGGACTCAAACGAGACACGCCATGTCTCTTTTCCAAGTTAGTGTTACTGCACTTGTTTCTAATACATACTTCTAACTGATTTGACTGTATATCATACCGTAGTCACTGATAAAGCAAAGACATAGCCAGTAAATAGCAACATAACCCTAACACGTGAGTGTCTCAAACAGTGGAATAAGATTTCAGCCTTACATCATGACATGCAAAAAACAAAACCAAGTTCCAGATCAAGTAAAAGAAAACAACATGTGTTACAATTCTTAAATATAGTAGTAGAAAATATAGGATAATAGTTTTATTAGGGATATAGAAAGTCTTTCTGAGTAAAACGTACAATTCAGTGGTCGTAGAGAATTATATTGGCAAATTTGACCACATTGAAATTTTCAATTTTATAAAGCCAAACCACCATCAAGAAAGTTAAAAAAGGAGTCACAGACTGTAAGGACACATTTTAATGTATATAACATAAAAAAGTAATATTCTTTACATGTTAAAAAGCCACCTCAAATTAATGAAACCAGTCACCCAGTAGAAAAATAGTTAAAGGATATGCACACCCAGTAAAATAGTTATACCACAGAATAAAATAGGAAATGAATATAGAAATGATGATCAACTCATTGATAAGCAAGAAAATGTAAATTAAAGGTGACATTTCTACCCATCAAATTTGCAAATATGTAGAAGAATATTAAGTAATTTGACTTGGGTTTAGGGAGACCATTTGGCAAACTGACTTACAGTTAATGGGAGGAAGTTGGCTTACGTCACTTGATGAATGGTGAACATATTCACCAAGCCTCACAAAACCTCACAGGAGGCAGGCCAGGAAACCCTAGCTCAAAAAAAAGCTCAGTGACTAAGCCAAAGTCATGTAAATCTTATTGGTATAGCCTAGGCTTGTACTTGGTTCTCTGACTTCTGTTTTTCTAAACCTCTAAGCTCCTTCTTAAAATTTCCAGACCTCTAAGCTTCTTCTTAGAATTTAATAAGCACTTAATTATTTTTCCTTTATTTGTACTAGCTGCTAAACATTGGGGATCATTTTTTAAGTAAAATATTGCCATTACACATGTTGCTTCAATTTTCTGAAAATTCTAGTAGTAATAATGTGATGTTAAATATTAGTTTCTTTGTCTGGAAATAAAGGGGTTAGACTAAATGCTCTTCTTAAATCACTTACATCTCTCAAATTCTATGATTCTATTATTTTTTGGATATTTTCAAAACACTTGCTCTGTGTGTGTGTGTGTTTCCCTGTGCTCCCTTTCTTGTTCGAGCCCATTGGGCATCTCAGTTCCAACTTGTGAACTTTAGAGATGCCATTTCTAGAGTTTACATTATATTTTATTCTATGTAGTGAAAATTCAGTTTACATCTTATATTCATAAAAGTCTTTATCTCTAGGACTGATTACTGACATATATTTTTGTGGGGATCCAATTCATTACTATATAATACTATACTTTTATTATGTAGTGTTAAGTATATATTATACATTTAAAAAACAAAGAACCTGCTAAGATAAGGAATTACTAATCCAAGGATGTGTGTTCACAATAAGATGCAAATGTTGTATAAGAGAAAAAAATCCTCATTTAAAAATATTTGCACAAGATTATACATAAAAATAACTGATGCTAGCTGTTGTGATTTAGAACATTGCCCTGGGAGAGTCTTTGAACATTTACATTTTTTTATTTGATAATGAATTGGACAATTTTTTCATTCTTTTTAAACATTGGCCCTTTGGAGTTTATAATAAGCAAATCAGGCAAGTGTTGATAGACTTGTTAGGAAGCATCAGTAGTTGTTTTCTTTGCTATACAAATGGCCTCTTATACTCATCTTGTTGCCAATTCGAACTGAAGACGTCCTTGCTGGCATATCCTATGATTGATTATGCAATAAACATTAATTTTTTATGATGTTTATCTCTTTCTGCACCTAATACTAGCTTACTAATACAAAAAAATGACAAGGTAAGTAAGTAGCCATGGTCCTTAAACATATACAGTCCATTATTTAAAGGAGCAGGAGCAGCTTTGCCAAGACAAACATGTATGTGTTGATTAAGCAAAGTCTCTTTAAAAGGCCAAAGAAATGTATTTCAAGCTTGTAGCATTCCTCAAAAAATTAAAAATAGAACTACCATATGACCTAGCAATTTCACTTTGGATGAAATTTCTTTTGTCTGAAGAAAGCAAAAACACCAATTCAAAAAGATATGTACTCTTATGTTCACTGAAGCATTGTTTACAATAGCTAAGATATGGAAGCAACTTAAGTGTCCATTGATAGAAGAATGGATGAAGAAAATGTTGTATGTATACAATGCAATATTACTCAACCATAAAAAAAGAGTGAAATCTTGCCATTTGTAACAACCTGGATGGACCTAGAGGGTCTCATGGGTACTGAGAACAACCTGGTGGTTGCCAGAGGGACAGGGATTGGAAGGTTGGGCAAAGTAGGTGAAAGGTATTGAGAGGTACCAAGATCTAGTTATAAAATAAATAAGTCACAGGGATATAACGTGCAGCATAAAGAAAATAGTCAATACATACAGATGGGCAAAAAGCACGTGAAAAGATGCTCAGCATCACTAATTATCAGAGAAATGCAAATCAAAACTACAATGAGGTATCACCTCACACCAGTCAGAATCAAAAAGTCTACAAACAATAAACAGTGGAGAGGGTGTGGAGAAAAGGGAACCCTCCTACACTGTTGGTGGAAATGTAAATTGGTACAACCATCATGGAGAATAATATAGAGGTTCCTTAAAAAACTAAAAATAGAGGTACCATAAGATGCAGCAATCCCACTCCCGGGCATATATCCAGAGAAAAACATGGTTCAAACGTATACATGCACCCCAGTGTTCACAGCAGCACTATTTACAATAACCAAGACATGTAAGCAACCTAAGTGTCCATCGACAGATGAATGGAAAAAGAAGATGTGGTACTTATATACAATGGAATATTACTCAGCCATAAAAAAGAATTAAATAATGGCATTTTCAGCAACATGGATGGACCTAGAGATTACCATACTAAGTAAAGTAAGTCAGAAAGAGAAAGACAAATATCATATGATATCACTTATATGTGGAATCTTAAAAAATGGTACAAATGAACTTATTTACAAAACAGAATTAGAGTCACCGATGTAGAAAACAAACTTATGGTTACCAAGGGGGAAGGTGGGGGAGGGATAAATTGGGAGATTGGGATTGACATATACACACTACTATATATAAACTAGATAACTAATAAGGACCTACTGTATAGCACAGGGAGCTCTACTCAATACTCTGTAATGACCTATATGGGAAAAGAATCTAAAAAAGAGTGGATATATGTATATGTATAACTGATTCACTTTGCTGTACAGCAGAAACTAACACAACGTTGTAAATCAACTATACTCCAGTAAAAATTTTTTAAAAAAGAATATGGTCAATAATATTGTAATAACTTTGTATGGTGACAGATAGCAACTAGACTCATCATGGTGATAATTTTCTAATGTATAAAAATATCAAATCACCATGTGGTACACCTTAAATTATAATATTGTAAGTCAAATATACTTCAATTTTTAAAATTAATTAATTTTTTAAAAACAAAGAAAATAAATTTAAAAATAAAAAATAAGCTGTCTCCTTCAGGTGATGCTAAATAAATTTGGTTGATTCAAACTACTGGTTAATTCACTAGGTGGAAGCCTATTAAGGCTTTTCATCAATTGTGGTGACTTTTACCCCTTTTAACTCTATTGATATGATTGGAACTACACTTCTCTTTCTCAAAACGTATCCTGGTCATTAGATCTTTATTCCATTGGTTCTAATTTAACCCCCCTATAAAATCATTTTCATATCTGGAGCTTCTCTGACTTCCCCACATTTGTCTTGTCTTCTGCACTTCTTAATGTGACCTGTTACTGAAATGAGGTGTGGAGATGCATATATATATATATATACTATAGCTAGGATTTTACACATTTTATAAATGATTTTTATTTTTATTTTTCAGTGTCATTCTTGTATAAACATTCCTCTTATTCTTAGTAATAGAGGTTTGGGTCCATAAACTCTGTTATGTTTAGTGGTTAGGAAGTTTTGTCTTACATGATGGACCTCATCTTGGGCCAAATCAGCAGAAGTATTTTTTCCAAAGGAAGAAGAAACATTTACTCTGATTATATTTGAAAGAGGATATATTATGCTTATATATTTCCCCTATAATTATACCTTTGATTATGTTGTCTAAAATTGACAACTTTGTTTTACAATTGGAACAACTGGGTTAATTAAAGTTAATTAAAATGAACCTTAAGAAGAATAAAAGCTACACAAGAGAGTGGATATTTCATCTGATTCCAACTGGTAAAAATGTCTCTTTAATTAGCCTGGAGTAAAACATTTTTTACAAACAAGGAAGCCAAACTTTACATGGCAAGGGAGATTTTCATTTATTTTTATTGATGTCATCTCGTGGTAACGTGGCCTAATTTCCAAGTTGCTTTAGCTAACTTTGGTATGCCAAATAGGAGGAGAAATTATAAATTAAATAATCAGGAGACTCACAGGAAACCCAATTTCTGACTTCCACTGGGAAGGTCTAAGTTTAAGAATTAGAAGTGGAAGTTGAAAGTGTAGTTCCCATGAGTCACTCTTTGAAGTTCCTAACATCCAGAGTTCTATAAGAAGGCCATTTAAAAAAAAAAAAGACTAAAAGGAGGTCAAAGTAGAGTCATAGACATTCCCGATTCTAAAGGAATCCTCCTTTAGAAAATTTTTAAAACATATTTTTCATTCCCTTGAACAATCAAATCATTCTTAGAGCTCTAAGGAGAAGAAAAAAAAAGTCTTTGAGCATTAGTAAGTAAACCTAATTACCTAGTTTTTTGTAACTAAGAACAAATTAAATGCATTGGCTAGTTTCTGACATGAAGCTATTTATGAACTATTTCTGAAAACTTATTTAAGGAGATAATTTGGTGTCTATACATTTTCCTCTAATACATAATTACAAATATTTAATATTTGTCATAAAAATGATGATCCAACATGATGCTATAAAATGATTCACAGGCCTTTCCTCTACAAGGAACTTCAAGAATGTGACCGTGAAAAGTCGACCACTGAGGGAAAGCAGATGGGAAGGCTAGCAGTCGTGGTCAATAGTAAGAAATCACCACTGTTACCAAAAGCCACTCACATGGCTATATGCTCATAACACGTCTGCCTATATACTCCCTGATTCAATGAAATGTATGGAGCTCTTATTCACAGCTCTACCCAGGACGTGAAATAGAGATGTAAATAGATTAATGTGATGTACTAGGTGCAATCACAGAAGTTTACTTAACATGTAAGAAATAATAACAATTTCACCTGAAGACTTGGGCGAAGCATGTGAGAGAAGGTGACCTTTGGTCTGGAGATCGATGAACGCATGTATTTCCTCTGCACTTTTTATTGTAGAGGGTAAAGAGGCATTAGAGTCTGGACTCTGCTTCAGAAAAACTCAAGAACTTTTTAAGAACTTCAATTCCCAGCCCTTTCCCAGGAAATCCAGATTCAACAGATCTCGAGTGAGATCCAAGAATCTGTATTTTTTTTCAAAGTTCCCCAGGGGATATGTGAAGTTCATGGGCTGCTAGTATAATAACCTGGGTAGAAGGTAGAAATAGTTGGGGGGAAAATGCTGTGAAATGTGTCAGGTGTGGTTTGTGAAGACCTTTACTCTAAAAGGTAATCTAAAGTAGTTTTTCTCAATCTTTAATGTACATGTAAATCACCAGGGGACGCTGGTAAAGGCAAACTCTGATTCAGTAAGAGACGAGACATGACAGTCTGCATTTCTAACAAGTTTCCAGGCTATACTGATCCTGCTGGTCTGTGAGTCATACTTTGCTGCTCTAGTTTGATGAATTGAAAAGTAAAAAGGCACATATAAAAATTAAGGGTTTAACGGTAAAAAGGTAGAGGGACCTCTCTTCTGATTTCCAAGCTGATAGGTTGATGATACTGAGTGTTTAGAACTCTTAATAGTCTGTTCTTGGGATATCTTAGTCAGGAGGGAAATAAGTTGCTTTTATTTACTCCACAAATTAAATGCCTATTAAATAGAGAGACAATATAGTGCAATGGTAAAAAACATAGATTCTGAAGCCAGGTTGGCTGAGTTCATATTCTGTCTCCATATTTTGCTAGCTATAATAGTGCAGGCAAAAAAATTAAAACTCTTTGTGCCACATTTTCCTTCTTTGTAAAATGAAGGTAAGAGAGAGTACCCCCCTCTCTGGAGTATGAACAAAATACTGAGTTAACATATGGAAAGCACATAGAACGGGTCCCGGCATGAGTCAAGTGATACAGCAATAGCTGCCACTTTCTTTATTATTATTGTTTGTTTTTACAGATATCAATATGAGGTCATATTGAAAAGTGAAAACCGAAATTTTCATCTTGCTGTTTTTCTCAAAACTCTTCCAGGGCTTCCCTGGTGGCACAGTGGTTGAGAATCTGCCTGCCAATGCAGGGGACACGTGTTCGAGCCCTGGTCTGGGAAGATCCCACATGCCGCGGAGCAACTGGGCCCGTGAGCCACAACTGCTGAGCCTGCGCGTCTGGAGCCTGTGCTCCGCAACGGGAGAGGCCGTGATAGTGACAGGCCCGCACACCGCGATGAAGAGTGGCCCCCGCTTGCCGCAACTAGAGAAAGCCCTCGCACAGAAATGAAGACCCAACACAGCCATAAATAAATAAATAAATTAATTAATTAAAAACAAAAAACAAAAAACTCTTCCAGCTTTCCGGTAAACCTAACTTCCAAACTTTTTCCTTTTCCTTGCTGCATAATGAGCATCCCTTTCATTTATTCCTCATCTATCTGTCTAGCCCACCATATTGAAAAATATTATACATTTACCAAGGTTAGCTTTTTTCCTCCTACTTTTAGATCACCTGGTCCTCTGTAAGCCTGTGCAAAATTCTCCCACTCCCAACATTGGGTTGCTCATAACTGTTTTTATCAAGATCAATGAACATTTCCTCTGAGCAAATCTACTTTTTTCACATTGTGAATCACATTCTCCTCAAAATTCTGCAGCCATTTCAAAGTAGTAGAAAAGAGAATTTCAAATACAGATTATAGTATATTTACAAGTGCTATTAAAATCCTAAATAAAGTCAAAGTCTCTGTAATCTGGTGTTCAATGAATAATCTAAATCAGGGAGTAAGTTTGCAGATCGGCAAAGAGAAGGTAGATAAGTATTTCAGATATATGAGATGGTGTTAACAAAGCCCAATGGTAGGATGAGTCAGAGGACTATGAAATGAAGTAAGGAAACCAGTCTGAGAGAAGAAAAAAAACACTTGAGACTGGGAAATCAGAAGAGATAAGACTGATAGTGGGACTTCCATGGTGGCACAGTGGTTAATAATCCACCTGCCAATGCAGGGGACACGGGTTTGAGCCCTGCTCCGGGAAGATCCCACATGCCGCAGAGCAACTAAGCCCGTGCGCCACAACTACTGAGCCTGCGTTCTAGAGCCCGTGAGCCACAACTACTGAGCCCACGTGCCACAACTACTGAAGCCCACGCTTCAGAGCCCGTGCTCCGCAACAAGAGAAGCCACTGCAATGAGAAGCCCACACACCGCAACCAAGAGTAGCCCCCGCTCGCCACAATTAGAGAAAGCCCTCACTCAGCAACAAAGACCCAACGCAGCCAAAAATAAGTAAATAAGTTTATCTTAAAAAAGAGAAAAAAAGCTGATAGTATTACATAAATTTGGCGAGGCTGGAACTATGCTTCACAGAATCACCATCTTCCATAGTTTCAAGTTAGAGTTGACCAAAAGAGAATTTGCATGATGTTAGGAAGGTGGATATGAGCCAGCAGCCACTACCCTCATTAAGGTCATTAAGGTCAGAGATAGTAAGAGTCAGAGAGGCGCGGCGAGTCCTTACTTTCCTCCACTCTGCATCCAGCTCTTCTCCCTACCTGTCAGCTCTGCTCACCAACTGCAGCTTCAGACCCACCACCTGATGCAGAGGCACAGCCTTGCATAACATCCTCCAGCAGGTCCCCTCATGGCTCCACTCCAGCAGGGATGCATCTGACTTCAGGAGGGCTGCTGAGGGACTTCTCTCACGCTCCAACTCACCTTTCGGACTTTCACTTCCCCAGCTTCTTGCACAATTGTTTAGGTCTTATTCTTAAAATGACTACCTCATCTAAAATATACACAATGGTCCTGCTTCCCTGATTGACACAGATTTTTGGGATTAAGTCTTGATCTCATTGAAAGTAACTGAACATTAAAGATTCTCAAGCAGGAAGTGACGTTGGAAATGCGGTCTTCAGGGAGGTGAATCTAACAGTGGTTTTCATCCTGATTTCATCCTGGATTGTGAGAGTTGGCAACTGAAAGCAGGGGTAGGACCAGATGAGTACTGTGGTAATTCAAGGTAATTTAAGTGGGAAATAAGTTAAATCCCCAGAATGGAGACAGAAATAAAGAAATAGTCATCAACTCTTCAAAGTCACTGGCATTTGTGTTCCTCTTTTCAGAGACTTCATGGTGCAGTACAGTCCTGGGCAAACAGTAGAAATCTATCGAAAGTTTACAGCATTTGAAAATGAATAATATCTATAAAAAATGAGTTGTACTCTTCATTTATTAATATATATTAAAATAAAGGAAATACTTTCTGATTTCCATTGAAATGTAAGTTCCATAAGGCCATGGAAGTTGAGGATTTGCCTTTCCTCTACTATATTTTCAGTGCCTAGAACAGGGTTCGGTACATATCAAGGTCTGAATGTATATTTATTGAATGCATAAATTAATGATTGATGTCAGTAGACATCATAAACCCTTATTTAAGTAGGTAAAATAGCATTTTCAGTAAGTTGATTTCTTTATTTCCAAAATCAGAGTTTACAAAGTGCTACACAACCACATAAACATCTCCAAATACTTAATCTACCAATTAAACTTAACTTAGAATTTCAGAGTGCAGGATCCTATAGAAAACCGCTGGATGGAAAGTTTATTTTTTGGTCTAAAGAAAATATATATGTTTAATATACTTCTGTCACAGGATTCTTCATTGTTGTTCCTTTTTTTTCCAGGCAAAAATTGATATTGAGGGTTTTTTTCCACCATTCAGGAAAATCATTTTTTGGCTATAAATATTAATAGGTTTAGTAATAAATTACACACTTGAATGGCATTTTATTACTTAAAACTAAAATATTAAAAACCTTATTTGAAATGCACAGAGAAATCATGTAATTTAAATCACCTTAGACTTGGAAATGGACTGCAAACCACTGCTTAGAAAGAAGTATAATTCTTAAAATATGTATTTTGGTAATGAGCCAATGTTTTCCACAGACTCATCTAAAAAGAAAGTGGATAGGTCCTCTGGTCCATTATGTTTTTCCTCAGATAAGCAAACTCTTTTTAGTTTTCTTCCCCAGGCCATTCTTTAAAATTAATAACATAAGCACTGAAGTTCGAATTGATAAAGACCAATTTTTCTGACTATAGAAGTAAGATTTTCTACTTTCTGAAAATGAATTTACCAACAATGTTATAAGCCAAGAGCATAATCTTCTCAAAAAAAGAAATCCTACAGATTGGCGACATGAAATATATACTCAAAAGTGTCTCCAAATCATGTATCTTCACTTGGAATATTTGGAATTAGTAATTTAAACATTGACATTAATTTATTTCTTGACTGTATAGTAGATGAATTTCAAAGATTAATTCTATCTGATCATTTTAGAGACAGAAATAATAATTTTATTCAGGATTCAATCATTATCACTAGACCCTCAATCAACATTTATCAGGACCAGAGCCTAAGATACTGTTCTTGCCCTAAGTTTTGTATAGAATTCCTTAATTCTAATGTTACAAAAATACTTAACATGGGGTTTGCTTCAAGATGCTTACTGTAGTAGTAAGTTAGCCTACTTTTATGTAAGATACAATAGGTGTTAAATTTAGCTTTTAAATCTTGCTCAGTTCACTAATCAGAGTTATTTTCATGTCACTTCCTCATTAAGAACTTTCAGTGACTCCACACTGCACACAAAATAAAACCTGTTTTCCTTCACTTGATAGTTAAGCATGTCTCCAATCTACCCGTCTTCTTTTTCAGCCTAATTCTCATTGTTCTTGAACTGTCCACTACATACCAGTCGTATCAGACCTTCTACTCTTCCTGAAGGTGTCTGAAATCTACACCTCCAAGGTGTCTGTGCAACACAAAGGAAAATTCTCCTTTTCCACCAATAACTCCTCCCATTCTTGAAGGCTACACCAAACACTTGCCCTTAGTTTTATAAAATGTTCCCACCCTTCCCTTATTTGTCCACTCACTTCCCAGTCTGAAGTTCTTTGCCACTTTATATTAGAATTTCTTGTATGTCCATCTGCCTTGCCTGCTAAGCTGTGAGGCTGTGATGAAGAGGGATCTTGTCTTATTCATATTTGCATTTATCATATAAATAGGTAAGTTTCCCATTAAGAGTTGTGAGCTGAATTGAACAAAATTGAATTGAATTGAACTGAACTGAACAGAATTAAGTCAAACTGAATTGAAACTGGGAGCCAGGGTAGTGGTGGGGATGGGAATATGACATCAGACCAATTCATTCACAAATCAATTAGCAATTACATTTCTGGGCCCAACTGAGATCTGAGATCTCTATTAGTCACTACTGGAAATACATAAAAAGGAAAACACCTTCAAGAATCCTCTTAATAATGCCTCAAATTATCTCATTGGAGGAAGGAAGAAGAGAGCTAAATTTGACCGTGCAATTTAGCCATTTAATCTTTAAAACAACCATTTAAGGGAGCATTACTTAAAAATGAAAAAATGAAGCCCAAAGTCACACAGCAGTTGTGTGCAAGATCACATCTCTCAAGCCCCACAGTGTGTGCTCTCACAACCACATGAAATTGTTTATCCACACTTTTTTAAATGTCATTCCTATTTTTATAAATAAAAAGTACTTATTAGCTGCAGAATTGACCCATATTCTCAGAAGTAACTAACATTTTTTTGTTTTCAACTTTTGTCTATGAGAATAAACAAACAACATATATATTTTTTCTAATGTTAGATCTCTCTGCATATGTCACATGGTACAATAATGTTTCACTTTATACACTCAACACTTTCCATATTATTCCAACACTCACCTATAAGTTTTTATGCTCTTACATTCCAGTTATATATTAAACATGATTAATACTATAAATTTTGTATTGTTAGACTTTTAGGTTGTTTTCTACCTTTTACCATTATGTGTAAAATTTTGGTAAGCATCCTTGGGCCTAGATACTTTTGTGCATCTCTGATTGTTTATTTGGTGTTTAAATTTCAGCTTTAATGGAAAAGGGAAAGAAAGGCACAGAGAAATTAAGGTGTATCTGATTTCACACTTCTGAAAAGTGGATTCCAGCCTTCAGTGCAAATCATCTAAAACAGGGTTTCTCAACCTCAAGCACTGTTAACATTTTGGACCAGATAATCCTCTGCTGCAGAGGACTTCCCTGTGTATTGTAAGATGCTTAACAGTATCCCTGGCCTTTATCCCTAGATGTCAGTAGTAACCTCCATCCATGTACTCATGACAATCAAAAATGTCTTCAGATGTCAACAACTGTCCTGGAGGTGGCAGGGTAGTAGGGGAGGAGGTGGATCATAAGACCTCTCCTCTATTGAAATCACTAACTTATGTAAGGACTCAGTTCCATTATAGCCATCAACATTATACACACCTGACTTTGGAAGAGGAAGAAAAAAATCAACATATAAACATACCTCATTTTCAAAAACTGGTGGAGGTCCAGAAGAGTGCAACAAATATTTTGCATTATACAAAACTGTCAAAATCCTCAACTTCAAGGAATATATAACAAGCATTCCTGAACAACCCAGCGATATCCAAAAATGTACAGAAAACCAGTTACCATTTTGTGCCAAGAATGACAAAGCTGAACTGTATAAAAAAAAACAGTCTTTTAATAGCCTGCAATATAAGACACTTCTCAGTAACTTGTTGAAAAATGAAGATAAAACCTTGAATAGAGACAGATTGATATGTAAAGAAAAAGGAGTAGAGGTTAATGAATTATTTCTAAATCAATATAATGTAATAAAATTCTCTCTTCTGTGAAAATGTGAAATTTGCATTTATGCCCAGTGAAATATAGATGAACAGTGATTGTGCTTATTACTCCTGTCACAGAGAAAAAAATCAGGGCACATTATCTACTAGTTACATTTCTTCAAACTGATTAACCTTAACACACATTTTTCCCTTCACTGATCTTACAGAGTTTACTGAATATAGCATGTCTTGATTAAAATTGCCCACATCTTAATTCAAGTCACCCCTTTCTGTAACTCATATATCTTCGATCATTTCTTTAAATTAACTGTTTAAGTGATGGGACTAATGCAATCCCTTAGTCATGAGATATTTAAAAACTCAAATAAGGAGTTTCCAAAATGAAATTTTCAAGAAAACTAAACAGAACATATTAAAATAACATGTTTGCCCATCTGTAGGTTTAGGATATAAATTCTTTGAGGATAAGATAGAACTCTACAAAGACTCAGAGGTAAATTTTGCTGACGTTCAAAAGAGCTATGTGTTTGCAGTTTGAGACTATTCTGTCCTGCTTTCTCTAACTCAAGCATTTTTAAGCTTCCATTATTTGATACACAGTCCTTAAATGGATATTTTTGTGGTTGTTAACCCAGTGTGGTGCTATATTTTTGTTATTTGCCTACTTAGCAACTGACTGTCCTTAACGGTTGATCTGATTTTGGCATTAAGAAGAGTAAAAACACCTAATTATCCATTTGTCAGTCCACAGTTTATGAAGAAAATTGAGAACTCTTATCCTTTCATTTGGGTCAGATCTATTACTACTGTGGCCGAAACTGCACAACAGAAGTATGTGGGAATTTTTTCATTACAAACCTACAAGGTCATATGAAGAGAAGAAACATGGGACCCAAGGAGGTGTCGAGTGCCACATGATGAGACCAGGGAGTCTCTCAACAAGATTAGTTCACGAGGACAGTGAGTCCTAAACACATCATTTCTTTGCAAATGAAGACTTTTTGATTATTAAAAGTGAAACACATGTCTCAAAATTTTTTGAGAAACACTCCATCAGAGCTATTCTTTGCAGCTTCATAATAATCTTGAGCTATAAAACCAGTACTTATGCTTTTAATTAATAATCTCTTGAGCCTGTGCTTCATAATATTTTTTACAGGGTAAATTTATTTCCTGTGTATGTACACATAAAGTGGAATAGAAAAATAAAACTGTCTCCCTGTCATTGTTAGGGGTAATGGTGGACTCATTATTTGACTTGTATCCACTCTATGGCATCTTGAACAGCACATATAATCATATGACTTTCACCCCGTACTCACACTTATCCCCAACTCTCATCCCACGGTTAGACTACTTTCTGCTGTGGCTCTCTGAAGGGAAAGCATGTGGTATATGGTTCAGAGAAAGAAAAAATAAATGTATTGAAACAGGACTGAAATTGTAAATATTCTGCCTGGATGAACAAATAACTTGCTCTTGTTAGGTCTGTCTAATGTAATATAGCTAATTAAACATAATACACATACGCTTTTTTAGTAAATTACTTTTACCAAATTTCTTTCAATACGTAGTAAAAAGAATGCTCACTAAGTTCACACACACACACACACACACACGCACACACAACTAACAGGACTTTAAAGTATGCCAAATAGTCCCATCTTTAAAGCACACTGAGGTAGTCAGAACTGAGTTTGTAGAATATTTTTACAAATTTCTTTAATTAATTTTAAACATGGAGACTGTATGGGGAAATGCAAATTATAAAGTGATAAGTGCTTATGTCAGTTATAAGAGAAATTCTGAAAGGAATAAGTAAGAATAAGCACAAATGTAGTTGTTTTTAGAACCTGCTGAGATTCAGCTCCTCAGCAACAGATCCAAGAAAAGTGTGAGACAGAATAAATGTCCTATTTTCTTTCTTGTGCCTGGAGATTACTTTAAGTTGAATAGGTGACTTCATCATTTTCTTGCACTTTTTGTAATTCTAGGACAATTGCCAATGACACGTTTTTCTCACTATTCTAAAGCATCAATTCAAACCTTGTTTACACAAAAATTTCCAGGAAAAATATTCAGCTGAAATATAGTTCCTCTCTCTCTCTCTCTCTCTCTCTCTCTCTCTCTCTCTCTGGTCAGTGCTACCCATCCCAAGGTATTAAGACTTTTTTTTTCCTGTGGCAATTAATACAAAATTGCCCACATCCATCATTTTTAATGCAAGTAATATTCATACCCATCAGAGAAATATATGAAAGACAAATACCCAGATTGCTTAAGATGGTCTCAAGGTCAATCTCAACGACCAACCAGAAACATTTACAGGCACTGGAAATTGCTTATAATTTGTCAGTAATCTTTTAGAGCACTCTTCGGTAAATAAGTGGCACCTCTCTATTTTGAAATGGCCAATACAAGTTTTGACAAAGAAACAAGCTTGGACTAGGTTGAATGAAAGAGAATATATTTGTGGCTGGGGAAGATCAGTGGTAGACAGCTCCCCCAGTGCTCTTTTCCAGTAGAGGGGCTGATACACATCTTTGACTTCATACAAGACTACCTAGCATTAACCTTGCACTTACTTTTTTTTATGGAAGACATAAACAGTGTGAGATTTGTAAAATATTTCACCTCTGAATTTTTTAATAGGAGATTTATCAATTGAACAAAACTAGAAGGTGAATTGAAGAACCTCAGCAAATTTCTAAATTGGATATTCATCTAATTTTACAACAGATTTTGAAGATGTCAATATTTTTCTTACATGAGATGATGATCCCTAAGTACAGAAGTCTTGAGTAAAAACTAAAATGAAATTTGAAACCAGGACAAAATATCATCCTCCTATGAGAAAGTAGTGAAAAACACTGACATAGCAGCATAGACACTGGAGGAAAACTAAGTACTGGGGTGGGAGGTGGTTAAAGCAAAGAGGAAAGCTTTGTGGATTAAATCTCCAAAGAAGTCAATTAAAAGGAAAGAGCAAATATTAATGCTGTCATACAATTTTCAAATAGCACCAGATTAAGAAGAACCACTGGCTGCTTTCATGCTTATTTTTTCCATGAAGAAAAGTTATATCAGCTCTGGTGGGGCAGATCAGATGATTTTAGAAACCACATCCTCATTACTCAGAACCAGATTCCACCTTTCAGTATTATGAGTTCTGTCCCCAATTTCTTCCTTTGAAACCACTGCATGTGTTCTCAGTGGTCCAGTGACTACTACTGATGCTAATCATGTCCCTCATTTTCATAATCATAGCGATGTTGAACACGAAGTAGGTCAGGCAAGAGAGGGGAAGGTTATAACTGGAGAGTGGGTCAATGTGTGCTAGAAATATTAAACACACACACATTGACCTTTCTATTTTAAAAAATGGCTACTAAATAAGAGTTAAAAATAATTGTCTGCTTCCCCTTTTCTGATTTTTTGATGATGCATGTTCTCTATTGGTGAACACTGATCCCATTTTGATATCATGCCTAGAGTGTTTCTGCACTCACTCCTCTCCATGGTAGAATAATCAGGGCAAAGTCACTCCAGGGAAACAAGGATACTGCCCCTCTCCCTCTCCTGTTCCCTTCAAACAAAGTATAACCTTCAATTCCTTTTTTATTC
The DNA here is from genome assembly GCF_009873245.2 of Balaenoptera musculus. Lineage (NCBI taxonomy): Eukaryota > Metazoa > Chordata > Mammalia > Artiodactyla > Balaenopteridae > Balaenoptera > Balaenoptera musculus. Next base: position 73,670,008 of record NC_045801.1, on the reverse strand, counting down.
ATAAAGAAGACCAAGTGAGTTGCAGCCCTTCTGTAGCTTCTTCACCTTGAACCCAGAGGGTAACTTGTTAATTGAGGGTGTAATAAAGAGGTTCTCCTTTGTCTAATCTTCTTTCACCAATGTATTGGTTATCTGTTGCCACATAACAAACATCCCCCCCCCCAAAATCGTCATTTGTAATTTTTCACACTTTCTGTGAGTCTGAAAGTCCGATGGGGCACAGAGAGACCAGCTCATCTCTGCTCCACGGTGTCTGGGATCTCAGCTAGAACTTGAAAACGCGGCTCCAATCAAGAGAACACTCATTCACTTGTGTGTCATACAGCTGATGCAGGAGGAGATTTTAGCTGGGCTGTTGATTGCAGTATCCACACATGGCTCTCCATGTGACCTGGGCTTTCTTGTTACATGATGGATGACTCCCAAAGGCATGTGTTCTGAGATAGAAAGAGAGACAGAGAGAGAGAGAGAAAGAGAGACCTAGAGATACACAGAGAGAGAGAGAGACAGAGAGATAGAAAGACAAAAAGAGAGAGAGAGATGGGGAAGTGGGACGATGCTATATCCTTTTATTACCTACTCTCAGAAGACACACAGCATCACTTCCACTATCCTCTGTTGGACAGGACAGTCACAAGGGGAGGGAACACAGACCCATCATCCATGTGGGAGGAGTGTCAGCCACATTATAAGAAGAGCATATGGGACAAGATTGGAAGCACTTCTTTGAAAAACACAGTCTATCACCACCAGTATTAGAATGCTATTGTGTGTTTAACTTCAGTTGACTTCTGGAGGAAGGATGAATTATTAGGTTCTCTTAATCTACAACTATTCTCAGCAGTTATTTTAGTTTCACAATCGTGAATTTCCTCCATATACAAGGCAATATGCTAGGAAGTATTATAAGAATATTTGTTTATACTAGGATTCAGACTCTGCCTTCATAGACTTAATAATTTTAATGTCTTACATTTCCATAGTGCTTTATATTTTCAAAACTTATGCATATCGACTATCTTACTTTATCCCTTAAATATTCTTATAATTGGTTGTATCTATTTTGCATATGAGTAAACTGAAATTCAGAAGGGTTCAGGGACTTACCCAGGGTCATACACATTCGTCATGTAACGAATAATGGAAACAAGACTCACATTACAGAGAAAACTTCCTATTATTTCTTTACTGTGTAGTGAAGTCTTTTCTATTTTTATTCTCTCCACTAGACGGCAGAGATATAGTCATCCAAAAAAAGTAATTTTATAACATAAAAATACCTTCTTCAAATACAACTATTATAATCTTGTGTTCAGTACTTCTTAATACACCCCTCTACTCCCCACATTAAAAAAAAGAAAGAAAACTAACTGGGGTGATGAAGGGTAGAAACTGCCAAAGCAGAGGTGGCCAATAAGGAAAGACAATTCAGATAGCTACTAGGGATTCCTCTGTCCTGGGTTATAAATGGTTATGAATCAGTTAAAAGTAGTGGATATTCACTTTCTTAGTGCTTTGTAGACACACCCCAAAGGATTTTTACTGATGTAGATTTTAGAATGCCTGAAGCATGTAGCCAAATAATAAAGACTCAACATGGCAATATAAATGAGAAGACATCTAATCTTTGTCTGGAGTTTGTATTACTTTTCTGAGGTTGCCGCCGCAACAAAAACACAACATACTGGGTGGCTTAAACAACAGAGGTTTATTGTCCCACAGCTCTAGAGGCTAGACATCCAAGATCAAAGTGTCGACAGGGTTGGTTCCTTCTGAGGTCTCTCTCTTGGCTTACGGATGGCCGGCCACCTTCTCACTATATCTTCACTTTGTCTTCCTTCTGTGCATGTCTCTTTCTCATCACATAGTGTTCTTTTTTATAAGGATACAAGTCATATCACATGAGAGCCCACCTTAATTGACCTCATTTTAACTAATTACAATTTGCAATGACCCTGCTGCCAAATAAGTCACATTTTGAGGCATCAGGTAGAGAACTTCAATATCTGATGTGTGGGATACATAATTCAACTCATAACAAAATTCCATCAACTCTACTGCATAAAAACAAATAGAAAAGCCTTACTAATAACATTTAAGACAGGTAGTCATTCTGTTGTACTGATCAGGTGAAGTAACATCCACCACATAGATCAGATGAAAACAAAATGAAACAAAAGACAAAAGTGGGGCCGTGGTAATCCATCCATGTACGTGGTTGGGTTGCATTATCGCAAAGGCAAATTAATATCTGCATTTCATAGCAGGGCAGGAGCCAGCACAGAAGCATCTTTCTATTACTTTTTAGCTCATCTACCAACCACAATCTATTTACTTAGGTTGCCTCTATAACACCCTTTATGTCTGGGTCTTTCTGAATGATTCCGATATATGGAAGGACAGGGTCTACTCAGAAACTAGTTTCATAATGGTCTTGCTGCCAAATATGCAGGCAGAACCCAGGGATTTATGAATAAATCAAGGCAAACTTTCAGATACCCTTGCCAAATGAATTCAAAAAATATTCTGAAAGCACTGAGAGAAGGGAAATAAATTTTGATTCAAAACTATGCCAAGACTGTGGACTTAATAACAATTCAGATTTGACTTTTAAAGTGCTTTTAGAGGAATGTAACTTTAAAGTTGATCTAGAAGGTATTTATTTTAAGCACACTTATCATTTCATTGTTAAGGTCTCTTCTTATTAAAAATATAGAACGATAAGCATCCTACTACATTATTCTTTTAATTTTTGCAAAGGCATTCGAGTGGAGAAGTAAGTACCCTAAACACATTAAATTTTAACAGCAACTTGGTAAATCTCATTTAAAATGTTTCATTATGAAAATTTTAAAACATATGAAAATAGAATAAGATAATGAATTACCATATATACTTATCACAAGATTCAATTATTATCAAGAATTTGCCACATTTACTTTGTCTAGTGTCTCTCTCTTTCCCCTCCCTCCCTTCCTTTTTTCCTCCCCCTTTTCTCCTTCTTCTGACTCTCTGAATTATTATTAGAGCCGAGCCATTATTTTACTCCTACATACTCTGGAACAGATCTCTAAAAATTATAAACATTTTCTTACAATGTTCACTGCTGTTATCAAACCTAACAGAATTACCGTAATTCCTTAATGTCATCTAATACCTGGTACCTGTTCAAATTTCCCACATTGTCTCCAAACGTATTTGTAGTTGTTTTGTTTGAACTGCAATCTGAATAAGGTCCTCATATCATAATCCCCTGTTACTTTAAGAAGCTAAATTTGTGGTAATTTGATACACAGCAATAAAAAATTAATACATTCTATGCCTATTTTTATATTATCTCTGCATATATTTACACATAAGAAAAAAGGATTACAGCAAGTCTAGGGTCGAGAGGTAATTATAATTATGACAAGTAATATTAGACACAACTACTTGAAAAATGAAAGGGAGAAAAGTGAAATACACTGTGAAGCCCTTGGCACTTCTTCCTTGCTAACAAAGTCCTGATTTTATTCAACATGTATCTGTGTCCTTCAGGGAAGGAGGCAGAAGCCTCAGAGGGTGGATCCAACTTGGTCTGAGCCAGTCATGGTGGTCTCATCACCTTGGCAGTAATCGGTTTAAGTGAACATGGGGTGACATTCTGAACAGCAAGACTTGAGAAGAAGTTACTGTGTAAAGTTCTCCTCCCTGTTAAAAAGTCGCACACAGGAAGAAACATTCTTTCATGTTCCTCTACATTACCTGGGCGTCATGGCTGCAACTGACCACTTATCCTGGGTTAATAAAGAGAGCCAGCATAAGGAAACAACCCAAAACGCTGAACATGGCAGAAGCGAAAGAAACTATGAAACTATGACCTTGATGATGTCATGGACCCCTTAATTAAAACAACGTGAAGTCATTCTAACCACAAGACCTTTTGTTTTGAGTGAATAAATAATAATTAAGCCACTGAGATGGTATTTTTTTGTTGTTTGCTGCCAAAGGCATTTAATTTATTACTTTTGTACAGTATTATACACAGTGTATTGTGTGTAGAAAGAGCACATATTTAATTAGTGCTTATTATCAAGAAGTCCAAATAAATTGCCCAAACTCTCCTCACTGGACACATTTGAGACCCATCCTAAACAGTAGTTTACTATAGTGAAGATACTCTAACATTTAACCATAATGTAGGCCAGACACTATGCTTGGTCCTGTCACATACATTTTCATATTTATTCCTAACAGTACCTTTTCAGTGTAGTCATAGGTAAGCCTGCAGCATCTCCTGGAATTTATGGTTCACCACAAAAAGACTGCATGTCCTCAACTCTTCTCTGAAGAGTCCTTCTTCTCATGCATTCTGATTCTCCCCTGTAGACATTCTCCCCTTTCAGCCTTCCCAGTGATTGCAGGTACTGATAAAAGTAGATGTGGAGCAGCTGTCCAGCCTGACTTCATTGATGCTCCCAGACCATTCTCTCTGCTTAAAGCCCCACGAGATTGTATCACCCACTACTTGTTGTTCCTGTTACGTACCAACACCCAGGTTCCTTCTCATTTCTCCTTTCATTTCTTCTTCACATTTCCATGGCCCACTGACACTCCAAAATTATCCCTGTCTTAATTCTTGACCATCTCAATATACACATAGATAATCCTTCCAATATTCTGGCTCTCAGTCTTTGAACTCTTCTCCTTCAATTTGACCTCCACCTTATCTCAGCGACTTCCTCGTAAGGACCTACCTCAGACCCTGCATCATCAATGCCCACAACTTCTCCACAGCCTCAATTCCAAGAATCCCTTTCTCTGAGCTCCACCTCTTTTCAGCTCACTTCTTTTTGTACTCACATGCCAACAGTTTTTCTATCCCATTGGGACTTTCAACCCATCACTATTCATTGTCTCTCAGCTCCATGATCTCCTTTGTTCCCTTTATACATGGGTTAAATTCCATAGTCAATCATTTTCATCACTCCCTAGCATAGACACCCAATTCCCTTGCCCATTACAGTCTTTGTTGGACTTGTTTGACAAAACCACCAGCCTGGATAAAATAACCTATACCATTAGCCGCTGTATAATTAAAGAACATAACAAAAGGAAAGCACAACCGACTTCTTAGTACCATTTTGAATTAATAACCATAACCCCCAATCCTGCTTTTAATAATACCCAGCAACCAAACTATAATTCCTTAGTACATTTACTTTCTCACTGTGGTAATAGACTCCTTCACACCTTTTTCTTGATCCTCAAACCTCCAGCATTTCCTGTCCCATCCTTCTGTAAAATGGATGACTTTTCTTCCTACCTGACTAAAAGAATTCAAGTAATAAGTAACTTCATTTCAAGTGAAAGGGAACTAGACAATTCCCCCATTAAAAACAAGCCATGAGATCTAGAAAAAAATATGCCTGAAAGTTTCTTGAAAGCAAGATAGAACTAATAGGATAATGAAGTACTGTGGCATATGATCCAGGAAGAAGAAGAAAACACAGATAACTGAGGCTGCCACTTATCCCAAGACAATCTGCCGGTTTCAGGATGAGGCACGTGAGGGGCTGAGAAACTCGATAGCACATTCAATACCTTTTCTGGTCTAAGGGGACAAATGTTGGGAAATGGGTCTAACCAAGAAGGAAGGACCCTGGTAAACGACACAAACTTTGGGTTGGGTCAATAAAAACCAGCTATGCCATAAGAACAAAGCGAAACTCTGAAATACGTAAGGTTGAAATTATCATCAATCCTTAAATTAGATTAGATAATTCAGATTGCTAGTGCTCCTAGATATCTACCAAAGCAAGATACACCCTTCCTGAAGGAAGATATTATCCTCAATAACTTTTTTAAAAATATTTTTACATGCATGGTCCAGAACTTAATCAAAACAGTGTTCATGAAAGAGACAATAGCACACACATAAAAAAGAAAGAAAAGAACACAAAAGAAGATAGATACGCAGAATACTCACAAAATAGTGTTATCAGGCTTGAGGCATTTAGTAACTATGCTTAATATACTTAGTAGATAAAAGATAAGATTGAGAATTTCAAAAGAATACTGAAACTATAAAATAAAACAAGATAATTTTAGACCTGAAAAATATAAATGAATCAAAATTAAGAATCCAAAAGATAACTTTAGCAGCAGATTAAACAGACTCAAAAGAATAGTATTGGACTAGAAGTCAGGAAGAAGAAAACATCCTGAACAAAACAAGTAGGAAATATATGCATGGAAATAGAAAAGAGTTAGAGAGGGGGAAAAAAGAAAGAGCTAATACATATGTAATTAAAGTCCCAGAAGGAAAGCAAGATAGGCCAGAAGTAATATTTGAAAAAATAATGGTTGAAAATTTTCTAAAATGGATGAACATTATGAAGCACAGATTCAGGAAGCACTGTGAGCCACAAGCAGTAAAATTTTTTTTTGAAGTTTATCATTTTAAAATGTCGAAAACCAAAAAAATAAAGTCTTACAACTACAGCAGGGGCAAAAAGAGATTAATCTGACAGGACCAGAATAGACTGCAGGAGATTTTTGAACAGAAACAACAGAAGACATAGGGCTTACATCTTCAAAGTACGGAAAGAAAATAAATAACTGCCGACACAGAATGCTACTCGCAAAGAACACATTCTTCAAAGTGAAGGTACAACAAAGATATTTTCTGACAAAGGAAAACTGAGAAAAGTTAGCTCCAGCAGACTTGCAGTAAAGGAAACCCTAAAAAGTGTTTTTCAACAGAGGGGAAATGAAACCAGATGGGAGCTCAGAATTCATGCAGGAATGACAAGCAATAAAAATGATAAACGTGTACAGATTTGAATGGATATTGCTTCTAAAACATAATAAAGGTATAGTGATATTTAACAATATATGTGTGCTAAGAAAATATATGTGTGTGTGTACAACATTAATCAGACAATATGGTATTGATGAAAAAGGAAACACATAGACTAATAAAATGGAATAAAGATCAAGAAACCTACGCAATCATATATAGATATTCATTTTAAGACTAACGTGGCACTTCAGAGATATGGACAAGGAATGGTCTTTTTAGTAAGTAATCTGAGAAAAATTAGATTTTTCCTTATGAAAAAGATTATTTTGATCCGATCTCACACCATACTTAATTCCAGGTCAATTATGAATCTAAATGTGAGAAACCATCAATACAACTTTTAGAAATATATCTTTTTAATGAGGCATAGGAAATGTTTTCTTACAGTATGTAGAAAGCACAAGCATAAGGGCAAAAATTAATAAATAGGACTATATTAAAATTAAGAACCTCAGCTCCTCAAAAGTACCATTAATAGAGTTAAGAGCAAACACAGAATGTGAAAATATAGTTGCAATATATATAACCAGCTAAGGGGTCATATCCAAAATATATGAAGATCCCTTATTGATGGGCAATAGAAAAGTGGGCAAGAAACTTGAATGGATACTTTATAGAAAAAATGTATCAAAGTGGACAATACACAGATGAAAATGTGCACCACGTGAGTAGTTCTAGGGAAATGTGAAATAAAAGCCACACTCACTAGAAACATCAAAATTTAACAGATAATAATTGCAAATGTTGGAAAGAATTTGGGACAATGGGAGCATTCATACGCTGCCAGTGGAAGTGCAAATGATACAGCCAAATGATCATGATTGGCATTATCTCCTAAAATTGAACATGTGTACCCATAGGTGTGTATTCAACAAAAATGCCCCCCACACATGTACCATAGAGTTTATAGCAGGCTAAAAGCTCAAAACTAGAAACAGTCCAAATGCCCATCAAGGGTAGAATGGAAAATCAAATTATGTAATCTTACAATGGAATATTCTATGGAAGTAAAAATAAATGTACTACAATAATGTACGACAAAGTAGATGAATTCGACAAACACAATGTTGACGCAAATGCAAAACATTGTATATTCGCTTTTAAAGTTCAAAACTAAACTGTAGCGTGATAATTCAGGATAACTGTTGCTTTTTTGGGGGGGAAGTGCATAAGGATTATGAAGGAACATGTGTGGGTGCGGGCGCCGGGCTGCCTACGTTTTTTTTATTATTTGACCAAGATGATGGCCACATAGTCTTCAGTATGGTGATAACTCACTAAACCGTATACTGATACTTAGTGTACCCTTCTGTGGTTGTTCTTAACAAAAAATGTTTTTTAGGTGTAAAGCAATTAGAAGGAGTTATCTGACATCCCACCACCACAGCAATCCACTTACCAGAAACTACACTTATATACTGTCTGCCCACCTAATGCTATTGATAAGGCCAGCCCCCAGCCTGTGCACTAGGTTTCATCCCTGCCTGCCTCCTCAAAAACATCACTCTAAGTTTTCTCTCCTGTCTCTCCCACATCACTAATGTCTTCCTTTTTAATGCACCATTTCATCAAAAGCATTCAAATAGAAGTTATTTATTCTATGATTAAAAGTACCTAGAGAGGACTTCCCTGGTGGTACGGTGGTTAAGAATCCGCCTGCCAATTCAGGGGACGCAGGTTCGAGCCCTGGTCTGGGAAGATCCCACGTGCCGTGGAGCAACTAAGCCCATGCACCACAACTACTGAGCCTGCGCTCTAGAGCCCACAAGCCACAGCTACTGAGCCCTCGTGCCACAACTACTGAAGCCCGCACGCCTAGAGCCCATGTTCTGCAACAAGAGAAGCCACCACAATGAGAAGCCCACGCACCGCAACGAAGAGTAGCCCCCGCTCACGCAACTAGAGGAAGCCCGTGCGCAGCAGCAAAGACCCAGCACAGCCAAAAAAAAAAGAAAAAAGAAAAAACCTAGAGATTGTCATACTGAGTGAAGTAAGTCAGATAAAGACAAATATCATATATCACTTATATATAGAATCTAAAAAAATGGTACAAAAGAGCCTATTTACAAAACATAAATAGAGTCACAGATGTAGAAAACAGACTTATGATTACCTAGAGGGAAAGAGGATGTAAGGGATAAATTGGGAGATTGGGAGTGACATATACACACTACTGTATATAAAATAGATAACTAATAAGGACCTACTGTACAGCACAGGGAACTCTACTCAATACTCTGTAATGACCTATATGGGAAAAGAATCTAAAAAAGAGTGGATATATGTATATGTATAACTGATTCACTTTGCTGTACAGCAGAAACTAACACAACATTGTAAATCAACTAGTCCAATAAAAATTAATTTTAAAATTAATTTTAAAAAATACACTGTCAACACTATTTCCCCCACCAGCTAATGCCCTATTTTTTCAACCTCCCTTTGCAGTACAGTTCCTGAGACAAGTTGTTTATACTTGCCTCTAATTCCTCTCCCTCCATGCTCTTAAAATACCCTTTCAACCAGACTTTTCCCTCACCAGTCCACGAAAACTATTCTCTTGTCAAGGTCAATAATGACCTCCTTATTGACCTTCTAATGACCTTCCTCCTCATCTTGTTTGACCCATCTGCAGGATCGGATAGGACTGATTCCTCTCTCTTTGACGTTCTTTCTTCTGTTGGCTTCCAGGGAGCCCCACTCTGGTTTTCTTTCCACCTCACACTGGGCTTCCCTTTTTAGTTTCTTTTTCTGTGTCTTCCTCTTTTTCTAGGTCACTTATCGTTCAAACTGAGTCATAGTTCTCTAGTCTACGTACCCACACTCTCTTTATGACCTCCTCCAGTCTCATGGCTTCAAATACATTTATATGTTGACAGAAACTCTAAAATTTATATCTCCAGCCCAAATCTATCTTCTGAACTCCAGAGTCATCAATCCAGCTACGTACTTATCATCTTCACTTGGATTTTGACATCTTCAATTCAATATTTCCAAAGCTGAACTTTTGATTTTTCTCCCATCCTGCTCCACTGAATCTTCCCTATCCCAGTGGCAATTCCATCCTTCTAGTTCCTCAGAACAAAAATCTTAAGAGTCATCCCTGGTTCCTCTCTTTCTCTGAAACTCTACATTTAATCCATCAGGAAATGCTATCAGGCTCACTTTTTAAAAATTATCTAGATCCTGATAAATTCTCCCTCTCTCCACATGTGTCATTTTATTCCAAGCAGCCATCACTTCCCACCTGGAGTACTGCAGTGGCCTCTTAAAGTTCTCCCTACCCCTACTGTATCTTCTTCAAACTACTCAAAAATGGCATCCAGAGTGATATTTTTAAGTTATTTATCAGATTATGCCACGGATCTGTTTAAACACTTCCAATGGCTTATCATCTCGCTCAGAATAAAAGCCAAATTCCTAGGTCTTCTTGATCTGCTTCCTGTTACTCTGTCTTCATCACCGAGATGCCCCCTTTTCCCCAACTCCTCCTCACCTGTAGTGGCTTCCTGCGGTCTTTCACACCTGCCACACACAGCAACATCCGGGGGCCACTGAACTTGCTCTTCTCTCCATCAGGAATGCACATTGTCAGATCTGAGATTATTTCCCTCACCTGCTTCAGTCTTTGCCCATATTTAATCTTCTCAACAACACTTACTCTAAGCCTTCTATTTCAAATTGTAAACTGCTTCTTTTCACCTCACACTTCTGATTCCCTTAATCTTATTTTATTTTTTATATAGCTTATTATCTTTACCATACCAAATACTGCACATTTATTTATCATGTTTGCTAGATATTATATGCCTCCCTTACTGAAATGTAAAGTCACAGGGCAGCAATTCGTGTTTGTTTTTTTTAATCAGTGCATTCCAAGTGTCTGATACATGGTAGGTCGTCAATAAATACTTGTTAAGTAAATGAATAAATATGGAATCTTGAAGCTCTTTTTCATGCTTTGTGACTAAATCTAAGGTTGAGAAAAACCACTGGAAGATTATGAGCAAGTGAATATTTTTTCAAGGCAAAAAATGAGAAAAATAAAACTGATATTGATTTTTAAGAGATTGGAATGAATCCAGTATGAATATGTTCAGAGAAATAAAAAGATTCATTAGTTGAGCATGGAGAAGAGATCTTTCTTATTTTCCCTAGAAAATATTGCTCCAGACTGTCAAGGGGACGAGGTAGAGAATATTAAGTTGAAAATTGGAGGGAAGAAAATGGTAGAATACCACGTAATCATGGAGTATTAAATAAGTGAGAATAAAGAAATTAGAGAACTAGGACAGAGAAATTTTAATCATTCTTCACTGTATGAAGAAAGGAAAGCCTCTGATCCAAACGTAATGTGCCAGCTTCATCTGTGATGTTCTCAGTGATTATGCCAATATGATGCATGGTTAGCACATTTGTAAACATCATTTCTCTTAACTACAGACTGTTAGATTTTATCTAAAACTCTACATCTTAACTATTTCCCTACATGATCACTAACATTCACACATAGAGACAAACTATTTAAAAAAAAATAGTTTCTCCCTTACACTAGATATTTGGAAATAAATGACAGGAAACAAACAAGCATCCTACAACCTCAGAAGTCTCAGATCTCAGGCAGGCTGAGGGCATCTCATAAACTGGACTTGCTTTAGGACAATCTTTAATCTACCATATAATGAGAGTTCTCCTGTGTCTGATTTTCTCAAAATCTTTATCTAAGCTCTCTGTCACCAAGGGTCTACTTTGATCAGAAATAGAGTCATATAGGTAATACTATTATTGAGAAAATCAAAGAGAAATCAATGCCCTCTATGAAAACAATATAAGCTATAGGAAATGCTCTAATTCCTCCATGATATTTTTTGGAAAGAAAAGAGCCTTCTGCTATTACATTTAGAGAAGACCTAAGATGATTCCACTGGGGCGTTAAAAAACAGATTCAGATGGATTCATTCATTTATTTGATAACACTATGTATGTTAATTATATCCTTACTGTGTGCCAGGGATGAAGATTAAAAACTTCTCAACAAATTAACACTCTATTTCTGAAAGAAATAAATTTACCACTACTTTGAGTGAAGTGTTGTAAGTATCAAGTTAAAGATTTAAAAAAATAATAATCCATAGTCTGTGGGATAAAAAAAGAGAGAAATCATCTAGCTCAGATTAGAGGAGCAATCAGATCCACCTGTCACAAATCCAAAGGAAATTGTAAAAGATGGAGAAAGGGGAGAACAACAGTCTCAAGGGTTGAAAGAACAAAAGTGCATTGCTGAGAGGATCACATACCAAGGACCTTTAATGGTAAATAGTCTGCACTTCAACTTTTCTGGGGGTGCAGCTGGCATGTTGGAGTGGATGCTAAGTAAAGCTAGAAAGAAAGACATGGACCTAGTGAATGCCTTGTTTGCCAAGCTCAGCAGTTCAGACTTTCCTGAATGCTATGGAAACCCATCACCAGAATTTATTACTGGGAATGCCATGCTTTGATTTGCATTTAACAACCTTCTGTAAGTTCTGTGAAAGATGACTTACAGAGAAAAAAGACTGAAGGCAGGAAGAACATTCAAGAGGTTATTACAGTAATTAAAGCAAGAAGAGATGTAAACTAAAGCAGTAACAAGTAGGGATGGAGAAAAGATGTCTTCCAAATAAAATATAGAAAGTAGACTCAAGAGGATCAAGTGACCAAGCGAAGGTGGGAAAGGATTGAAGGATGGAGGGGCTTAGACTGATTCCAGTTATCTGGTTTAGGTGACTAGATGTCATCACTGATAAAAATAAGGAAAAAGACAATTTTATAGAGGAAAGTATGAAGTCAGTTTTTAATGTTGATTTTGAGATGTGTGTAGAACAACCAAATGGGAAAGATCAGTGGTTGTGCTCATGATTTTAACGTTAGAAAAGGAAATCTGGGAGGTGTATATAAATGTGGGAATCATCAGATTTAAGCAAGTTTACCAATGATGACTATATAGATAAGAAAAGCAAAAGCCCAAAGATTGAACTCTGGGAAAGACTAGTATCAATATTTCAGTGTTGGATCAAGAAGATAAGTCTTCAAAGGAGACTGAAAACAAGATGCTAGAGGATAAGAGAAACATGGAGGTCAGGGGAGGGGAAACCCAAAGAAGAGAATGGTCCACAGGGTCAGATATCACAGAGCAATCATGTAAGACAGACATAGGAGAAGACGTGCATTATTTCGCAACTGGAAAGTTAACGATGACTTTGCTCAACAGTTTCCGTTGAGTAGTGGGAAAAGAATGAGGTACATTGGTTGAGGGGTGAATATGTGATGAGTTAGAAATGAATGAGCATTATTGTAAGAAGTTTGCCCTCAAATGGAAGGAGAGAGATGGAGTAGGTAGGGGGACAAATGTAATTTTAAAAAGCAGTTTTGTAATGGCTTAAGAGATTTTAACATGGTGGGGGAAAGCAGATAGAAAAAGTTCTGATGCCACATGTAGACAAAGTAAGTGATGAGGCAAAACTCCAAGAAGGTATGGAGATGGATCTGGAGCACAGGAGGAGGTGGTAGCTTTGGAGATGAACAAACTGAACACTCAAGCATATGACTCTTATAGAATGGAGACTACTTAATAGTCATTGAAAGAGTAGATGGAATGAATAAATTCATGAAATACAATAGGCTTAATCATGTAGAGTCTCTATTTTCTCCCTTAAAATATAGGGATACAAATACTTATCTCATTAGGATAATGTAATAATTATTAAGTAAGATTTCAGATACAAATCAGTTAGCAGAGTATCTGGCCCCATGATAGATTCTGATAATTGGTAGATCTTATTATTGTTATTGATGCCACCTATTAGCTTTCCACGCATTGGTGATAATTGTTGCCAAGAGCACCCTATTGCGTTTTGCACCAAGCCCAAGACTATAACTCATGTCCTTGAGAAAAAGCAATAGCAGAAAGGGAATGGAGTAGTCAGGGTTTGCCCTAGGGAAAAGTAAAGAGTAGGTCAAATTGTGTTTTGGTTTTGTCTTTCTTGCTCTGAAATTATCCCTCTTATTATTCTTGGGGGCACAAAGAGAGGGAAAGACTCAGATCCTTCTTGAAAACTTTCAGCCATTTCCATTTCACCTCCAACAGGGCTCTGCCTTGGCAGCCTTAAAAGTTAATTAATAGCTGGATTAATAGCTGGTAGCCAAGAGCAAGGATGGCTTCCTTCCGACCCCTTCACCCCACTGACCGAGGGCCCCCCTGAGTCCTTCCAACCTGACAGCACAGATTCCAGCATCTCAGATTTACTCTTCTCTACTCTACTCTTTATGGACATGAAATTGTTCACTTTGAAAGACACACATGTGTTTCTCCATTTTGATGTAGACTTTCCCTCCTTTGGATTAAAGAAAAAACTTTCTCACCTCCATGTTCTTGCCAAATTTTGTGTATATTCTACATGTCAAATCTTATGTATATTCTACATATTTCATATATTACAAGCAATTTCTCAGCTACGTAATACATATTATAAGATGAAGAAATATTTAATGAAAAAAATGTATCCTTTTTAAAACACAAATTAAGTGGTGCTGTTATGATTAATCACTGAAATATAAAATTGTCTATTTATAGCTTGTGTGTTTAATTTTCTGACTCGCTGTTGTCACTGGTTTTGCAGTTTTAATTCTGATAAGATTTGGAAATATGATAAAACTATTCAAGTTTCTTACTTTTGTACTACCAATATAATGAGCTTATTTCTGACTCAAAAACCCCTTTTCCCACTCCAGCAATTCATCTGGCTATTCACGTCAAGAGTCTCAGAAAATATAGCACTGTGATTCAGTTAAAAACAAAAGTTTATTATCTTAAGACTATCTTCTCCTTTCCTTCCTCCCTTCCTTACTTTGTTTCTTCTTTCTTTCCTACAAATAACACTTATTTGACTATTGACCAAGCCCTGACTATACGGGGCACCAAGGCAGATATGAAAAATGGTGAGATGCTGTCCATGCCTTTGGGAAGTTCACAGTTGAACAAGGGGACAGAAATGTTAAAAACCCAGGGAAAGTGCTAATGAGAAAGTGCATAATGGAAAGGAAAGTAGGGGAAAGATGAGTGACTTCATGAAATACCAGGGAAGATTTCACAGAGGAGCTGTCATTTGAGATTGGCCTTGAAAGATGGCTGGGATATAACCAGATAAAAAAGGCAAGAGACACATGAATATCCATAAAAGCATTATTCAAAATAGCCAAAATTTGGAAACAACCCAAATGTTCATTAGCTAACAAATGTATAAATAAAATTGTACTATATACATGCAATGGAATGTTATTCAGACAGAAAAAGGAATGAACTACGTGATACAACATGGATGAACCACAACAATCATATGCTAAGTTGAAGAAGCCAGTCACAAAAGACCACATATTGTATGATTCTATTTATATGAAATGTCCAGAATAGGCAGATCTATAGAGACAAAAAATAGATTAGTGGTCGTCTAGGACTGGTGACTGTTAGTGGGTATGAATTTCTTGATAGGGGGATGAAAATGTTCTCAAATTAGATCGTGGTGGTATTTGCACTTTAAACAGGTAAATTATATGGTATATAAATTATATTTTTAAAAAGCTGTTATTTTTTAAAAAGAGATAAGAAACTGTATTTTAAACAAACAGAAAAGTCTATGCTCAAACCTGGTGGCATAAAAGTTCCAGGAAAAAAATTCCTCCTGGCTGAAAAATAAGATACGTGGTGACAGGCTAGAAAAGGATGAGTGGTACACTATTGGCCTCACCCTTGAGTTGATGAAATTTGTGGGCAAAATGGAGACACCACACATCATTAAGAAGAGTGTGTTATGAGTGTCTGTTTGGGAATAAAAATTCAGCAGCAACTTTAAGGAGGACCCAAGAGAGAAATGGGAGAGTTTGATTGTGTGCCTAATCAACTGTGACAGGAATAAAAGTGGGGATTAGCACAAAACACAAAACTCAGTCATCTGTACTAATAAGAACCTACCGTATAGCCCAGGGAACTCTATTCAATACTCTGTAATGGCCTATATGGGAAAAGAACCTTTAAAAGAGTGGATAAATGTATATGTAAAACTGATTCACTTTGCTGTACACCTGAATCTAACACATCATTGTAAATCAACTATACTCCCATAAAAAAATTTTTTTAATAAATAAAAATTAAAAAAAATAAAACATACTTTTCCCAAGGCTCAAAAAAAAAAAGACCTCAGGCAGCTTTAAATTTGCACTTCTAGAAAAAGGTGCACATAAATCACAAGCCACATGTAGTATTACTATTTACATTTATTGGTAATACACAAATCTTCCCTTGAGCATACATGGCAAATGTTTGCAAATATAAACAGTGATATTCTTAACAAAGAAATATAATCATAACCAAATGTACACATATTTATATAAGCTATAAATAAATGTACACAAGTCATGTTACTCACATGATTGATGACCAACAAACTGTAGCTGAAAATACTCTGATTAAAATTTTTCATTTCTATAAATAAAGTCGGATTGTTCTTAAGAACACCATATACTTGCAATCACTCAAGTCCTGGGGCATGAAGGGTTCTCTGGCATTTCTACTGGTGTGGCAGGATATTAACAATGACCATACAGTAAAGAAATTATGCAAGACACAACAAACGAACTTTCCTCATATAACAGAATTTCCCAAAATGTGGTTTGTGGACCATCTTCATCCTAATCTGTGCATTTTTAAAATTCAGATTTCTTGACTCCTACTGAGATACAGTGACTTAGGAATTCTGGATGTGAGGGCTAAGAATCTGCACTTCAATATGTAGCTCAGGTGGTTCTGATGCACCGTAAAATTTCAGCAACCCATGGAAGATAAAAAAGAGATATTCAAGATGGCAATTATTTAGAGAAGTTCATTTTTTTCTCATCCAAACTCATCTTGGGCCTATATCTACCCATCACTGGAATGTGAAATGCACCAGTGCGGAGATTTAAGCCTTCTGTGTTAACTGCTATATCCTCTGCACCTAGAATGTTATTTTGCAGCCAGTAGATACTTAATAAGTACTTATTTAATGAATAGCTTGATGAGGCTCTGTGTTTGTGTGCATATATATATTGTGATATATATACATATACACTTATATGAAATATACATATATGAAAAATATACACATATGAAATACACATATGAAAAATCATAGAAATTACTTTTATATATGTACAGGCTTTCTTTCCATTTAGAGAAAATTTACATAAGGTTCTCATTTAATGTATTTTCTTATTTTGTTTGAAAGTGGGTACATTGCCTATAAACTAAATATAATGAGGGAACAAGTCTCTCTTTACTCCTTTACTCTGCTGAAATCAGTGTGCAGCTGTCATTCTGTAGCTTGACTGCATTTGTCCTTTCAGAATAATAAAAGCAAGCATGCTCACAAAGAAAGGGCAGCCCATTAGGGAAGAAATTGTGTTTTCATAACCAAGAACAGTATTTCCTTTTGGAAGTGCAAGTGCAAATAAATGAGGTTGTAGTTGATTTGAGTTTGTAGGAATTACAATTTTAAGTCTCTAGAACCTTCTGAGTAGTTGGATGAAATTTCTGATTTTTAAAACCACAGGCCAAAGCTTCCATTGTGACCTCCAGCTGTCCCTCTGCTGTAAGATATTTTTCAGTGCAATTTTCTCCAGGTAGTTCAAACCCAACTCTAACATACTTGAGAGACCGTATATGCTTTTCAGATTCTATAAGGTTATATCTGCATTTGCTTCTTGCTTATATGGGCAAAGATTGACAAAAGTACCAATTATTGTCAGTTAATGAGGGCCTCTTGCACATGTTTAACGCAAAAGATCTAATTTTGAATAAATCTATTTCCATAAAAAATAAAAAGTAAATGACTAAGAATATATTCCATTAATTTCACGTGGAAATGTGTATCTTATTTCAAAAGAGGATTTTCTTACTTATTTAACAGTGCTGTAAACACTAAATAGTCACTCTACACCTGTGTATGCAATAGAGGTAGACTCTTCTAAAAAGCAAAGCAACAAAAAAAAAAAAAAGAGTAAATATCACCATGTCTCAGTACATAAAATTCACATAATGTCACACACCATTAGATGCCAAATTAATTATTTAAACTATAATAACGAAAAGGAGCTCTTTATTTCTTTCTACTCCAACCTGCGCCAACTCCTGTGTTCTCTATCTCAAGTAACTGAATTCCCATTTCTTCTTTCTCCCTTATCCCACACATATGAACAGTCATTAGACCCAGTCTATTATAGTCTCTGACTATTTCTTAAATCTGTCAAATTTTTTCCGACTCTTCGATATTTCTAGTTTAGACACTACTCCATCTTAGTTAAATTACCGTAAAAGCCTGGTCCCTGAGAACCCCGCCTCTAATCTTGCCATGCTCCCATCCATTCTCTGTTCTGCAGTCTACTTTTTACCCTTCTCTTAGAAGACTGCGTATCAGGACTGTCCATCCCATCCTTTCTGTCATCCCACTCTCTTTAGCAAACCCTGGCTCATCATTCCAGACCCAACAGAAAGAAGAATATACCTAAATCACAAGTGTGAAAATGTCCCCACCCCATGACTGCTTAAAAAGCTTCAAGAATTCCCTCCACCTTTCAGACAAGGTCTGAGGTTTTTTCCGAAGGTTGAAAGATCTTTTGTGGTCAAGGTCACAGTTGCTTATACAAGGCTGAGTTCTCTTGACTGCTCTAGTTGAACTCTGTGTTCAGATTTGCTGGATGCAAAGTGTTCTCTTTCCTTCCTGAAGATCTTTGTGTATACTGTCTCCTCTGCCTACACACCTAAAAACAATTTTCCCCACAAAGCCTTATCCTGAAATTTGGTTGGGTGTCTATGGCAGATTTTATTTTCCAAGGATGGCCACAATATCTTCCCTGCTATATGCTTTTCTACAATGCAGTCTTGACAATTTTCTCTATAAGAGTTGGAGTCTATGTCCCCTGCCCTAGAATCCAGGTGGGCTTAGGACTGTCTTTTCACCAATAAAATGTGGCAGTGTGATGATGCACAACTTTGAAGGCCAGCCAGAAAAGGCAACGCTACCTTGTTCATTGAAAGACTTGTGCTTGAAGCTTTGAGCCTCCAGGTAGGAAGTCCAGCCCCTCTGAGGTTTCCCTGCACTGAGCAAGTCAAGCCACATAGAGTGGACACCCACACGTAACCTTTGAGTCCTCCCAGCCAGGAGCCCAGACATGTGAATGAATGAGCCTTCATATAATTCCAGCCCGTAGCAATGGGTCATCTTCTTTCACATCTTCACATTTTCCCAGATGAGGCTCTTCATATCACATGTTGCTTTTCTGAATTCCTGATTCAGAGAATCCAGGCGCATAGTAAAACTGTTGCAGTTTCACACCACTACTTTTGCGGTGGTTTGTTAGGCAACAATAGTAACTGAAGTGTCCCTGGTACTTTTTTTTTTTTTAAACCCCACATTTGTTTATTTATTTATTTTTGGCTGTGTTCGGTCTTCGTTTCTGTGCGAGGGCTTTCTCTAGTTATGGCGAGCGGGAGCCACTCTTCATCGCGGTGCGCGGGCCTCTCACTATCGCGGCCTCTCTTGTTGCAGAGCACAGGCTCCAGACGCGCAGGCTCAGTAGTTGTGGCTCACGGGCCTAGTTGCTCCGCGGCATGTGGGATCTTCCCAGACCAGGGCCCGAACCCGTGTCCCCTGCAGATTCTCAACCACTGCGCCACCAGGGAAGCCCCCGGGAAAACCCCCGAGAAGCCCCCCGGGAAGCCCCCCTGGTACTCTTCATTACACTCTAATGTAGCACATGTCACACTGTACTGTCATTTCCTGGGTGAACAAACACGCGGCCCAGGACTGGAAACTCGAATATGCCCCTATATCTACCTGGTGTAGAAAAAATCCTCAATAATTATTTTTTTAATAAATAAACTTTCACCCTAGAAACACTGACATCATCTTCAACTCTTTCCGTTCTTACATTTCCACATTCTGTGTATTCTGCTTCCTACATGTCTTTCTAATCCATCCACTCTCTTCCCATGAGTCCTCAGTGGAGCTCATCATTTCTTGATAGGAATCTCGAAAGTCTTCTATCTGGTCTCACTGCCATAATTCCTCTCAACAAAGTCCAAGAGAAAATAAAGCAGGACTCTGTCACGTTCCACTACCAACGAGAAAAAGGTAAATTTTCTTCCCTGACACGGCAGACTCGTCCCAGTCTTGCCCGGTTCTGCACCCCTGAGCTCATCTCCTGCCCTCCACCCCACACATACACGAAATGTATCACCGCTACCCCCAATACCTACATCTCTGACTTTGTTCCTCCTACGTAGAAGGTCCTCTTTCCTCTGCCTCAGGAATCCTTGAATCTGTCAATTCAAATAACTTCTCAACCTTCCCAGGCAGATTTGGCCACTCACCATCTATATCCCCAATAGACCTCTGCTGAGCCCTTTAATTTTGTGATTTTTGTAATGTGTCTTAATTTATCAGTTTTTGTATCTGAATCACTATATAATAGTAATTCTTCAAGTGAGGGAAATATAGCTTACTCATTCAACATCTACCAGTGTATGGGACATAATAAGTTCTCAGTTAATGTTTGTTAAATAAATAAAATTTTGAATATAGAAATTATGTGGCTTAAGTATATAAATTGAAAGCTGATCAATATTTGGGGAGAAAAAGTGAATGAGGAGACACATGGGAAATTCACTAGTGAGCATCTTATAAATACTGTATTCTCTAGAGTGGTGATTTCTTTATTTTCATTAAGATGATCAAATTTAGCTAACGATCTGCACTCATGAAAATAATGTTTTGAAAATTCTATAGATATGTTGAGTTTTACATATTTCACATTTCTCTCTTCAGGAAAAATAAGAGATCTTATTCCTAAGCCTGAGCGCTTCTCATCATTAAGGAAGACAAAGCAAGCTATGGAGGAGTAGGATTTCCACTCATAAATGATGGGATGCCTTTCCCTGGCCCATCAAGTCTTTCTTCATAAACCATCAAGTCAAAATCCAAGATTGTGGATTTTTCTAGTTTTAAAGGAGGAGTATTGAAGGAATCAGGTTCAAATGGGAGCAGCAGGAAAGAGGAAGGTGAAAGGTGAGGGGCAGAGAGAAGGAGCGCTGGGTGTGGAGCAGTTTTGAGCTGGTTTGATCAAGGCTCCCTTCTTAAAGAATCAGTCCAGAGTCAGTCTGTGGCCCTAAAAGACTGTTACTGGGGAGACAGGGGCACTTGCTGGACTCAAGCACCAATGCGATGACCTTCCTGGGATTCAAGGTCTCTCCTGCCAAATCTTTTGGGTCCCACATGAGTAGATTTCCCCACAACATCCCAGGATACTAATTAGCTGCAGAGAACTACTAGGCCAGAGGTTTCCAGCTGTGCCACAAAGGGGTTACTGGTGTACCTAACCCCCCCTCCTTGGCGGGGGGCTGGAGGAGGCTCAGGTCTGCTTTGCTGGCTGGCCTTCTTCAGTCCTGATGGGACCGATCACAGCCATAGCGAGCAGCACAGGAGTCAGCGGCACGGCCCCCAACCTGCTCAGCCCAGCCAAGGGCTGGCCAGTCGATGCCACTCACACATCAGCTTGAGCAGTCTGCAGAGCACACTGATGCCCATGCTGGACTTAAAAGTCTTAAGGGCTCATATATGATCACGTCATGGGGTTTCTCAGGATTATACCCTTCACAGTTACAAAGGGGAAATTACACCTTTGATTTTCCCAGACTCCATAAGCCTTATAAACCCATGCAGTCCCAACAACCAGCTCAACAGCCAGGCTCACCCCAGGTCTCTGGTAGGATGCAAATACCAGAAATCACAAGGAAATAACAATAACAACACAACTAGCGTTTATTGCTATGTGTCAGGCGGTGTATTAAGTTCTTAACATTGTATTAACTCATCCAACTCCTAACAATGCTTTCTGAGACAGGTAGTATTAATAACAGCATTTTACAGATCAGAAACCTGAGGCACAGAGTCATTAAGTTCCTTGCCCAAGGTTACCCAGTCAGTAAGAGCTATGATTTACACCAAGGCAGCTCTTAATGACATGCTATACCGTATTGGAGTCCTTTAGTTAAATTTAAGATACGGCTCAGTGGAAAGAACTTCTTCTTCATCTTTGGGTCTCAAAGCAGGTTTTACATCCACTGGGAGGACCATCATTATTACCCCATTTAAAATAGCCCAATCTATCCCCACGCCAGTCCCTCCCTGTCACATCCACCAGTGGGGCTCCATCATTGTAGACCTCACTGTGTGAAAACATCTTATTTATCAGATGCCTCCCCTTCTCACTAAGGAACCACCTTTGCTTGGTTTAGCTCTGTAGCCAACAAGCTTAGAACAGAGAGGATAACATATTTTGTTGAAAGGAAGATGGAAGGATGGGTGGATGAATGGATTGATGGCATTAGAAGACAACAACTTGAGCTGTTTTGATCTTTCATTGAGTATTTGATCTTTCTTCCATTACTTACTACTTTCACTTTGGAAAGAAATTTAAGCTCTGTGAGTACTTCACTGGGTAGCTTTGAGACATAAAGGTGATACGTAATTTAAAAAAAATAACCAACATGTCTCAAACTCTGTTTTTCTCAAGACCAGTGCTCCTTAAGACAACAGAAGGTGTAATGGATAATAAAGAAATGCTGGGTTAAATGAAATTCTCTATGGCTCTTCACTGCACTATTTCCCTGAGACTTTGCCATTGACTGAATGTTTGTGTCTGCACTGCCCCCCTCCCCCAAATTCATATGTTGAAACCCAACTCAGACAGAAAGCCACTGCAGGGCTGTCCTGCCAAACCATAGGGGTGACACTGCCACCCCTGTGGGCCTAGAAGACAAAACAGAAGACAAAACATTGAGCCAAAGAGGGTTATTCTCCAGCCTTAAGATCTAATGGAATTTGCCCCATTAGGTTTTGGACTTCTTAGAATCCGTTACGCCTTTCTTTTTTCTATTTCTTCCTTTTGGAATGAGAATGCTGCCCTATGCCTGTCCCACTGTATTTTGGAAGCACAGGACATGTTTGTTTTCACAGGTTCACAGCTCGAGAGGAATTTGCCTCACATGAATTGTACCTCGAGTCCCACGTATATCTGATTTAGATTATCATCTAATGATAATTAGATAATGAGATTTTTGACATTAAGTTGATGCTGGACTGAGTTAAGAGTTCCGGGGATATTGAAATGGGATGAATGATTTTGCATAAGACAAGGACATGAATTGGAGGGACCAGGAGCTTTAGATTGAATATCTGTGTCCCCCACCAAGATTCGTATGTTGAAGCCTAATTCCCAATGTGGTGGTATTACGAAGTAGGGCTTTTGAGAAAGTGATTAAGTCATGAAGGTGGAGTCCTCATGAATGGGATTAGTGCCCTTATAAAAAAGACCCCAGAGAGCTCCCTCACCGCTTTGCCATGTGGGGATACAGCGAGAAAACTGCCATCCATGAATTAGAAAATAAGTTCTGCCCAGACACTGAACCTGCCAGCGCCTTCATCTTGGACTTCCCAGCCTCCAGAACCGTGAGAAATAAATGTGTGTTGTTGATAAGCCATCCAGTCTACGGTGTTCTGTGACAGGAGCCCGAACTAATTAAGACAGACTTTCATTTGCTAAATGGGCACGATGAAACTGCAACACTATAAAATGTTCCCCAAATTTTTTTGACATAAATTTTTCCCCTCAGATCACTCTGTGATATATTAGGTTTCCAGGAGAAATGTTTCGGAACACCCTGAATCTTAAAATTGTTAGGCGTTTTTATTATTATTCTACAATTATATAAACGGATCATTAAGTCGGCATTACCTGAAGCAGAACCAATGAAGCCAAATTAGATCCCCAAATCATATTAAACATTACAGCTGGCTTAGATTAACGTGTAAAGTTTTTCTCTAACCTGGATAAATTTTAATAAATACCCTATTGTAGAATTCCATGATCACCAAGGAATTCACCTCAACCTTTTGATAACTAAACGATTCATCATGGTAAGGAATGCTTGTGAGGAAGCTCCCATTTTTTTGTCACTTATATAGGAAAATAAATTAGCATTGTACACTATAATAATGTGTCCAATAAAGTTCTAACTCATAAAGAAATTCAGGGCTTAAGGAAGCTTAACTCGCTATATCCTTATGGTGTTTCAAATGGGAAATAAAATTGACTGTTGAAAGGAGTGAATATCTTCTAAATTTTAAATATTTTGGAGCATCTGTTATGCACAAGGCCCTCTGCTAAATGCAGTAGCTTACACCAGGTGAATACCTGCTTGCCCCAGAGGCTGGTCCCTATCTGTGTCTCCCTTCTAACTTGATGTTAGGGCAATTACATAGTTCAATGGCGGCACCTGTTTCAATGGGTCCATTACTGCCACCAAATACACATGCCCCAAGATCACAAAGCTTTGTGTGCTTTAACCTGGTCCCACACAGAACCCCTCTACTTAAGGAGAAAAATCAGGCTGCAGAGGAATACCAGAAAAAGACTGTAACATTCACATATTGATTATTTTGTAACAAGATACATATTTTACTGAGGAAATTCAATATGCGGCCAAGAGTCTTTGGATATTTGTTCACATCTAAATGAACATCTGGATTGTTTTTCTCTTCACCCAAATATTGTGCCATTGTGTGGCCAAAGACTGTGGGAAAATCCTTGGGAATCTGGACTCTGAATATTTTGACTCAGATCCAGTAGACAATTAAATGAATGACAACTGCAAGAAATGAGGATGCAGTTCTTCATTGAAAGCTAGTTTTAATCAACAACTGACTAAAGATGATATTTCATGGGATCATGTGTTCTAATTTTCTGAGAGCTTAGTATCTATTTATACTCTTATTTTATATTTGTGATAATTGTCTCTAACTCTCAATAGGTTTCCTAATTAATATTTATGTTCTCTCCTATGCCTTAGTACAGATTCAATTTTTCAGTCACCTTTATTGAGGTATAATTAACTTGTAATAAAATACTCATATTTTAAAGGTACAGTTCAGTGAGTTTTGACAAAGGTACTCTTCCATACAGCCACTAACTCCATCAACATATAGGTTTCCATCACTCCAGAAAATTCACTTATGCTCCTTTCCAATTAATCTCCCCCTACCTCCTACCCCAGGCATTCATAGATCTGATTTTAATAACTATAGGTTAGTTTTGCCTATTTTAGTACTTCATATTAATGGAATCATCCTATAAATTTATTTTGCCCCATATGCCACCTCTGTGATTAGAATGAGAATTTTTCATGACATGGAAGCTGTTGAATATGGGCAAATTTGATCATTCTTTCCTTTGGATTTGTTTCTAAGAATCTGGTCCACTTGCTGCAAATGCCTTACTAAGAGAACATCAGAACATCGTCCACCAAATCTGGCGTGTTGCCAAAAGTTATGTATAGGTTATAAATCACCTAGAGATTTTTCTCTCTCCCTTCCTCTCCAAAATTTGATCAAAATTTCCACTTCTCAACCAGAAGAGGTACTTAACAGTAAGCATTTGCAATCTGTCTAAATATGTAATAGTGCTGTGTTTTTTATTATAATTTTAATAGGTTGTTTAGTCTGACTTACCCCCAAAAGCCCATGAAAACCCTCATACCATTCCCCTGTCTTTATATTTATAATAGTCCTTTATTTAAACTTGAAACTTTTTCCCCTTTGACTCATCTTATTAGCCTATTTTTCTCACTTGGTTTTTTTATCTTTTTCAGTTATACCAGTGGAAACTTAGTAAAGTGTTTCCCTTAAGCCAGAGGATTCTGAAACACACTCACGATCACCAATTCTGGTACACACCTCAGCAATTTGCCTACACATACAAATAAGGAGCAAGTTGTGTTTGAAGAAGAAAAGGGAGGTGGGGCAACAGAAAGAAAAAGATGCTTATTGCAATGTGGATAGAATCTCCCAGGCCTGAACTGTTTTAGAACTAGGGGGAAAAAGACACAAACAGCAATGTAAACACGACTGTCAACGGTACCATCCAAAATCGTTTCCATATGGCCAATGTGTGTCAACAAAGCAATCCCTGTTGAAGCAACACAACATAAAATTACAGAAGGGTGCTGCCAACATCTTGCAGAATGCAATTGGCCTCCACAATCCAGGAAACAAAGAGACTCCCTGAGCACATGAAAGAAAGGATAAGAGCTCTGCCCCTTATGATCTGCCTGGGAGCCGGAAGAGGCAGAAACATGAAACTACTGGGTGGCAGTCTGAATTTCAGAGACTAGAAGAATGTCAGGAAAGGCAAATGACAATAGTCATTGTGGTAAATATTGCCATATATTAGCATATATTAATCATATTCTAAGCATTATATAGTCAGCAGTCCAGACACAGAAATATTCGTATAAAATTAGTGGTTCCACAAAGTAAGGCTCAGAAGAATGAATTCACTTTCCCATGATCGCCTGGCTGAGAGATGGCTAAATTGCGATTCAACTTGTATCATCCCTTCTTTCAAGACAGTTACCACTTGTGAATGTTTATCATCCAACAAGCTCAGTACCAGGCACTTTATATACAAAACCACTTGCTGCTCACAATAGTAGCTTTATTATCATTATTTCACATGGGAGGAAATGGAAGCTTGAAGAGGTGAAGTAATGTTTGTGAAACTACTGACAAATGGCAGAATAATGATCCAAAACCAGGTCTATATGGCTACAATGCCTGAGTGCTTTCAGAGAAGTATGATGTCAGAAATAGAGTCACAGATGTAGAAAACAAACTTATGGTTACCAGTGGGTAAGGGGCGGGGAGGGGGGAGGGATAAACTGGAAGATTGGGACTGGCATATACACACTACTATATATAAAATAGGTAACTAATAAAGACCTACTGTTTAGCACAGGGAACTCTACTCAATACTCTGTAATGGCCTACATGGGAAAAGAATCTAATAAAAAAATCCAGAAGAGTTGATATATATATATGTATAACTGATTCACTTGGCTATACACCTGAAACTAGCACAACATTGTAAATCAACTCTACTCCAATAAAAAAAAATTTTTTTTAACTATTATGTCTCCCATATGGCTTATAGCCTTCTTTTCCTGAAGAACTTGGGAATTTGTTAACACATAGAAAGTGGGTCCACTCTTAAAATGGAGGGTAAATGATTATTTTCCAATCTTCACTTGCATCATACTATGAATCTAGAGATGAATTTACTCTGCAGATTTGTGACTACATGATTTATGTTCTACAAAGAAGGGAAAACGTTAGAGAGTCGTTGAGAAAGTTCTCTAACCTAGATTACAAATATCTGTTGCTATGTATAAAAAAGAAGGAAGTAGATAGATATAATAACAATATTTTTCTCAGGTTTTGTTCTTGCACAACAGAAGATACTCTCCAATCATAAACATAGTTAAGATAAAATTCTTCTTTTTCAAAATATAGGTGTTTGAATTCAGAGTCATCAACTGTGACATTCAAAGGAGAAATAGTGAACATGATTATCTATTTTTAAATATGGGAGTACAGATTATTTTGCTCATGTAAAATATTTATAAAAACAATCAGCAACAAGTACTTTATGAAATGCCGAACTGGATTCAGAAAATATTGTACTTACAGGTAGAATTTCAAAGGCCCTTAACTAATAAGAAAAGTAACTCGAGAAGTAAAATTTGAGCCTAATATTCTAAATCTAAGTCCCTTGATGACATTGCTTTCACCAAAATAAAACGTTAAACATACATACGCTTTCCTCAACAATACCCACTCTGAAGTAAGCTATGGAAAGACAGCAACTGGGCGAGCTGAGAATTTGCAGTCGTGCTGCACTTCTCTGCACATGTGCAGAATCGCGGTCCTTAGCAGAGCCCATGTTCCCGTGTGATTTTCAGTAAGCCACCTTAGCTCAAGTTATCAGAAACAGATGACAAATGGCTAAAAATATTTCTAAATAATGCTAAACCAGCAACAGCCCAGCTGAAGACCAGCTGACTCATCAAGTTTGGTAAATCCTGCCGAGAAATGCTAAAATAGTCTAACCTTTGGATCAACTGTGTTGTAATGCTGCTTCATCAGAACTAAGGCTCTTGCTCCACATAGGAGGACAGAAAGACAACTCTCAGTCCTGGAGAAGCTCAAGGACGTAACATTCATGTGGAACAGACTGGCCTCCAGGCACTGGGAAGGATAGAATGGGATGGCGACTTTTCAGTTTAGAATCTTAATTTTTTTTTTACTCAGAATCGCATGCACGTCTTCTGAAATTTTTGGCCCTGTTGTAAAAGCGTGGTCCCTGGAATGAGCTCATCCCGGTCACTCCACAAATTAGAGCTCGAAGAGGAGATTGGAACAGGGCCTTCTTTCATCATTTTATTCTTTTATCATTTTATCATCACATACTGAGAGATGGGAAGACAGCTGATCACAGACAGACAACAAAAAAGAACTGGAAGCTCTCAGACCAGACTCATGGTTGGACCAACTGAACAGGCAGAACAGGAGAACTGTGTCCAAAGAAGCAAAGTGAAGGGACAACTCCACTGAAAATGGGGGAGGGAGGGAGGGAAAGGGAGAGAGGCAACTCCACCCCATAATAATTTTCCCCAGTTGACAAGCCAGATTCCACGTGATACGCTAGCATTTTGCAGATCAAGGTCTCCACTTGCTGCTACTAATAATGATACCTGCAGTACAGAAGCACAGAATCCTCTACCTTATCAAACCACAAATCTGAAACAGTCATGAAAAATGCTGAGCTAATAATATTTATTCTGGGTATTTCCAGAAGTACTCCCTTGTGAACGTAGACACAACTTTACAAGAAACACTGCTTATATAAAAGTTAAACCAGCTGCGAAGACTTCATTTTTAAATACGTCTTTAATCTTATCTAAACCAATCTCTGGCCATTCTGAGATTTGCACATTATTTAGTTTGGGTCAGGTCTAATGCTCTCTGAAAGATTTTCTTTCTGACCTTATGCAAAGAATATTATCAATATTCTTAATTAAGTCTTAATATTTTCAATATTATCAATACTACAATATTATCATCTTACATTCTCCCAATTTTTAAATGATTAAATAATTCCTTTTTTATGCGTTGATTTTACTGTGGATACTGTTATTTTCTCTTTCAACAGTCAGACTTTACTTTGTCCCACATAGCTGTTGCCAAACTTAACTGTTTTTTCCTATTCTGCAACTAAAATTTTCAATTTTTTGAAATAAGTACAATATTAGGTCCTGCAGATTCTCTCCATGTAAGACTAAGTCTCCTTTTGAACAAAGTGTTCTCCTATAAAATAAAATCAAATCTAACCTAAAAGATCTGTCTTATATCCAGATCACTCTTGGGTTGTATTGAGGCTTGGGCAATGCTTTTCCTTTAGATGACAATCTCAGACTCATGTGAAACTAAAGATCCTTAAATTCAGAAATAGCAATTACTCTTGATTCTGTCTTATGTTGTAATGTACACTAAAGACCTCAAAGGCAGGAACTTTTAACATATTAGTCAATAGAAAGATTCTTCTGTCTAGAATGAGAAATTGGGAAACAAAATTTCCTATTTTTCCATTTGGACACCTCAAATTCAGTAGATACTGGAAAATAAATAGAAGTTTACAAAACCATACGCTAGTATGCCTCAATATGCCATAATCAATAGCAGTATCTAAGAAATTGAAGAAACAAAATGCTTTCATGTTTGATCTGCATGACACAGGGGTGGCAGCACGGCAGAGTGGACTATGGGGATGGGTCACGGTCTCTATGCTAAGAGGTCATGTCTGAACCTTGGCTCTGCTGTTTGTTTGCTGTGTGACCTCAGGGAAGTTACTTAACCTCTCTGAGGATCAACTTCTTCACCTATAAACTGAGGGGTAGTTAGTCCCACTTTATGGGTTCATGGCGAGGGACATGGTAGGTATCAGGTAAATGTGCTTTCTCTTTCCTTCCACGAGAGCCTAATGTATTTACCGTGAGCTCAAATGCACTGAAAAGAACGATGGACTGAAAACCTCATGTGCTACCACCCTTCCTCTTCCTCCCCTCAGCTCCTGCCCCCTTGCTGTTATTTCCCGCAGCTTTAGGCTGGCTCTTCCTCTTCCATTTCCCCCCGACATTCCCAGACACGGCACCTCTTACAGGCCTTGGCTAAAATGGCACCATCTCAGTGAGGTCCACCCTCTGCGAAACTGTAAGCCCCGCCCTGATCCCCCCCACCACACCCTTGATCACTATCTCTAACTGTGGTTTTTTCCGTACCACTGACCACATTCTAAGTTACTTCTCTTTTCTTTCTTTCTTTCTTTTTTTCTTCCTACTCTTTATTGTCAGAACACAATAAGTTACACTAATATAAGTGCTGTAAGGGCAGAGGTATTTGTCTCTTTTGTTTGTTGATGCATCCCAGGGGCCTAGGATAGCACATTATAGGGGTTCAATAAACACTTTCTCTTATTTTGCATTTTATAAGATTATATAAAGTGATAAAAGACAAAGTTAAAACCAGATCTCTCACATTAACTGCCTTATCTGTGAATATTTTTAATGTTCTCTTAAACTTTTTAAAGTTTCTGGAATACATTTAGATTCACAGAGAAGTTACAAAAAGAGTACAGAAAGTTCACACATACTCTTCACCCAGCTTCCCCTAATGATAACATCTTCCAAAACCATGGTAAATTTGTCAAAACTAAGAAAGTCATGTTCAATCCATGCTTTTTTAAACAAATGAACTGTTATAAAGCACCAACACATCTACGAAGTTTATGGTCATGTATTCACATTATTAACTCAGTGACAAGAACAGAATGTGCTATTTTTATTTCACTTCCTCTCTGTTTTCTTTCATATTTTGTCATCTTGGAAATCCTTTCTGTGTGATTAACATGTATATTTAAGGGCTTAGGTTGGTAGATTTGCAAAAAAGACTTTCCCACCAGGAATATCTGGAAGACCTGTGAAAATCTCTGATAGGAAAGCCTTCAAAACTCTTGTAAAAAATATCCTGTGATTGTCTACTAAATCACTAGCTGAAAAGAAAAGCTCTTTCGTTTCTAAAATAGCAGAATAAAGCACACAGAGAACGTATAACATTATTCTTAGTAAGGAGCTTGTTTCGTCTCTAACACGTAAATATTTACTCAGTGCCCTAGGAAATGGTTCTAGAATGCCAAGGTGTTGACAAATTGCTAAGGACTGTGCTAAACATCCTCATTAGCTTAGGCTTAGATAAAACAACTCACAAAGCACCCCCCATGCTTCACAGTTTGTCAGCAGGGGATCTGTGTACACCAGCTATTACTTTTCCCAGTCCGTAGCAAAAGCAGCTGGGAAGAGGCAAATGCATGATGGCACTTGATCTATGACTACATTAAGCTTGATGGGGCAGCTGGGACTTTTGTAACTGCAAGACATTCGGCATTTGCCGGAGCTGGGACTTCTCTTCTGTGAACCTTTAAGAACGTTGCTAATCATGCTTGGCTCTGGTCCACCCTACCACTTTCCCTCTACTCAATTCTCCATCTTATCTTGTTGTTCAGTTCACCTCTTTTTATTTGTTAATTCAACAAACAATTAGGCACCATCTGCCAAAGAGATTTATACATGTTACTTCACTTCATTTCCACCACGACCCTAGGACACATGACTATTTCATTTAAGAAATGAAAAAACTGAAGTTCAAAGACCTTAAGAAACTTGCCCACATAAATATCTGCCAGCTAGAGGCACAGTCAGTATTTAAACCCAGACCCGTGTGACTTTGAGTTCGCCATCCTTTCCTTCTACTATGTTCCGCTACAGTCCAAGAAAAATAAAAATTGAAAGGAGTTTGTTTCTTTTCAAATGATTTCATGAAATCAAGTAAACTTAATAAATTGATGTTAATTGGACAATAGTATCTTATAATTGAAATTAAGCCTGCTTAATGGATTCTTGACATCATGACTTTGTCATGATGCCACAAGACATGAGGGCAGGGACGGGGAGAGCTAAAGAGAGACATTTGCCTTTTCCTCAGTGGAAGATGGAGAAAGGGGGACCTGAATTTGAATTTCTACCTTACAAAGAAGTTCTATGTACCCCAGCTGAATAGGAAAACTCATTCCCATCCCCCCCTGGCTCTCCCATCTCAGAGCCTTTGCTCATGAGCTGCCTCTGCCCTTACATCCTCCCCACACCCTGGGCTTTGATTTGTGCTCCTCTGATCTCTCAGACTGTGTTCTTCCATGATGGCATCTACCATGATGCCTGCATGCTCAATAAATGTTTCATTGAAAGACCAAGCTTCCCAAGGTGGATGGCCTAAGAACTGGTCACATAAACTACACATGGTCCACATTTGATAGAGCAGGGATGGTCAAGGCGAGGTTGGGGAGGAAGTGTTGGGGCAGAAGGTAGCACTGATTGAAAAGAAAGAAGCATTTTCCTACTTTCTGGAATTATCTTTAATCATAGGAATTATTTATTCTGAATTACAAATATCATAAAAGGAGGTCATAAAATGTATACTTGCTTTATCGAACTAGGGCATGGAAATTATTTCACTTCTCTGTGCCTCAGTTTTTTCATCTGTAAAATGAATAACAGGAAAAATAATCTTACCTGTAA
Source organism: Balaenoptera musculus (assembly GCF_009873245.2). Taxonomy (NCBI): domain Eukaryota; kingdom Metazoa; phylum Chordata; class Mammalia; order Artiodactyla; family Balaenopteridae; genus Balaenoptera; species Balaenoptera musculus. The sequence continues at coordinate 73,637,516 of NC_045801.1, read as the reverse complement.
GGACTGAATAAGATCATCCATTAATACACGTAGGACACTATCTGGTACACAGTAATCACTCAAAGGAAGTAGTTATTGTCGTTGTTATTATTGCTATTTTCTAAATTTTTGCTACCTCTGTATGTAATGAGCACAACCGTTAATATTCTTTTTAGATATTAACTTCTAAGATTTTAAGCCTGTCAATAGTCATATATTTCAAGTTAACCCAATATTATATAAAATTTTAGGCCCCTAATGTTTTCTTTCACTATAGCTTATACATTTACGTGATAATTTCGTGTGTATATTTGTATGTATGTGTGTGTGGTGTGTAATGGAAAAGTTTGAGCCAACTTAAAACTTATTTTTTGCAGCATTCTAAAGCAACAATTCCAACCTTTGGAATATAAAAAATATTTTTGTTTGGTTTTAAACTTATCATGCAATAAGTCTGAAAGAAATTGAGGTAGTTTCAGAGAAATTTAAATGAGATGGGTTCTCAACAATCTTTATTGCCTTCCTGAGATATTTTGAAGTTCTAACTTATGATTCTTTAAATAACACTAAATGTAACCCAAAACCCAATATGATAGGAAAAAGTAATTTTTGATATACCATCACTTTTCTCTTGCTCTTAAAATAAGATATTTTCAGCTTATCTATTTTCAAATAGTTCCTCAATAATAGTTTGCTTTGGATGATTGAATATAGGAATTTTGCCCATACAATACCTCCAAAGCATGACATTTTAAATCACATACTCCTTTACCTCATAATGTTTAAACTGAATTTCATATCGTTACACAATTTATCATTTGGAGATGGAACAAGATATTTACATGGATTCCATCTATACCTCCACAACCGAAAAAATATGGCCAAGGCTTATTAAAACCATACACGATTGGTTATCGTGGCTGAATAGCAGTGGGGAGGAAAGGTCTTGAATATACGTATTCAAGGTCATTTTCATGAAAATCAAGGCCCAGGGATATGGGGTGGCGTACGGGGCACTGAGCTTCCTTCCATATCGCCTTCAGAGATCTCTGTAAGGACACACTCTATAGGTTCTCTGCTGCAGTCAGCACCACTGTCTCCTGCTTCCACCCCCCTGACTACCTACCTTCTCAATCACCTCTACTGGCCCCTCCTCCTCCAGCTTTCCCAGAAACCTGTCAGTGACCCCTGGGGTCCAATCCTTAGGCCTTGTCTAATTCTAAATATTCTCTGAGCCTTCAGAGACACTCTCCAGGCTTCTACTGCCAGTTCTACAGTGGTGGACTCCAAAACGTTGTCTCTTATCTACACATCTCTCATGAACTTCAGCTCTGTACAGCCAAAGACCTACTAGACATCTCAATTTAGGTAACCTACAGGTGAGCCAAGCTCCACTGGTCTAAAACAAGCAGTGTCTGTCTTTTGAAGTTCCATATTGGTACTATGTGCCCCATCTTGCTAATGACGCTGAATTCCTTGGTGCTCAGTTTCCTTGTGTATAAAAATTAAAAAGCTGAATTTAGTATTCTGCGGTCCTATTAATCTGTGAGGTGGGAATCAAACAATGAAGCATCACAAGGAAACTCAGCAGATCAATGAGCTGATGAATGAAGTAGAAGGTATCTTTCAAAAAGCAACCAAATCTATGTCAGTTAAACAGTACTTACACGAATACCATAGATGCGTAGAAGGACTTTTGGAGGACAAAGAGGCAGAGATCGGTGAGACCCCCATTAAGGAGGATGGGGCAAGCGGGCTTCAGGGAGTTTAGACTCAGGGGAACAGAGCCCGCACGTTGGGGACATTTATGAAATGAATATCAATTATGTGGAACGGGACCGGGTAGGGCCTTGAAAACTCGATTTGGATAGAGTTAGGAGCTTGGATTTAATGTGACAGGCAACATTACAACGTGTCATGAGGATCAGTATGAGAAAGAGTAAGAAAAGAGACGACACATTAGTAAGAGTACTGGCCTGGAGGCGGACCACGCGGGCTGGGATCCCAGGCCAGCCATTTACTACAGGGATGCCCTGGGTGCTGCAATGTCTTCTCTGTGAAATGGAGAGGAGTGAGGAGGAGGAACGAAGCCCGGGGCGGTAATCACCAGCTTCCGTTGTGGTTTCAGAAGTGTGTGGTGTGGCCTGAGCAAGTGGTCCATGTGACTGAACAGAAGTCACATCTAAGAGACGCCTTGAGGGAGACAATACCAAGCCTGAATGAAGGAAGAAGAAATGGAAAATGTAAATTCCGTGTTAATAGCTGAGAAAGTTGAAGAATTACTGAACCTCAGAGAAACACGGGGATAAGTGGGAAGAGGCCTTTGCCTGATGATGACATGGTCCCCCAGTTTGTCACCCTGGTTTGCTAGGTCATTACATCATGGGTCATTTTATCATGCTTTGCCGAGTTACATGGGAAAATGGAAGCCATTTGTCTAATCCTAAAATAAGGAACAATAATGATAGTTCCAACCAGAAAATGAGGGGAAAATGAATTATGTGCAAGTTTATTCACAATTTGGCATTTAGTATTTCAGTGACTCTGCATATGACATTAGACACATCATGTCAAAAACTCTGCACTTGACACGTTCCAAACACATACTTAAAGTTTTTTAGCTTTTAAAGTAAAAGGTAACGCAATTTAAGGACAAACTTCATCTGGCATCAAATTATGCCTGGATAAAGGAGAGCTAATTAGCACAAAGGGATAGGGTGTGGTAGCTATTTAACTTATATAATGCCTAGGTATTCAAGGGGGCATCCAAATTCACTTCATTGGAATATTTGATGTTCAGAGTTAAACACAACCACACAGATTTTTCTACAACTGTGATTTGTCCACACGTACCCAAGCACAGAGTTCAGTATAAACAGAACTCATATAAAACCAGTGTTTAATGATACCAAAAATTTAACTTTGAGTCAGAAATTACTTTCTACACGGGCGGGGGCTGGGAGCTGAGGCTCGGGCTTCGGTTGGATCGCAGGGAGAGGACTGGGGTTGGCGGCGTGAACACAGCCTGAAGGGGTTAGTGCGCCACAGCTAGCCGGAAGGGAGTCCAGGAAAAGGTCTGCAGCTGCCGAAGAGGCAAGAGACTTTTTCTTACCTCCTTGTTTCCTGGTGCGCGAGGAGAGGGGATTCAGAGCGCCGCCTAAACGAGCTCCAGAGACAGACGCGAGCCGCGGCTATCAGCAGGGACCCCAGAGACGGGCGTGAGACGCTGGGGCTGCTGCTGCCGCCACCAAGAAGCCTGTGTGCGAGCACAGGTCACTCTCCACACCGCCCCTCCCGGGAGCCTGTGCAGCCCGCCACGGCCAGCGTCCCGTGATCCAGGGACAAATTCCCCGGGAGAACGCACGGCGCGCCTCGGGCTGGTGCAACGTCACGACGCCTCTGACGCCGCAGGCTCGCCCCGCCTCCTCCGTACCGCTCCCTCCCCCCCGCCTGAGTGAGCCAGAGCCCCCGAAGCAGCTGCTCCTTTAACCCCGTCCTGTCTGGGCGGGGAACAGACGCCCTCAGGCGACCTACACTCAGAGGCGGGTCCACATCCAAAGCTGAACCCTGGGAGCTGTATGAACAAAGAAGAGAAAGGGAAATCTCTGCCAGCAGCCTCAGGAGCAGCGGATTAAAGCTCCACAATCAACTTGATGTGCCTGCATCTGTGGAATACCTGAATAGACAACGAATCATCCCAAATTGAGGAGGTGGACTTTGGGAGCAAAGATATATATATTTTTTCCCTTTTTCTCTTTCTGTGAGTGTGTATGTGTATGCTTCTGTGTATGATTTTGTCTGTATAGCTTTGCTTTTACCATTTGTCCCAGGGTTCTGTCTGTCCAGTTTTTTGGGGTTTTTTTTTTTACTTTTAATTTTTTTTTTCTTAATAATTATTTTCTATTTTAGTAACTTTATTTTACTTTATTTTATTTTATCTTCTTTCTTTCTTTCTTTCTATTTTTTCTCCCTTTTATTCTGAGCCATGTGGATGAAAGGCTCTTGGTGCTCCAGCCAGGTGTCAGGGCTGTGCCTCTGAGGTAGGAGAGCCAACTTCAGGACACTGGTCCACAAGAGACCTCCCAACTCCATGTAACATCAAGTGGCAAAAATCTCCCAGATATCTCCATCTCAACGACAAGACCCAGCTCCACTCAATGACCAGCAAGCTACAGTGCTGGACACCCCATGCCAAACAACTAGCAAGACAGGAACACAGCCCCATCCATTAGCAGAGAGGCTGCCTAAAATCATAATAAGGCCACAGACACCCCAAAATACACCACCAGACGTGGATGTGCCCACCAGAAAGACAAGATCCAGCCTCATCCACCAGAACACAGGCACCAGTCCCCTCCACCAGGAAGCCTAAACAACCCACTGAACCAACCTTACCCACTGGGGACAGACACCAAAAACAACAGGAACTACGAACCTGCAGCCTGCAAAAAGGAGACCCCAAACACAGTAAGTTAAGCAAAATGAGAAGACAGAGAAACACACAGCAGATGAAGAATCAAGGCAAAAACCCACCAGACCTAACAAATGAAGAGGAAATAGGCAGTCTACCTGAAAAAAAATTCAGAATAATGAGAGTAAAGATGATCCAAAATCTTGGAAATAGAATAGAGAAAATACAAGAAACGTTTAACAGGAAACTAGAAGAACTAAAGAGCAAACAAACAATGGTGAACAACACAATAAATGAAATTAAAAATTCTCTAGAAAGGATCAATAGCAGAATAACTGAGGCAGAAGAACGGATAAGTGACTTGGAAGATAAAATAGTGGAAATAACTACCACAGAGCAGAATAAAGAAAAAAGAATGAAAAGAACTGAGGACAGTCTCAGAGACCTCTGGGACAACATTAAACATACCAACATTCGAATTATAGGGGTCCCAGAAGAAGAGAAAAAGAAAGGGACTGAGAAAATATTTGAAGAGATTATAGTTGAAAACTTCCACAGTATGGGAAAGGAAATAGGTAATCAAGTCCAGGAAGCACAGAGAGTCCCATACAGGATAAACCCAAGGAGAAACACGCCAAGACACATATTAATCAAACTATCAAAAATTAAATACAAAGAAAAAATATTAAAAGCAGCAAGGGAAAAACAGCAAATAACACACAAGGGAATCCCCATAAGGTTAACAGATGATCTTTCAGCAGAAACTCTGCAATCTGGAAGGGAGTGGCAGGACATATTTAAAGTGATGAAGGAGAAAAACCTACAACCAAGATTACTCTTCCCAGCAAGGATCTCATTCAGATTTGATAGAGAAATTAAAACCTTTACAGACAAGCAAAAGCTAAGAGAATTCAGCACCACCAAACCAGCTTTACAACAAATGCTAAAGGAACTTCTCTAGGCAGGAAACACAAGAGAAGGAAAAGACCTACAATAACAAACCCAAAACAATTAAGAAAATGGTAATAGGGACATACATATCAATAATTACCTTAAATGTAAATGGATTAAATGCTCCAACCAAAAGACACAGACTGGCTGAATGGATACAAAAACAAGACCCGTATATATGCTGTCTACAAGAGACCCACTTGAGACCTAGGGACACATACAGACTGAAAGTGAGGGGATGGAAAAAGATATTCCATGCAAGTGGAAATCAAAAGAAAGCTGGAGTAGCAATTCTCATATCAGATAGAATAGATTTTAAAATAAAGACTATTACAAGAGACAAAGAAGGACACTACATAATGATCAAGGGATCGATCCAAGAATATATAACAACTGTAAATATTTATGCACCCAACATAGGAACACCTCAATACATAAGGCAAATACTAACAGCCATAAAAGGGGAAATCGACAGTAACACAATCATAGTAGGGGACTTTAACACCCCACTTTCACCAATGGACAGATCATCCAAAGTGAAAATAAACAAGGAAACACAAGCTTTAAATGATACATTAAACAAGATGGACTTAATTGATATTTATAGGACATTCCATCCAAAAACAACAGAATACACACTCTTCTCAAGTGCTCATGGAACATTCTCCAGGATAGGCCATATCTTGGGTCACAAATCAAGCCTTGGTAAATTTAAGAAAATTGAAATCGTATCAAGTGTCTTTTCCGACAACAGTGCTATGAGATTAGATATCAATTACAGTAAAAAATCTGTAAAAATTACAAACACATGGAGGCTAAACAATACACTACTTAATAACCAAGAGATCACTGAAGAAATCAAAGAGGAAATCAAAGAATACCTAGAAACAAATGACAATGAAAACACGATGACCCAAAACCTATGGGATGCAGCAACAGCAGTTCTAAGAGGGAAGTTTATAGCAATACAATCCTACGTTAAGAAACAAGAAACATCTCAGATAAACAACCTAACTTACACCTAAAGCAATTAGAGAAAGAAGAACAAAAAAAACCCAAAGTTAACAGAAGGAAAGAAATCATAAAGATAAGATCAGAAATAAATGAAAAAGAAATGAAGGAAATGATAGCACAGATCAATAAAACTAAAAGCTGGTTCTTTGAGACGATAAAGAAAATGGATAAACCATTAGCCAAACTCATCAAGAAAAAAAGGGAGAAGACTCAAATCAATAGAATTAGAAATGAAAAAGGAGAAGTAACCACTGACACTGCAGAAATACAAACGATCATGAGAGATTACTACAAGCAACTCTATGCCAATTAAATGGACAACCTGGAAGAAATGGACAAATTCTTAGAAATGCACAACCTTCTGAGACTGAACCAAGAAGAAATAGAAAATATGGACAGACCAATCACAAGCACTGAAATTGAAAGTGTGATTTAAAATCTTCCAACAAACAAAAGCCCAGGACCAGATGGCTTCACAGGCGAATTCTATTGAACATTTAGAGAAGAGCTAACACCTATCCTTCTTAAGCTCTTCCAAAATATTGCAGAGGGAGGAACACTCCCAAACTCATTCTACGAGGCCACCATCACCCTGATACCAAAACCAGACAAAGATGTCACAAAGAAAGAAAACTACAGGCCAATATCACTGATGAACATAGATGCAAAAATCCTCAACAAAATACTAGCAAACAGAATCCAACAGCACATTAAAAGGGTCATACACCATGATCAAGTGGGGTTTATCCCAGGAATGCAAGGATTCTTCAATATACACAAACCAATCAATGTGATACACCATATTAACAAACTGAAGGAGAAAAACCATATGATCATCTCAAGAGATGCAGAGAAAGCTTTCGACAAAATTCAACACCCATTTATTATAAAAACCCTGCAGAAAGTAGGCATAGGGGGAACTTTCCTCAACATAATAAAGGCCATATATGACAGACCCACAGCCAACGTCATCCTCAATGGTGAAAAACTGAAACCATTTCCACTAAGATCAGGAACACGACAAGGTTGCCCACTCTCACTGCTATTATTCAACATAGTTTTGGAAGTTTTAGCCACAGCAATCAGAGAAAAAAAGAAATAAAAGGAATCCAAATTGGAAAAGAAGAAGTAAAGCTGTCACTGTTTGCAGATGACATGATACTATACATAGAGAATCCTAAAGATGCTACCAGAAAACTACTAGAGCTAATCAATGAATTTGGTAAAGTAGCAGGATACAAAATTAATGCACAGAAATCTCTAGCATTCCTATAGACTAATGATGAAAAATCTGAAAGTGAATTTAAGAAAACACTCCCATTTACCACTGCAACAAAAAGAATAAAATATCTAGGAATAAACCTACCTAAGGAGACAAAAGACCTGTATGCAGAAAATTATAAGACACTGATGAGAGAAATTAAAGGTGATACAAATAGATGGAGAGATATACCATGTTCTTGGATTGGAAAAATCAACATTGTGACAATGACTATACTACCCAAAGCAATCTACAGATTCAATGCAATCCCTATCAAACTACCACTGGCATTTTTCACAGAACTAGAACAAAAAATTTCACAGTGTGTATGGAAACACAAAAAACCCCGAATAGCCAAAGCAATCTTGAGAAAGAAAAACGGAGCTGGAGGAATCAGGCTCCCTGACTTCAGACTATACTACAAAGCTACAATAATCAAGACACTATGGTACTGGCACAAAAACAGAAATATAGATCAATGGAACAGGATAGAAAGCCCAGAGATAAACCCACACACATATGGTCACCTTATCTCTGATAAAGCAGGCAAGAATATATAGTGGAGAAAAGACAGCCTCTTCAATAAGTGGTGCTGGGAAAACTGGACAGCTACATGTAAAAGTATGAAATTAGAACACTCTCTAACACCATACACAAAAATAAACTCAAAATGGATTAAAGACCTAAGTGTAAGGCCAGACACTATCAAACTCTTAGAGGAAAACATAGGCAGAACACTCTATGACATAAATCACAGCAAGATCCTTTGTGACCCACCTCCTAGAGAAATGGAAATAAAAACACAAATAAACAAATGGGACCTAATGAAACTTAAAAGCTTTTGCACAGCAAAGGAAACCATAAACAAGACCAAAAGACAACCATCAGAATGGGAGAAAATATTTGCAAATGAAGCAACTGACAAAGGATTAATCTCCAAAATTTACAAGCAACTCATGCAGCTCAATATCAAAAAAACAAACAACCCAATCCAAAAATGGGCAGAAGACCTACACAGACATTTCTCCAAAGAAGATATACAGATTGCCAACAAACACATGAAAGGATGCTCAACATCACTAATCATTAGAGAAATGCAAATCAAAACTACAATGAGGTATCACCCCACACCAGTGAGAATGGCCATCATCAAGAAATCTACAAGCAATAAATGCTGGAGAGGGTGTGGAGAAAAGGGAACCCTCTTGCACTGTTGGTGGGAAGGTAAATTGATACAGCCACTATGGAGAACAGTATGGAGGTTCCTTAAAAAACTATAAATAGAACTACCATACGACCCAGCAATCCCACTACTGGGCATATACCCTGAGAAAACCATAATTCAAAAAGAGTCATGTACCAAAATGTTCATTGCAGCTCTATTTACAATAGCCAGGACATGGAAGGAACCTAAGTGTCCATCAGCAGATGAATGGATAAAGAAGATGTGGCACATATATACAATGGAATATTACTCAGCCATAAAAAGAAATGAAATTGAGTTATTTGTAGTGAGGTGGATGGACCTAGAATCTGTAATACAGAGTGAAGTAAATCAGAAAGAGAAAAAAAATACCGTATGCTAACACATATATATGGAATCTAAGAAAAAAAAAAAGTGGTCATGAAGAACCTAGGGGCAAGACAGGAATAAAGACACAGACCTACTAGAGAATGGACTTGAGGATATGGGGAGGCGGAAGGGTAAGCTGTGACAAAGTGAGAGAGTGGCATGGACATATATACACTACCAAACGTAAAATAGCTAGCTAGTGGGAAGAAGCCGCATAGCACAGGGAGATCAGCTCTGTGCTTTGTGACCACCTAGAAGGGTGGGATAGGGAGGGTGGGCGGGAGGGAGATGCAAAAGGGAAGAGATATGGGAAGATATGTATATGTATAACTGATTCACTTTGTTATAAAGCAGAAACTAACATACCATTGTAAAGCAATTATACTCCAATAAAGATGTTAAAAAAAAAAGAAATTACTTTCTACATAACAGAGATTAAGAAACATAATTGAAAAATGATTCAGATATTTACTATTATTGTCAATACTGACATAATAAAACCTATCTGTACTGTTCCATGCAACATCTTTTAGATGTTAAATTGTATGCAATTTTAGCATAGTCAACCTCTCAATTGGTATCTTGTTCTCTACAGAGCACTGCCTTGGGATGAGATCACATCAGTGAGCAAGCCAGATGTGTGCCTGCCCTCCAAGAGCTTACATACACTATCACCTGATGCTCAGACAACTTGAGAAGCGTCAAAGTCTTTCTTAGTAAGATAGCAGTATACCCGACACTAGAATCCAAATCTCTCAATCCCATCTAATGTCCTGTCAAAGATACCATTGCCATTTACCAGCTAGTAGTCAGTCAACCCCTGGCCAATGCCATCTGTACCCCGGTCCTCTCCATTCTACCTCCAAGCCCAGATACCCATTCTTTTCACATTTCCACCACCTAGTACATCTCACCATGAAATGTGTCTCCACCACTGTAATAGCCTCTTAACTGTTTGTCATCTAAACTACCCTCACGCACAGATAAATTTTCCTATATTGCAGCCTGAGGAATCTTTCCAAAAAGCATATTCTTATTATGTCTCATACCCATCACTCATTTCCATGACTTAAACAATGCAGAGCCTACACATTGCTCCTAAAATAGAGACCAAACTTTTTCATGCGCTCGACAAGGTCCTCTCTCTCTCTCAGGTTGCCTCACAGGATGTTTCCTCCCCCACCCACACTCCAGCCACGCTGGCATTCCAGCAGTTTCTCCTCAGAGATGGGACACAGGCTTTAATCTCTTCCATTCCTTCCTTCACCTTTTTAACTAATTCTCCTTTGTTAGATGACATCCAATCATTACTTCCTTAGGGAAGCCTTCCCTGATCTCCTAGACAAAGTCAAATTTCACAACACTCATTTATCACAGTTTTAATTTTATATGTGTATGTGTGATTATTAATATCTGTGGCCCTTACAAACTATAGTGTGTTTGAATGTGGATATGTCCCAGGTAGCCAGAATGTTGCCTGGCATATAATAGGAATTCAATGATTTTAATCAAATTAAAAAGACTGTCTCAATTTATCCTCACTATTATGTCCCAGTGCCCAATACTTAGTACAAAATAGATAAATAGTTGTTAAGTAAATAACTAAATTTGACAAATATTTGTTAAGTACATGTTGTGTGACACCCATATAGGAACAAAAAAACAAAAAACCAAAAACCATGTCTCCTTCCCATATACATTTATAGATATAGAAAATAACTCTAAAACATTTTATATGAAAATAAAAACATTGTAAAAAAGTCTATGTGGCATGAACCCATTATGTTTTAGAGGTCCACAATATCTCTGAGGTATGCCTGTACAAATTATGTTTATTAGAGTTCTACAAAAATAAAATGACACAGAAAAATAAAGGCAAATAATTATCTAAATAAACTCCAGGTCAAAAAAATAAAATTCAAGCAAAACAGCAATAAAAGGGAACAAGAAGAATATTTTATGTTGAGAAAAAGTCCACTGAAAATATATAGCAATCATGAATTTGACTACAATTTACAACATACCTCAAAATAAATGAAACAAAAATTAAGAGAATCACAAGGAGAAATTGACACCATAGTAGTGGGAAATTTTTAGCTTAACTCTCAAACTGATACATCAAGGGGACAAAAATGACAGAGAAGATTTGAATAACAACTTCAACAAACAAATACATGTAGAAATAGATCAATGCCAAAGAACTGATATCACATATGCCATCATCTCTAACCATAAAGCAGTAAAACTGGGAATTAAATTCTAAAATATAGCTTCCCCTGCCCCCAAATTATATGAATACAAAAAAACACACTTCTAAATAATTTACTAGCTACAAAAAAATTAATAAAAAGTATAAATTTTAGAACATTAAAATAGTACATAGTGAAAATTGTGTAATATGGATGAAGAAATATTGAGAAGGAAGTTTATACTTTTAAATTCCAATATTAGAACATATTGATAATTGAAAATAAGTGAGCTAAGCACTCAACTCAAGAAGGGAGAAAATAATGAAGTAAATGCAACAGAAAAGAAAGAAGAAAAGAAAAGTAAAGCAAAAATTTAATTAAATAGAAAATACACAAACATACACAAATATGTACACAAAACAGTAGATAAGAGCAGCATAACAGAAATCTAGATATTTGGAAAAAATAGAAGAGACAAACAGCTGGGAAGACTAATCATGACAAACAATAATATTAGGAATGGAATAAAGGATATAACCACAGACAGATTTAATATTTTCATTCAAAGTGGAATACAATGAATAAAGCATGTCAATAAATATGAAGACAGCTAAAATTGATAATAGTCTTAGAAATTTTAAAAATTCAAAAGTTAGATCAAGAAAAAATTAAAACCTCAAATAGCTGGAAAAGGATTAAAGAAAAATGTGCCTCCAAGAAAGTCACCATTGGTTACTCTCACTTCCTCAAGGACTTTTCTTCTGCAGAAGAGTTAATCCTACCGTGTGGTTTGCCGTATTGGCGGCAGGAATGGCTGCTCTGTCCCTGATAGGAGGGTAACATACTAACTTCTTCAACATGCACCACGTGTCCACAATAAATCTGCAGGACCACAACCAGATTTTTGTTGCTGCTTCATTTTCACTGAAGAATGGAGCGAAGTCGTGTTTTTTGTTTTTTGTTTTGTAACTTACATGATGAAAATTATTTTCTAAATGATCCCCTACTGAATAATAAAGGCAGAATCATTCTGGAAAGTATACTAGTTTCAAACTGATCTGTAAATATTGCGAACGTAAACATATCCGCTTGTAGGTATTAACTTTCTTACCTGTGGGCCAGATGCTACAAATAAAACAGTATGGACGGGTACCATGTCCATTCCGTCCCAACAAAGCACAGATCATTCTTCAATCAACAAGTCACTGTGCTTTCAAAATAGCTTTCTCCTTTCTCTTCTGAAAGAGAAAACTGGTAGCATTTCTTCCAGTTAATTCCCTCTTCTCCTCTTTTTAATTAGAGAGAGGATTTCAGGTATTTCATAACAAAAATGTGACCTCCGTAAAAGCAGAAACCTTGGGCAATTGTTAAACAGTGTGGGTTTTTTGAACAGTTAATACTATTTTCATCCTCATAAAATTCCAACTCTGTCAAACAAGGAAGGTGGCATAAGCCAAGAAATACATATCCTACCACTTTTACTTTTATGATTTTGGAAACCATTAAATAACTGAAAAAAAATTGAAATGCAGCCAAGTAGGAGAGAAAATGGGACTCTGTGTCTTTAAGCTAGGGAGAAAAATAAAACCCAATCATTCCAAATGTATTGCTTTAGTCATCTGGTTTCATTCTATTAATGACCTTTAACATCTGCAAAAATATTGTGAAAAGCTAATTTTGTTTGTACTGAGGTGGTGCAGAACCGTTTCTGGCTGTCACTCTAGGATGTGCTATAAAATAAAATTGTCTTTCTGGGAGTCTGACAAAAACCTACTGTACAGATCCAGTTTATTTACAACATCTAGGAATGAAAAGAAAACAGAATTTTACAACATGCCAACATGCAAAAAATGAATAGTACTTATACATTTGTGTGTGTGTGTTAGCAATATCACATAGAGATATCTCCCAAGATTAAAGATTTTTTAATAATATTTTATGGCATTCAACAAAAATTCTAAGCAGCAAAACTATTTCTCAATAAATGTTAGTGCTGTGAAAATATGAGAAAGCATTATTCAACCTAGTATGTTTTGATTTACTGCTGGAGCTCCTTAGAAAGGTGGAATGGCCTCATTTCCTCATTTTGACAAGCCTTATGCTTCTATTAATTAAATAGAAATCTTGGAAAAGAGGTGGTGTCATCAGGGTTAATGTATTGACTTTACATCCTTAGAGGCCAAGGTTAAATATATACCAAGTAGCCATCAAAAAGAATAAATCTACTCATGCTGGCCTTGTCCTTAAATTCACTCATTCTCAACTGCACAATCCAATTTTGTGAATGATTTGTGCACTCTGCATAAAGTGTCTGGGCCTGAGGAATGCAGGACTTCCATGGTTCAGGAGTTTGATGAGTATCATAGGGCCAGCTCAGGGATCATAGAATAGATCTCAAAGCTGGAAGAGGCCTTGCAGCCATCCAGCCAAGGTTCCCATCTGATAATTAAGTCCTCCTGACAATACACCTGCCATGAGGCCAAATACTGATGCTTGAAAACTTCTAATAAAAGGGAATTCACTACCTTCTAAGTCAGCATGATATTTTGAGAAAGCTTGGCTTTCAGAAAGTTTTCAAAATATTGAACTGAGACCTTTCTTCTTGAAAGTCCCCCTTGGGACCACAGAGAATTCTCTTCTACATCATCATCCTTCGTATATTTGAAAACAGGTAAAATTTGTCTAGTTGCATAACATGTGGCTTACGGTGTGACTTAAGCTTCACTCATTATCAGAGTTTCCAGTTGTTTATCCATAGATAGCAAGGATGAGGATGGGCAGACAGATAGATGATAGATAGATAGACAGGTATACTTCTGCAGACATCTAGAAAAATGATCAACAAATTACAAAAGACTATCACACTTTCCTTGTCTGGACATCAAGATTTTGGTAACAAACAGTGTCACTCGTCAGACACATCACACTGTTTACCCATTCCTAGCTTACCAGCTTAGCCAAAATTGCTAAGCCTTTCACAACAGTTCCTCCTAAGCATATCTCCCGAATTTGCAAGGATTTTTTTCAGGACCTAGCCCAAAACTTCACATCTTGTGTTTGAAGTTTGATATTATTCCATTTGACCTATAATTTCGATATGTTTCATCTTGGACAGACCTACAAGGAAAGATACCCAGCCTTTCTAGACAGTCATTCATCTAAATCATCCAGCACACTGTCAAAACCACCCAAAGGCTGGGTAAGGAAACCACACTTTCCCATTTGTACTCATATAAGAGTTTTACCCTCTTGTCTTTAGCCAGTTGTACTTTGGCCTCCTAACTGCAGTCATAACACAGGAAGTTTCAAACTTCCATTGAATGGTGCCAAATAAATACCTGATGGGATAGAATTCTCTACATGGGTTGGGAGAGGCAGTGATCTACAAGCGATCTTCAAGTCAGTTGGCATGGTTTCAAGATGGATAAACTTATATTTTAACCCTTCCTTTCTGGTTGCCTATTCTCACCTCACTCAAGTTATCAAATCCCAACTCTTTTGCAAGAGCAAATTGAATGGACTTCAGAGAGATGTATTTTCTTTTCATCTCCAAATATGTACAGTTTCATAATGGGCCATCTGTCATTTTGTGATTCCATGCAGGCAACAATGCCCTAAAGTTTTGTTGTCATGGCAACCACACCAAAGTCTCCAAAGCAAACTCTGAAGTCATTCCTCATCCCAGATTATATGCAACATGGTGTGGGAGTGTGGGCTAAAATTTCAGAAAATTTAAGTTCCTAGTATTTGTTACCTGTCTACAATTAATGCTTAAACTAGTATACCTCAAAGTTTAATGAAATAGATTTATTTGAAAGAAGGAGAAGCAAAATTGTCTTCTGTAGCTGTGATCTATTTTGTTTTAGGTTAGTTTTGTTGGAGAGAAGTTGTCTTGCTTTGAATTCTGGAGAGATATTCACATGTAGCAATCAAACCCTCCTTTTCATTTTGCTGGAGGCCAATTTTAGAAGAGGCAGGGAAAAAACTTCATCTCATTGTTCATATTCTTGTCTGCTATCTCATAGTATTCCAGTGCATCTGTGTCACGTTATAGCAGGATAAAGGAACCAAGAGTGTATTCTGTGAAGAAGGAGAAAAAAAGCAGTTTTTAATCTTGACTTACTTTCTTTCTTTTCCTCAGTGACTATCTCTTACTTATCTTTAACTTCTTTCCTGACCCATAGGCATGGAAATGATTCATTTTCTTTCCCTTTTATTTGCAATCTTTAACAGCTTCCACAGAAGGCATGTTCACATGGCACTGAGTGATATTGTTTCGTAGGGAAGTAAGGCACATCTTTTCACTCTCCTACTGCTTAATGTCTTTCAAGCACTATACAATTTTTCATTCTTTTATTTTTTAAAAAATTAAGAAAGTGAGATTTAATCAGTTTCAGTTTCTTAATCAGGAAACAACGCAAGTCACCAGAGTAGGAGGAGGAAAGGAAACACATTGTGAAGACATTAGTCAGGGCCATTGCAAAAATCTGGGCAAGGGGTAGAAGAAGGGGCAGTAGGAATGAAGAGGAAGATCTGACCCACAGAAAATATCTTAGGGTATTCACTCGTTCTGTCAACAATATGGTAGGCACTGTCCAGTTTGCTATAGGAGAAGGAAGGCAAAAATGGGTAAATATGATCCCAAAGCCGTGGGTGTAGGAAATAGGCAGGAATAAAACTGATACAACTATTTGATAGGGTAATTTAGCAGTATATATTTTTTGAAGTATAAATATTTTAATTTCATTTTTATTATACATATAATACACACTCATTATGCACAATATTGAAAAAGAAAGAAAACATATTTTTTAAAATTCTCATTGTCTCACTACCCAAAGATAATAATTCTTAAATTCTGGCATACATTCTTCTAGCTTTTCCCAGCTATGTAACATGGCTGTTTACATATTTAAATATATATACACTTGTATATATATTATATATATTTATACATGAACAGCTATGAAAAAGTATGGAAGTGCCAATTAAAATCCTTTGTTTAAAAAAAAGTATGTATTTACTTATAAGTTTACATATAAATTAATATATAGTTATATATATTTATATAAATATTTTATATTTGTAACCAAAAATATGGGCTATATATATTTAAATATGGATTGTCTCCCTTAATATGATGGCATAAAGCATTTTTTACATTAGCACAAAACATTGTATGATCATCATTTTAAAGACTGTGTAATCATTCATATGTGGTTATACTCTAATTTCAATAAAACAGATGCTAAACATTAAAGAAATGGTATCTACTAGCTTTTCCACTTTTGAATAATTTCTTTAAAATGTATTCACCAAGTAGAATTAATATTTCTAGCATATAAAAAATTGTATCAAAAGCAATGGGTAACAATTTACATTTCACACCAGCTATTTATGAGACTTTCTGGCATTTTTTGTTTTGTGGTCCTGTGGCTGATGTGTGATTTACTGAGTATTAGAACCACAAACCCAACTAAATCCTTCTGGGGTCTTCTGGGGTCTGCACTTCCTCACACTCTTTGTCATCAGTCACATATATCTTAATTTTGTTCCCTCCTAACACTTTTTTCAGTCAGCTCACTTAAATAATAGAATAATCCTAGTATTTCATCTTCTAGGAGCTTCAGAAACATCTTGTGAAAGTTCCTTCAAGTGTGGTTGAATAGGGGTGGCTTTTCTGGTGAGAACTGATGGAGTTCTAATATGCTAGGTCCTGTATTATTTTAGACCACTTTAATCTTCATACTTTCAATGTTCAGCACCCCATCCATTTCCCCTGATGGTCTGATATCACAATCCAGGCTTCTTAATAAAGATGTACCCCAGCAGTGAACCTGTGCTTAATAAAATAGAAATGACATTGTGGGCTGAATGTGTTCCCTCAAAATCCATACGTTGAAACCCTAACTCCAATGTGGCAGTATTTGGATATAGGGTCTATAAGGAGGTAATTAAGGTTAACTAAGGTCATTAGGATGGGGGTCTAATCCAGTAGGATTGGTGTCCTTATAAGAAGAGGAGGAGGCACCAAGAGTCCATGCACATGGAAAAAAGGCGAGGTAAGGACACAGTAAGAAGACAGCCATCTGCAAACCAAGGAGAAATTCCTCACCAGATACCAGCCCTGCCAGGACCTTGATCTTGGATTTCCAGACTGAGAAAGTAAATTTCTATTTTTAGGCCATTGAATCTGTGGCATTGTTTGTTTGTCAGGTTGAGCAGACGAATACAGATGGGTAGGCCTCTACCCTCAAGGAATTTACAGCCTAGGTGTGAGGAAGATGTTTAATCCACTTTGCTTCAAGCCTCATAAAATCAGGCCATACAATAGCATCCCAACAACAGTCCTTTTCCAGAGGAATTTTCTTCTGCAGGGCATGGCAATCCCATCCTACCTTAAACTCGTGTAACTAATTAAGGAAATCTTCAGGTTCTGCTATGGTATAAAACATGTGCTGGAAAATCTAGTTCTTCTGAATACCGTGTAGTATGCTTCCCTCTCGTGCCCAGCTGCAGCCACGTGAGTTCCATTCAATTCTCTAACATTTGCTGATATCGCAGCATAGGAAGTGAGGTTCAGCACCAAGGTCCCTGGGTCTCAGAGACAATAGTAGCCCTCTCCTCTTTTTATGGCTGACTATATGCTTCACTTGTGCCATGAATGCTTCAACGGTCACTTCACTAAAATAGACCGAAAAATATTCTCAGCGTAGTAACATCACAGTCTGCAGTCTAAGACACAAAAACATCTGACATTTACCTCCAGTATATTTTAGAGATTTTCTTGACACACCCCTATTACTTCTATCAGCTGTTTTCCCAGGTCTTAGGCAAAAACCTTGGGGATCTGGACTAAAGTTTCCTTTGAGAAAAGCCATACTTAAAATTGCCTCTTCAACCAAGTTTTCCTCCTTGATTTCCACCACACGTAGGTGCATTCCTTCCCTTGAACCTCCTAGAACACTCATGAAAAAAGATGCTTGAGGTACGGGCCCCACATTCTTCTAAATAAGCCTGGTCATATTTGACCCTATAGCATGCACATTTGGGGTCCTGCTCCAGGACACCCACTGTATGAAGCATACACACACATAAGGAAATCTGTGCAGTACAGA